>NW_028261389.1:68567868-68891618 GCF_051295495.1 Thamnophis sirtalis
TTTCCAGTTCTTTTCTGTACCTTTTAATATTTTTCACCATTAAGTCCTTCCGGGTCAGCTCGTAATGGTTAGGGAAATGATTGACAATCTGGTCATCAGAGAGACGATAACCAGTTTCTACACTGAAAACATTCCGAATAGTCTGTACGCTCATCCTGTAAAGACAAGTTTATTACTCAGGATGCTTCCAAACGCTGATTCAGTTTAGTTAGGCATCTAGGGTTTTATTACCACTTTTTCATCCTTAAAAAAATTGCAACAATAAAAAATAGTCCCAGCAGAAAATTAAAACTACTGTACAAATATCTTGACTAATATGCAAGTACCATAAGTCATGAAACAACTTGGATCATCACGAAACAACTAAATCTTCAATAGAAATAAAGATCATGGGTTCAATATGTTTAGCAAAAGAAACTGAAAAAAATTTAAAGGCATAAAAGAAAACTGTTTCAACCCTTCCCTGCAACCACACCTCCGATAATCTTTCGCATTTCTTTTGATTATAGCACAAGTACTGGCATTATTAGCTATTTGGCTGTAATTCTACCTCTGAGGAATTGGGGACACAAAGCACTTGGCACAATGTTATCTTTGAAGCACAGGGAGCGTAGGAAACCAGAAGGGAGTTTTAGAAATTGAACTTGATTTTCCAAGTACGATCAATTGTGGGGGGGAAATAGTGTTTGTCAATAAAATGAGTGATTCATAAAATTTAATAAAAAAGGACTTTTATTGAATGGAATAAAATAAATTAAAATAAATAAGGGTTAACATACTTATCAAAGCATCAAAAGGCAGAACAAAAAAAAAACGAATGGAAAACAATCAAGCAGAGAAGCAACTTAGAACTAAGGAAAAATTTCCTGACAGTTAGAACAATTAACCAATGGAATGGTTTGCCTTCAGAAACGGTGAGTACTTTTATCACTGGAGGTTTTTAACAAGAGACCGGACAGCCATTTCTCCATAAAGTATAGGATATTCTGCTTGTGCAAGGGGTTGGACTAGAAGACCTCCAAGGTCCCTTCCAACTCTGTTATTCTGTTATATTCAGGGAGTATAAATGATTGATGCACTAAATCCACTGAGCCATTCCTATATGCTTAAGTATACAGCAATCTAATAAATTGAAATTTGCTTTTTTCAGTTTAAAAAAAATAAAAATTGAAAAAAACATAATTTATTTTCTTTCAATTTTTATAAATTTTTAAATTTTTAATGAACGAAAGGGGGGGGGGGGCAAAGCCACAGAAAGAGACTGACACTTCACAACAGGGAAGATAGTGATGAATTTTCAAGGCAAAGAAGAGAGGGCCAAGAACTTTTGTAAACTTAATTTTTTAAATTTTCACACTTATTAAATTTTACAATTTTTTATATTTTTCTTATTTTTTTAAAAAAAAGAAACAAAACAAGAACAGCCATTTAATTTTTAGAATTTTTTTTTAACAAACTAATTCAAAAAAACCAAACTCTAAGTCATGGAAAGAGAGTGACATTGTGATGACTTGCAAAATGCCATGTTACAGCTTATGCCCACCGAAAAAGGGAGGCACGTGCGCCTGTGCAGCAGAGCTGAATTGGAGCAACGGCTCATGTGCCATCAGGAAGGGCTCTGATGCATGCCACAGGTTTGCCATCATGGCTATATACAAACTTAAAGAGGAAGACCAATGGAAACATTACACTTTTAGAAGAACAAGAGCAAAGCCCCTACTGTTTACCCAAGCCCATTCCAATGAAGCCTTCTGGAACTCAGCAATCATTTTCATGGAGAAAAGTAAGGTTTTACACTTAGATAGGAAAAACCAAATATACAAGTACAGATTAGGTGAAACCTGGCTCAAAAGGAGTAACTTATGAGAGGGCTCTTGGCGTCCTAGAAGACAATTACTTAAATATGAACCAACAATACAGCAGCAGCCAAAAAAGCCAATGCAAATCCCAGGCTGCATTAACAGAAGGATAGAATCAAGGTCACGTGAAGTTTTAGTACCACTTCACAAAGCCTTGGTAAGACCACCCTTGGAATACTATCAGAATTACTACCATTGAAATTAATTAACCGATAAAGTGTTAGCAAAACGTATGATTTTGGAACCGTTTCCCTAAATACTGGGAGAAGGGAGACTAATTGCATTTCCTTCAACACTGCAAACAGGTGTGTTGAGCACCCATAATGTGACCACATGACCACAGGGGAGCCCTGGCCATTGGAACTTTGAATCGGACTCGTATGTAGTCCTGAAGAGCTCCATCATAACTTCAAACAGTTGCTAAGCGACTAGTTGTAAGTCAAGGACTATCTGCCATTAATCAATCATCTTTAAGAGCTGTGTACTTAATACTCCATGATATATATATTAAAAAATGTTGCTTACCAATAGAAGTTCCAGTCTTCGTTTTCAGCCACTGGGACCCACCCTCGCTTTTCAAAATTGTTTATTAATACAGATTTCTCGATGTCCGTCACCCATTTTACTTTTCCTGCCATTATCCTAAAAAAAGCCATCAATACACCCCAATTAATATCTAAAAACCACATACAACAGGCACTATAAATACCACACAGAACAGCACACACTCTTCTAGAGAGAAGTTTGTTTCTTTGTTTGTTTATTAGATTTATATGCCGCCCTTCTCCCAAAGGACTCAGGGCGGCGTACAACATTAAAAAAAACACATATTACGAAAGTTAAAAAAAACTATATTAGATAGAGTATCCAAAAAACAAACCCAATTAAGATTAACAATAACATTTAAAAAATTAGATTAAAAATTTACAGTTAGAAATGGTAGAACCTCTTAGAGAATTATTTAATATGATTCAAATGGAAGGTAAAGTGCCCCCATCTTGGAAGACAGCGTTTATATCTTTGATACCCAAAGAAGATCAAGATATTACCCAACCCAAAAATTATAGACCTATTTCATTACTGAATGTAGATTATAAAATTTTTACTAAAATATTAGCAAATAGGTTAATGTTGGTTATTCAACAATTGATACACACTGACCAAACAGGTTTTATACAGGGGAGACAGATGAAAAGTAATGTCAGATTAATTATTAATGCATTAGAATATTTGGGAAAGAATAACCAGATCCCTGCCGCGTTTATATTCTTGGATGCTGAGAAGGCTTTTGATCGAGTTAACTGGCAATTTCTGTTGAAGATATTGCAAAAAATGCAGATGGAGATAATTTTTTACGGTCAATTAAAGCAATATACCAACAGCAAACAGCACAAATCATAGTCAATGGAAGTTTAACAGACTCTTTTCAAATTGGAAAAGGTACAAGACAGGGCTGTCCTTTGTCCCCATTATTGTTTATTATAACTTTGGAAGTATTGTTGAATAAAATACGGGGCTTGGATGGTTTAAAAGGGATCAAGATTAGGCAGCAAGAATATAGAGTCCGCGCTTTTGCGGATGATTTGGTCATAATATTGGAACAACCGCAGGAATCCAGTATGGTCTTAATGAATACGATCAATCAATATGGTCAAGTGTCTGGTTTTAAAATAAATTTAGGGAAAACCAAAATATTAGCTATAAATATGAATACTAAACAAAAGGAAGAATTAGGAGTGATGTTAGGATGTGAGGTAGTTAAAAAAGTCAAATATCTCGGAGTTAACATTTTAACTTCAAATGGGAAATTATATAAGCATAATTATGAACCACTTTGGCATAGTATACAGACAGAGATGAAAAAATGGGAGAAACTGCACTTATCTTTGTTGGGTAGGATAGCGGCAGTGAAAATGAACATCTTACCAAAAATTTTATTTCTTTTCCAAATGTTACCTATACTTAAAAAAGATGCGAATCTATTAGAATGGCAGAAGGGTATTAACAAATTTGTATGGGCAGGAAAGAAGCCGAGGGTAAAGATGAAAATAATGCAAGATGTACGCGAGAGAGGAGGCTTGAAACTACCTAATTTAAAACTATATTATGATGCAGTGGCATTAACTGTAATTAGTGATTGGACTCAATTAACTAATGATAGAATATTGAATATTGAGGGACACGATCTGGTATATGGTTGGCATGCTTACCTGTTATTCAACAAAAAAATGGACAAGAATTTTAAAAGTCATATTTTAAGAAATGCTTTACTGCGGGTCTGGAAAAAATACCAATATAAATTAAATGACAAGATACCCATGTGGGCAATTCCTAGACACGCAATTGAAAATATGAATATAGCACAAAAACAGGACAGAATCACTTACAGACAGCTTCTTACCTCGGAAAGGGGGGTACTACAATTAAAATCTTTAGAGGTATTAAAAGAGGAGAAGGTAGTTCAAACATGGTTCCAGTATGGGCAATTACAGGCTAGGTGGAAAATAGATCAAAAAATTGGTTTTATCCAAGTTGAGGATAATTTGTTTAAACAAATAAGAGATCAAAGCTTAATGCACATAAAGAGGATATATATAATGTATTAATACAGATGGATTCGGAAACAGAATTAGTTAAAGATTGTATGATAAAGTGGGCTCAAAACATTGAAGAACCAATAATGCTGGATACATGGGAAAGAATCTGGGTAAGAAATGTGAAATTTACACAAGCTCAAAATCTGAGAGAAAATTTTTATAAGATGTTCTATAGATGGCACTTAGATCCTAAAAAGCTGGCTTCTATGTATCCGAACTTACAGCCTAAATGTTGGAGATGTGGCTCTCTCGATGCTACATATTTTCATATATGGTGGACCTGTCAAAAGGTTAAGGCATTTTGGATAAAAATATGGTGGATTATGCAAAATATTTTTAAAAGAAGGATAAAGTTTACTCCTCAGCTATTCTTACTAGGTATATGTACGGACTTTACAGTGGTAGAGACTAACTTGATT
Source organism: Thamnophis sirtalis (assembly GCF_051295495.1). Classification (NCBI taxonomy): domain Eukaryota; kingdom Metazoa; phylum Chordata; class Lepidosauria; order Squamata; family Natricidae; genus Thamnophis; species Thamnophis sirtalis. Next base: position 68,572,744 of record NW_028261389.1, read on the forward strand.
TTGCATCTAATAACAGCAGCAAGACTGTTGGTGGCGCAATACTGGAAGAAGGAAGATTTGCCTACAACTCAAGAATGGACATTGAAAGTTACAAACTTAGCCGAGATGGCTAAAATATCGGCATATCTTAAAGATCATTCAAATGAGAGATATAAACGAGACTGGAAAAAATGGATTGACTATATACAAAATAAATATGGGACCAAGAAATTCCAGTTAGCCTATGCTTAAGATCAGAAATGATTTAAATTGTTTAAAGTTGGTTTAGCAAGAAGAAGCTAAGGTCAATGTAGAATGTTATTAATTTTTTGTTTATTTCTTTTTTTTTCTCAATAGATTTTAGACTGTGTTTGTTAGAAATCGATACCGTGTACGGGTTCTGGGAAGTCGGGGGGGGGGGAAGGTGGAGGGGGGTTGGGAGAGAGGGTGGAGGGGGGGTATATATTAGGCTAGACAAGAATTTGGTGGTAAACTAGAATTATTTTGATATACAAGAAATTGTACTTCGATGTTTTACTGATTGAGGAATGATGAAATGTTTGCCTTAAAAGAAATAAAACTTTTGAAACAGAAAAAAAAATTAGATTAAAATTAACAATAATCAATCATTTATTTTATTTTGTTCAGGCCAGGCCGGCTTGCTGGAAAAGCCAACTTTTTAGGGTGCGTCGAAAGGACCGGAGGTCGGGGATTATACGAAGCTCCAGGGGCAGCTCATTCCAGAGGGAAGGCGCTCCCACAGAGAAGGCTCTCCCCCGGGGGGCCACTAGCCGACACTGTCTGGCTGACGGTACCCTGAGGAGGCCAACTCTGTGGGATCGTACTGGACGGTGGGAAGCTACCGGTGGCAGTAGGTGGTCTCGCAGGTATCCTGGACCTAAGAGGTTCCCTGAAGATGGACTCCAGCAAGAGTCCAAAAGCTCAGACGACAAAACAACTGGTCCTGGTGACCAACCCCGATTGAATCCTGCAACATTATCCTTGGACATGAATATTTGCTTTTCATTCGCATAAATCTCTCCGCTGGACAGAGACAGAGGGCTTCTTGAAACTAATAGCCCTTAACTATTGTCACTTTGACAAAGTAGACTACAGCAAACTTCTTGGTAAGATAGAACAATGCGGGTTAGACAATGACGGATATGCGGTTGGTTGACCAGCCACACTTACTGTGTAGTCTTCGATGGAACTACATCTATCTGGAGGGAAGTATCCAGTGAGGTACCCCAAGGTTGTCGGGGGCCCAGTATTCTTCACCATTTTCATAAATGATCTAGATGAGGAGAGCGAAGGGAACTCATCAGATTTCCAGATGACACCAAGCTGTTGGGGGATTGCTAACATTTTTGTAAGAATGACTCAAGATTCAGAAGGATCTTACAGACTTGGATGCTGGGCCCTATCCAACAAAATGCCATTCAGTGGTGAGGAAGGTAGGGTCCTGCACTTAGGCAAGAAAAACCAAATGCACAGATATAGAATAAGTGGTACCTGGCTTAACAATAGTACCGTATTTTTCAGACTATAAGATGCGCAGGTATATAAGACGCACCAAGGTTTTGAAGAGGTAACTTAAAAAAAAAACGTTTTTGCACTCTGCAGGCCTCCCAAACCCTTTGCAAGCCTCATTTTTTGTGAAAAACGGGGCATGCAGAGAGTTTGAGAGGCCTGCAAAGTGCTCCTGGGGGCTGAGGGGGGCAAGCAAAAAACTGCCCATTTTTCACTCGTTTTTGCCCTCCCCAGCCCCTAGGAGCACTTTGCAGGCCTCCCAAACCCTCTCCATGTTCATTTTTTTTGAAGAGGGCAGGGTTTTGGAAGGCCAAAAATGCTGTATTCAGTCTATAAGACGCACCCAGATTTTCATCCTCTTGGGGGGGGGGGGGGAATATGCGTCTTATACTCCGAAAAATACAGTAATTGTGAGAGGATGTAAGTGATCTAGTACAGTGTTTCTCAACCTTGGCAACTTGAAGATGTCCGGACTTCAACTCCCAGAATTCCCCAGCCAGCATTTGCTGGCTGGGGAATTCTGGGAATTGAAGTCCGGACATCTTCAAGTTGCCAAGGTTGAGAAACACTGATCTAGTAGACCACCATTAAGTATGAGCCAGCAATGTGCTGAAGGAGCCAAAAAGTCAATGTAGTGCTAGGCTGCATCAACAAAAGGATAGTAGTAAGATCGTGAGAAATGATAGTGCTCCTTTATAATGCATTAGTGAGGTCACACTTGGAATACTGCATCAAGTTCTGGTTACTATGATACAAAAAAGACGCTTGAGACCCTACAAAGCGTGCAGAGAAGGACAACAAAGATGATGAAGAGTCTAGATTCTAGAAGCTATACTATACAAAGGATGGTTGCAGAAACTAGGTATGTCTAGTCTAACGAAGAGAAGGTCTACAGGTGACATAGCTGTCTTCCAATATTTGAGGTGCTCCCAGAGCGAAGAGTGGGGTCAATTTATTCTCCAAAGTACCTGAGAGCAAGACGAGGAGTAACAGGTTGAAGATTGCTAAAGAGAGATCCAACCAATTCAGTTTTCTGTCAGTGAGAACAATTAAACAGTGGAACTGCTGTCCATCAGATGTTGTGATACTCCAACACTAGATGTTTTTAAGAAGACACTGGACAGCCATTTTTCTGGAATGGAATAGGATCTCCTGTTTGAGAAGAGGACTAGGACACCTGCAAAGTCCCTTCCCTGCAGAGAAGAGCAGCAAAGATGATGAGGAGACTGGAGGCTGAAACCTATGAAGAACAGTTGCAGGAACTGGGGATGTCTAATGTAATAGAAAGAAGGACTAGGGGAGACATGATAGCAATGTTCCAATATCTCAGGGTTTTGCCATAAAAAAAGAGGGAGTCAAACTATTGTCCAAGGCACCTGAGGGTAGAACAAGAAGCAATGGGTGGAAACTAATCAAGGAGAGAAGCAACTTAGAACTGAGGAGAAATTTCCTGACAGTTAGAACAATTAATCAGTGGAACAGCTTGCCTCCGGAAGTTGTGATGCTCCAACACTGGAAGTCTTTGAGATGTTGGATAGCCACTTGTCTGAAACAATATTCTATTTATTCTAGTTATGATTCTATTCTATTCAAAATGGTATAGGCCTTCCCACCTGAGCAGGGGGTTGGACTAGAAGACCTCTAAGGTACCTTCCAACTCTGTTATCCTGTATTGTCATTCTATTTGTAAAATGCCAGAACTGGAAGACTGAAGTGCTGGAACCTCTTCTAAATGACCCCGTGGCTTTCGGCAGTGGGAACCCCAAGAAAAATGTTCTATATGTATGTATGTGGGTGTGTGTGTGTTTATATATATATATACACGTATCTATTAGATTTTTTTTTACAACGCCTGGTAAGCCCCAATTATGGGAGGAAGCTAACTGCTTCCATCATCTGTCTATCGGCTCGTCACAAGAGTCCATCACAACAGAAACCCAATATTTTTACTGTTGCCTTTGTTATATTTGTGTTTTTTTATTTTTTATTTGTGCTGATAAATAAATAAAGGGAGACTAGTATAGATCTATTTCAAGCTATTTAGCTCTCATCTGCTAGTCATACCCTTACTGGGATTTGATATAGTCCAGGTTCAAATCCCAGTAAGGGTATGGCTAGCTGATGAGAGCTAAATAGCTTGAAATAGATCTATACCAGTCTCCCTTTATTTATTTATCAGCACAAATTTAAAAAAAAACACATATACACGTATATATATACACATGTATGTGCATGTGTGTATGTATGTGTATATATATGTATGTGTGTGTGCACGGGTGTGTATATATGTATATATACACATATGTATATGTTTATGTATGTATATATATATATGTATGTGTGTATATATATACATGTATGTATATACACGTGTATGTGTATGTATGTATATCTGTATGTATGTGTGTGTATGTGTGTGTGTATATGTGTGTATGTATATCTGTATGTATGTGTGTGTATGTGTGTGTGTGTATATACGTGTGAATACATACGCACGGATTTGCTTTTACTGTATACACGGAGCCCTGTTTCGTTATGACTTTCATCGCTTTGAGCTAAACTAGAGAAATCCTCCCCATCCGCGCTCCAAGTCGGCCTCCACCCCTCACCCCAACCCAAAACAACCTCGGGAAATGGGCTCTCGCTCACCGTCCCTAACGGAGAAGCGACGCCGCGTTCTTTATCTTCGCCGTCTCGGCTCCTCCCGTTTCGGGCACCGCTTCCGGAACGTTACTAGACAACCGGGACGCCGCGCGAGTTCCGGCTCTGGGAGAGCGCCCCCTGCCGGCCCGAGCGAGAGGATGCAAGAAACGGCCCTCTGTTGGAGGCTCAGCGAGTCTCGCGTTTCTCGTTTGGTGCAAAAGGGGGCGAAGCTTATACCTACCCATACAATTGTGTGGCAGATCCAACCAAATACAAGACCCAATCAAATGCGAGCAATACTTTTTATTAGTATAATTTTGTATTAAGCTTTAGTTAAATTTTTACTACAACTATAAAATACAAGTGAAAATAAGATAGTGGAAGAGTGGAGAAGAGTGAAAAGGGGGAGAGAAATGTAAGGTAAAAGGGGAAAACATTCTTTATGTCTCTTCACTGCACTAGAATAAAAATGCAGTATAACATTATAGCCTCAACATTTACTTTTGCATAGTTAACATTTATTCGCTATTTTTATAGCAACAAACTAATCAGCAAATCAATATTTCATTTTTTTTAAGCTCAAGTGCAAAAACTAGAAAGGTATCCAAATAGAAACAAAGTTTGATGAATTTTTTTCTTTGATGTAAAGGGTTTAATTTAGCCATCTCAGCTAATTCCATCAGTTTTTCAGCCGTTTTTCCATGATGGGAATTAATGTATCTTTCCATTTTTGTCCATAGAGCACTCTTGTTGCTGTCAACATGTATAACAAGAAAATCCCCTCCTTTTTTCCCAAGTTCCATTAAATCTAAAGAAAAGTCTCTGGCTTGATGGTTATATTCATTTTGAGAATCTTTTGTATTAAAATATGAATCTTACCCCAGTATTTCTTTACTTTGCGTTAAGCAAAGATTGGCAAAAGATCTTTCTTCATAGTAACATTTCCAACACGTTTGTAAATCTTTGACAATTTATCAGGTGTTAAATAGCAACGGTATATCATTTTATAATGTTTTCTTTTAGATTATAATTCAGCGTAAATCTCAAACTCTTCATCCACATTTTTTGCATTGTTCAAACATTATATGATACCCAAAGTTCTCTGTTAGTTGAAACATGCATTATTACACATGTTCATTTTCCAAATTCAATTTCAGTAACAATTTATAAATGATGTGTCCATCATTACCACACAAATATGATTTAAAATTCATTTTTTACAAAGTCAAACCTATTTTTGTCTGGTTTAAATCTTTCTTTCAATTGTAAATATGAAAGCACCTAAAGCAATACTTAAGAGAAAACCCCACTGTTACTTCTTTACAAAAAACACTTGTCTGGGGCATTAAATAAAACATATAATTTTTCCCAGAGTTAGGGAATTTGCTTTAATTTTAAGTAACACCATCAACCTGCAAAATGTTGAGATTCTCCAATGCTCAGGTTTACATTTATTGCCTAATAAAAAACACATAAATTTCTATCCTTTCTAAATTATCGAAATGTAGTGGTGTTATATTATAGGTAGAGACTTCAATTGTATTGCAGAGGCTGTTAGATAAAAATATGTCCCAAAATGCACTCTGCAGACAAAAACATAATTCATTAATGAGGTTTTCACTCCATTTTCTCTAATTGATATGTGAAAGAAAATGAATTCAATAGCTATATATTATACATATTATTCCCCAAAATCCAAGATATATTCTAGGAATAGATTATATATTTCTGATTCTTTAAATTTATCCGTTATTTCAGTCACTTTTGGGTTTGTTGGCCTATTTGATCATGCCCCATTATACAGGATGGACATACAAAACAGGGAATTTAATCTATTCAATTTAGATAAAACTGATGCAGTGAACAGAATTAAAAAGCCATCTCATAATCTTATCATCAAGTGACAATTGAAACACTGCTAAGCAATTACTATATTTGGGGGGGGGGGGGAAGCTACTATGAGAGGAGTTTGCATTAAAGAATATTCCTTATTTAAAAAGAAAAATGCAGAATATATGGTAAATTTTCTCATCAAATTCAAGAGTTAGAATCAACTCGCAAAGAACAAGATTCAGGCTATATATTGAAATAAAAATTCCATTTAAAAAGGTAATAATTTCAAGCAGTGGATTGTCAGAAGATAGTTGTTAATTTAGTCTACACTAAACATAAATTTTCAGATCATGGGAACAAAACTGAAAATTAATGGAAATAAAGCAACAGCAAAATAGAATTAGAGATGCTAGCAGCACTAGAATAGTAGGCAAGAAATCTGTTGTTTTTTAAATTCTATTTACTGCCAACTATATGAATAATGAAAGGTAGCAATTATTTGTTGTGTAGCTGTGACATCTTACTACTTTTTTATATTGCATTAAATCAGGGGTCCTCAAACTACGCCCCCTGGGCCAGATACGTGCAATGAACATTTGTGTTGCTGCAGAGAGGCTCCCCTTTGGTGTCTTTTTGTGTGAGTCGGAAGGGGGCAGAAATTCCGACTTGGGGTCTGCTTCAGCCTCCTGGTGCAGTGCTTTGGGCAAAGACTGGAGGGAAGCGCCACTGGTGGCAAAGAGCTGGAAGGCCTTGTTCCAGTGGGACTGCATCATGGCCTGGAACTGGCTGACCATCTCAGCCCACTGAGCCTCCAGGTGTCAGTACCTGGCCTTGAACTCCCACAGGTCTTCCCTGTGCTTGCAAAGGCTATGCTCATAGTCCTCAGTGAGGTGCTTCTGTTGAGCATCATTCTCGGTCAGATCCAATTTGAACTGAGCCAGCTGTTTTGCCAACTCTTTCTCATGGTGGCTGCTTAGCTCCAGCAACTGCTTCCTGTTGGGATCCTAAGGAGCCCAAGCAGGGAGGTGAAGAGTGGCTGGGTGGGGAGGGGCGAGCAGAGACTGGCGAGGTGCCCTTTGACATGAATGACATCGAGTTGACCACACCCGCCCAATAGCAATAGCAATAGCAGTTAGACTTATATACCGCTTCATAGGTCTTTCAGCCCTCTCTAAGCAGTTTACAGAGTCAGCATATCGCCCCCACAGTCTGGGTCCTCATTTCACCCACCTCGGAAGGATGGAAGGCTGAGTCAACTTTGAGCCGGTGAGATTAGAACCGCTGAACTGCAGATAACAGTCAGCTGAAGTGGCCTGCAATACTGCACCCTAACCACTGCGCCACCTCGGCTCTATCGCCCAGTCACATGTCCACCTAGCCACGCCCATCCGGTTATTAGGCAGATCATATTAGTGTTCTGCAGGATTTAAAATTATGAATTTAGTGGTCCCTGGGGTCTGAAAGGTTGGTGATCCCTGCCCTAGAGGTCTTAGGCCTGCTTCCAACCCTATTGGGTCCCACCCTCTCTTCCCCCATCACCAGGGGTGGGTTTCAACCGGTTCGCGGCGGTCCCTGCAAACCAGTTGGTCGCCGAACCCGGAAGTAAGTAACTTCCGGGAACGGCGAAGCCCCCCCCCCCCCCGCGCCCGCTCCTTACCTGGTTTTGATGAATTCTGCGCTTCCACGCATGCGCAGGACGCATACAGCGCCTGCGCGATCCTCCAGGAGCAGCTGGAGCATCGCACAGACGCTAGTACGCATGCGTGTGCCACGCGCGTGCATGCATGCGCCGCACGCGTGCGCGAGGACGCCGCCGGCCTCGTTCCAACCGAACCGGTTGGAACGGGGCGAGAAACCCACCCCTGCCCATCACCAATCGGTCACTTAACTTTTAACTGTAGATACCATTCTGGACAGCAGGCTGCTCCATCTCTTGACCTCCTCGCAGGGCACATGGCTGCATCCTGGAAGCATGTGCTATTTGGGGAGTGGCTGCCCTGGCATTATCTTCACTTTGCAAATTGAACTTTGCACATGTAATAAAATATTTAAAATGAAAATCAGGAAATGGGTAAATGTAAAGTTATCATGGCTGGAATGAATTACAGCCACTAAAACAGTACTCCCTTAATTATTATTTTTATTTCACGCTTAGCCAGTGCATTTAATTTCATTAAAACTTTTGACGACAACAATAATATTTATTGATTTTATACTTTCTGGGAAAAGATTTGAGGCTTTGTAAAAAGAAGTGTTATATTTAAAAAATAAAAGGGGTTAGAATTCCAAACTTATCTTTTTACTACAAGGCTTTCCAGTTACAGAATGCCACATGGTTATTAGCAGAGGCAACCTGAGTTGAAATGGAAGCCACGGAAAGCATTACTGAGATAATAATTTTATTTTATTTTTATTTCATTTTACTTATTTCATCAAGCAGGAATTAGGTAACATGTACAAGTATAAACATGATTATGAATACATGAAATGAATACGAATACAAGGGAATGGTTAATGGTGTTACTTAAAATTAAAGCAAATCCACAGCCTTGGAAAAATCCTCTGGGAAAAATTATCTTTTTTATTTGATGCCCCAGACATCAAATGTTTTATAAAGAAATAACAGTGGGGTTTTCTCTCTATTGTTTATTTGGTTTTCATTTTATATGCAGGATGGAACAAGCCACAATTGCTTGTAAATTATGAATTACTGTATGGGGGAACCACCTGTTGTTTAGGGTTAGAGCGGTAGTGAAATTCAATTTTTTTTTTTACTACCGGTTCTGTGGGCATGGCAGGGAAAGGATACTGAAAAATCTCCATTCCCTCTCCACTCCAGGGAAAGGATTGGCAAAATCCCCTGGATGTTGCAAAATCTCCATGCCCACCCTGCTCTGGGGCCAGCCAGAGGTGGTATTTGCTGGTTCTCCGAACTACTCAATATTTCTGCTACCCCAGAACCTGTCAGAACCGGCAGCATTTCACCCCTGGGTTAGAATAACTTTTTAGGGTGTGTTTTTTCATGGTTAGCATGTCATACTTTCCCTGTTTGTAATCTGGATAGGAAACAGTTGATCCCAAGCCCAAGAAGCTTAGACTTCTGATTAATAGCCTTTATTAGAAAGAAGGTTAAGAATACAGTACAAGAACTCCAGTGAATGATCTCAGATGGGAAAAAAACCCACCACAATATACTATTAGAAGTTAAGACGTTCATTTCCAAACTAGGCTACAATAGACAGCAGTGACATTTGTGGATCAGGAACTGGTTTATAGCAAATCAGTAGGCTGACATGGTGGATTACCACATTGGGACCATTCCTTGTCACTCTGTTATAGATCTCTAATTCAAAAGCTTGAGCCAATCATTAACCATGAAGGTGTGAGGCATTAGCCTATAGCCGTGATGACGAACCTATAGCACGCATGCCACAGGTGGCACGCGGAGCCATTTGTTAGGGCACACAAACCTTTGCCCTGTCAGCTCCAGCGCACATGCAGCACTGGCCAGCTGAATTCGGCCTTCATTTTCGGCTGTTTTTCGCCTTCCGGAGGCTTCCCTGAAGCTTCCAAAGAGGAGGGCAAAAAACGGATCCATCGCACGGCAAAAGCAGGACGACGGCGGGGGTCGGCACGCATGCATGCGGGTGGTCGCCCACATAGAATTATGGGTGTGGGCATGCCTGTGCACGAACACCCCCCCCCCTGGGCTTTTGGCACGCGATGGGGAAAAGGTTAGCCATCACTGGTCTATAGCATACACTACTCCCCTTACCTGTTACCTGTTTTATGAGCATACCTCATGTGCCATTGCCCTCCCCTCATACCTGTAGCTAAGACACAGCACCTGCACTAGACCACAATGCCCACGTCTTTCATCTTTGTTTCACACACGTTTTGTGATGTGCTCGTTTTACCCATGGCAGAGCTAGCTGTTCCTAGCAAAATGCCCACATCTTACTGGCTAACATCTTACTGGCTAACATTCTGATGAAAGAAATGTCCTTCTGGGTTCGGCTCCAAGTGGGGAAGGAGATACTGGAGACATGGAGGCTGCTTGGAAAGATGGTTTATTGTTGGACAGGGCCACATGGCTTGAGTCCTGAACAGAAAAGGTGATCACGTTTCAATGTTGATGGAGAAGAAGAGAAGGGCTGAAGGAGGGGCTTGCTAGGCTTTTTATACCCTGTTTAGTCCCACCTCTCTGTTTTCTGTTCCTGTGTAAGAAATGTATTCTGATTGATTGTCAGACTCCCATGGGGCTGTGCAGGGGCTACTCTCTAGGCTGTGATGAGTTCTCAGGTGCCTTGTGGTCAGTTGAGTAAAGTTCCAACATTATCATGTCTTTACTCCCATCCCCCCCCCCCCCCCGGGCTGGGGCTGCAGTGGAGAAGTCTTTATTATGTAAAGTGGCTAGCCTGGCCCTCTCAATGGCCCATTGACAAACTGGGGATGGGCAGGAAGCTACAGGTAACTATTCTGTCTCTTAAAACATGTTTCTTTCTTTTCACATCCAGAGAAATATTCTGCCTTTTCAATATTTCATTTTTCTGGGAGAGGGCTGGATAACTTCCCACAATTCTATTATGTTATAATGCAACAAGTTAATAGTTTGTTTGTTTGCAATAAACTATGCTGGCCAAATCTGTCTGCTTCCTTGTGCTTTTGGAGGACAAAGGATAGAGTTCTGTGCGTATGTGTACGTGCGTACATGTGTGTGTGTGTGTGTGTATGTGTGTGTGTGAAGCTGGCACACTATATAAAGCATCTCTCATCCTTCTTTTGCTAAGGCATCCTGCAAGTACAAAAATGAACTTTGTTACATGCAAATTCTGTAATAGGAGGAAATTTAGGCCATTTGTCTTCCTGGTAGTAAGAGAATATATTCGGCCACCTTAGTTTGTTGTAAACAACTAAACTATTAACGTCTTGCATTATAACGCAATAAAATACAAAGTTATTTCTCTAGGAGGCATTTTCTTTTATCCAGGGGTAGATAATCCGCCAAGGGAACATGGAGCTTCATAGCCAGAAACTGAAGGAGAGCCTGGGCTCAGGCGGGGACACCCAGCAAGGACCGGGGTAGGAGGGCCGGGCCAAGCGGGGCGAGGCGGCCGCTGGCTAAGCGACGTGCGGTAAACCCCGCGCCCGGCTTCGCTTGGCCCTCCCTCCTTGGCTTTCAATCGCCGCAACGTGATTCAGCGACGATGTTGTCGCCTGCTTCCGTCGGCCTCTCCCAGTCCTCCGTTGCGTCTGGCGCGGCTGCAGGACGGCTGGCGCTCGGCGGTGTGGAGGGGAGAGGAGGCCCAGGTGAGACGCGCGGCTGCCGGTTGGATGGAACCTGGGGAGGAGGCAGTCCCGGCGGGGCGCAGAGGGGGTCGGTGGGGCTGAAAACGGAGCGCTGGAGTAGTTGAGGATTCTGTTTTCTTCCTTCCTTCTCTTCCTCGCTCTCTCCCTCCTTCCTCCCCCCCCTTTATTCCTTCCTCCTCCCTCCCTCCCTTGCTTCCTTCCTCCTTTCTTTCCTATCTTTCTTTCCCTCCTTTTCCTCCCTCTTCTACCCTTTTCCTCCCTTGCTTTCTTCCCTCTCTTTCTTTCCCATTCCCTTCCTCTTCTACCCCCTTTTCCTCCCTCTCTCCCTCCCTTTTCCTTCCTTCCTTCCTCCCTCCCCTACTCCTTCCTTTTCTTCCTTTCTTCCTTCCTCACCTACCCCTTCCTTCCTTTTCCTTCCTTTCTTCCTCCCCTACCCCTTTCTTTCTTCCTTCCTTTTCCTTGCTTTCTTCCTCCTTTCTTTCCTTTCTTTCCCATTCCCTTCCTCTTCTATTCCCTTTTTCCTCCCTCCCTTTTCCTTCCTTCCTTCCTCCCTCCCCTACCCCTTCCTTTTCTTCCTTTCTTACTTCCTCACCTACCCCTTCCTTCCTTCCTTCCTTCCTTTTCCTTTTCTTCCTCCCTCCCCTATCCCTTTCTTCCTTCCTTCCTTTTCCTTCCTTTTTTCCTCCATCCCCTACCTTCCTTCCCTTTCCTTCTTTACTTTCCCTTCCTTTCTTCCTTCCTTCCCTACCCTAACCTTTCCTTCCTTCCTTCCTTCCTTCCTACGTCTGAACAATTTCAACCCGTGGAGGTTTGTGCAGGTTGCGAAGAGCCTCCACCCTAGTGATGGGGAGGGGAGGACTTTCCAGGTTCGCACGTATAAGATGCCCAGGTGCAGGAATATAAATATTGTGTAAGACATTAATCTAGGGATCTGCAACATCGACTTGACTCATTCCTTTGAGGGAAGAAAACTTTTGGTTAGAGAAGGTTGATCCTTTAAAAAATTTTTTTAAAAAGTCCCCTTTTAATGCAATCGCTGGGCGAACCAAAATGCTTCAGGCTGTTTGACAGGTGCCATCTTAAACACTGCATTCCTCTTTTCCTCCAGCATAGAAGGAAATGCTTTTTATAGGATGTCTGCTGTGATAGGTGCTTGCGTGTTTGCATCCCGCAAAAGCAGAGGAAAGAAAACTTTTTTTTTTCCCAATAGAGATTTTTGTAGAGTTAACTAGATTAACAGAGAGATAGTTCTTTTGCTGAGGTTGGTGCTAGTGGAAGGAAAAAGGTAGAGAGACTCCATTTTGAGATCATTTGGCCCATCAGGTGCCAAAAGGGGCATTCTGCCCCAGGGAGCCATTGAGGAAGGCTGCCCTGTTTATATTGCACCTGTTGATGGAAAACAGGAAGAAAAATAGCTGTGGTCATGTGAAAAACACCTATGAATTATGCCTCCACCCTAAGGCTCATCTAATTTCACTTCACTTTGCAATATGTTTTCCAGTCAACGGGGGTAAATCATGCCCCATCTTTTTCTGCTATATATATTTTTTGTTACCTGAGAGATTGGCAACATGACTTTTTAAATATAACGTTATCCTGCCAGCTTAAATGTATTTTTTTTCCACTGAAAACAGGATTGCAAAGCCATTGCACAATTTTCAAAAGCAGATTTTCTATGCTTTTGTATTCTTTTTTTTTAAAGAAGTTTGGAAATCAACATAATACCTGTTCAGTTTGCATGCTCTCTACATCTTTGTTCTCATAAAACAAAAGACCTTAAAATAAGTTAGATGTTATAAAGTCCCAGTCAGACAAGCCACTTCAAAGAATATCCTGTAGAGAAATAAAAGGACACAAATTACCAGGGTTTGGGGGGGAGGGGCTTTTTTTGGCATTGTTTGTATTCCCATTTGGATTCTCTTCCTTGTGTTCACTTCGCAGTCTGAAATGTAAATACCTAATTTTATATTCTGGAGGGAGATTTATTTTTTTATCGTGGACTGTAGATCAAAGAAAAGGAGACGTAAAGAAAAGGAGACGTCAGATCTTTTTCAGCATGAGAAATAGAGAGCCATTATCTCTTCTTTGTTTTTTTAGAAGAACTTGTGAACAGGTTTGAAAGGTGTGCAAATGCCTTTATTGGGAAGTGTCTGTTGTGTGAATGCAAAATGAGACTCGCTTGCTGGGGAGGGGTGGAAATTAAATTAAAAAAACCCTTGAGGGTTGGTTTCCTCCAGCCTGCTCTGATCTCCCAACCCCACCCCAGTCCAAACCACACAGCGCAGCACCTCCCCACGGCCAGTCAGCCTCACCACCTACCCTCGGCCAGTCAGCCTCACCACCTACCCTCGGAAGCTTCTCTCCTCTCCCCCACGCTAAAATACCAGCTGAGCCACGGAGCAAAGCAAACCTTCCAGCGCCCCCCCCATTCTCTGCCTGCCAGCTGGGGAGGGTCTTCCTAAGCTGGCCACTGGGGAAGCAACCAAAGCCAACAGCAGCCACTGGGATGGCGCGTAAAGACACAACAAGGCTGAGTGCAATTAAAGCAGCCAGCTAGGACAGTTGCAAGCAGAGGTAGGCAGGCAGGCAGACAGACATCTGTCTGGCTCAGCTGGCAGCTGCCTTTCCTCCCCGGTGACCCCACCTGCCACTGAATCAAGCCTTGGACCCCCAAGACTACAACTGACACCAAATCTAGGTCGCTGCATGCCTTGCCATCCTACACCATTGCTGCCGGCCGGGTGAGTTGGGGGGCTACTGGCTTTCATCTCCCCTCCTGACTTTGTTCACTTGCCCGAAGCCTTGCTGGCTTGCCCAGGCTTGTAGAAGATGGGTGAGAGCAACGAGGCACTGGGAACGCGGGGGGGGGGGGATGTGTCAGAGGACTGGCCACGGTTTGGGAGTCCTGGAGAAAAGGGGTCTCTGAACAATCCAAACACTTTCTAAGCTCTTTCACCCTTCAGAACTCCAGTTGCAGCAATCGGCAGAGACAGCCTGGGGGACCCATCACCCCACCTGCCCTTACGCTGTCCCAAGTCTTTCACCTGCTTCAGGTACTCACCCTCTTTCCATACACCTCCGCTGCTTCAAGCGGAATTCCAAAGGGCGAAAGAGCTTCAATGGGGACAATTAAAGCGATAGCTGTGTGTCTTCCCACTCCCGGCCCATCCATACCTGCCTGCCACAGGTTCCCGCAGCCCCCTGCCTGAGACCCGTTTCTTGGTCATGAGCACAGAGTCCTCCCATCCCAATTCTCCACGTTTTCTCCCTCCCCATGCCCCTACTCCATCCCCACACTGGAGGAGGAGCCTGGAGATTTTCCAGCAAGGTGAAGAAAGTCTCTCATTCAGCCTCATCTGTCGTCTTCTTCTTGTGCCATATCCATCGTCGGACGTTGGCGATCATGTTGGCCAGTCTATTTTTGTCAACAGCCGCATGAAAAAGTGCTGCTGAGTTTTGTCCAAATCAGTCCCTTAGGTTTTGAAGCCACGATGTTCTTCTTCTGCTTGGACCTCGTTTGCCTTCAGTTTTTCCCTGGAGGATTAAGTGAAGGATGCTGTATTTTTGGGGGTGTCACATCACGTGTCCAAAACACTCTAACTTTCGCTTTCTAATGGCTTTGATGATTTCCCTTGGCTTTCCTAGATGGTTTTTCACCACCTCATTTGTGATTTTGTCAACCCAGCTTATACGTAACCGCTGAATGTAAATCCACATTTCAAATGCTTCTAGTTTCATCAAGTGGTTTTCTGTCAAAGTCCAACTCTCTACTCCATTAGAGCAGAATAGAAAAGATGTAACATGTGACCAGCCTGATTTTCAGTCTTAGGGTTATGTTGTGACTGCAGAAGACCTTTTTCATTTTGAAGAATGCTGTTTCTCTATCCTTGTCTTTACTTCACTGATCATGTCCAAGCTTTCATTTAAATTAAAATCAAGGTACAGGGGTGAAATCCAACAGGTTCTGGAGAACCGGTAGCAGAAAATTTGAGTAGTTCAGAGAACCGGCAAATGCCACCTCTGGCTGGCCCCAGAGTGGGGTGGGAATGGAGATTTTGCAGTATCCTTCCCCCAGGAGTGGGGTGGGAATGGAGATTTTGCAGTATCCTTCCCCTGGAGTGGGGTGGGAATGGAGATTTTACAGTATCCTTCCCCCAGGAGTGGGGTGGGAATGGAGATTTTGCAGTATCCTTCCCCTGGAGTGGGGTGGGAATGGAGATTTTGCAGTATCCTTCTGGAGTGGAGAGGGAATGGAGATTTTGCAGTATCCTTCCCCTGGAGTGGGAAGGGAATGGAGATTTTACAGTATCCTTCCCCCAGGAGTGGGGTGGGAAGGGAGATTTTGCAGTATCCTTCCCCTGGAGTGGGGTGGGAATGGAGATTTTGCAGTATCCTTCTGGAGTGGAGAGGGAATGGAGATTTTGCAGTATCCTTCCCCTGGAGTGGAGAGGGAATGGAGATTTTGCAGTATCCTTCCCCTGGACTGGAAAGGGAATGGGGATTTTGCAGTATCCTTCCCCTGCACTGCTAATTCTCCTGCACTGAGAAATGGCTGGGGAAAAATGTCCCTGGGCAAATCACCTGGGACAAGGCTGTGTGGGAGGAATGTGAGTGAAGAATGTGGGGGGGGGGAGCGCCAGAGGAGGGGCAGCGAAGAATGAATGGCTGTGGTGGCCCAGCAGCGGTATGGTGGCAGGGTGAAGTGAGTACAATCGTGGCTGTGACCAATTGTCCCATTCCGTCTATCAGGCAGTTTCACAAGTATTAAAAGGGAAAATGAGGGTCCAAAGTGGTTTTTGAGACTCATGTTGCATTTTAAAACTTTCCACACTCAATTTTTTGGCCCCATTCAGTTGACAAAAGGCTCTGAAGACTATCAAAAAGATTTGAATGGCGCACATGGCCAGGCTCCATATTTTATGCCTCTTCTTTATCCGGTAGCCAAGACGATTTGCATTGCAAAAATTAGGAGTAGGAGAAAAAAACTACCATAGGAGAATGGGCTGTTGGAAATGCATAAATGTTCATTGCAGGGGAAAATGTGTTTTAAAGTTAAATTCAATCTTTGTTAGGAATTGTTTGAAATATAAACAATGACTCAAGGTCACTAACTTTGGCATTGTCACAGGAAATAACACACGGGAGGGATGAGAAGACAAGTTGGGAAATATTCTGGGAAATAAGCAACAGAAAATAGGGGTTTTTTACTGATATGATTGAGAAAATAATGATTTCTTTCCAATACAAAGTAAGTTTAGTATTTGCAAAGGTGTGACAGTATCATTTTAAAATAATTATTTACACTTCAGGGTAACATATATACATATTTCTTGAGTAGCCTGTTTTATTATTTAAAGGAACCTAGCCATGATTGTGTGTCCAGACAGCCTGGCAAGCTTACCTGTGGAAGATTTAGTTGCTTGCTTTACCCATGAGATAGATAGCTTTTTGCCTTTTAATGTTATATGTGAATGTAATGATTACATAAGTATACCTATTTGATATTTTATTTATTGCTTCTTGAAATGCAGTAAAACTCTGGAAGATTTGTGCTCTTGAACCTTATTGTTTTCACTCCACATTATAAAATATTCTATCATCTTGGCCCACCAACCTAACTTATCACAAAAGCAAAAGGAAAAGAATATTATTTAAGTGAAGCCAGTCCATGACTTTGTTGTGGCTATATTTTATTATTTTACTTTATAAAATAAAGTGCTAGCTTTACATTTCTTTCATTTGTTTCACAAGAAACATGTATGTATGTATGTATGTATGTATGTATGTATGTATGTATGTATGTATGTATTTTGTGTCACAACCCCTGGTATGCCCAAATATGGGAGGAAGCATATTGCTTCCTTTCTCTGTCTATCGGCTCATCACAAGAGACCATCCAGACAGAAAGCCATTTTTTTTTACTGTTGCCTTTGTTACATTTGTGTTGCAATTTGTGCTGATATTGCAATTTGTG
Source organism: Thamnophis sirtalis (assembly GCF_051295495.1). NCBI lineage: Eukaryota > Metazoa > Chordata > Lepidosauria > Squamata > Natricidae > Thamnophis > Thamnophis sirtalis. The sequence continues at coordinate 68,590,013 of NW_028261389.1, forward strand.
CAATAAATTTATTTATCAACACAAATTGCAACACACACAGACACATATATATATACATATATACATATATACATATATACATATATACATATATACATATATACATATATACATATATACATATATACATACATACATACATATGGTGCCGAGGTGGCGCAGTGGTTAAATGCAGCACTGCAGGCTACTTCAGCTGACTGCAGTTCTGCAGTTCGGCTGTTCAAATCTCACCGGCTGAGGGTTGACTCAGCCTTCCATCCTTCCGAGGTGGGTAAAATGAGGACCCGGATTGTTGTTGGGGGCAATATGCTGACTCTGTAAACCGCTTAGAGAGGGCTGAAAGCCCTATGAAGCGGTATATAAGTCTAACTGCTATTGCTATATATATATATATATATAATTCAGTTCTGTAGCTAAGCAATGAAAATTAGTCACTCATGCCCTTGTCATCTCAAGACTGGATTACTGTAACACGCTCTACGTGGGGCTGCCCCTGAAGAGTGTTCGAAGACTACAGTTGGTCCAGAACGCAGCCACGCGAGCGATATGGGGTGTATCTAGATACACCCATATTACACCTATCCTCCGCGAGCTGCACTGGCTTCCTACTGGTCTCCGGACGCACTTCAAGGTGCTAGTCGTTACTTTTAAAGCCCTTCATGGTTTGGGACCTGGCTACCTGAGAGACTGCCTCCTGCCACTTACCTCCCAACGACCAACAAGATCGCACAGGTTGGGCCTCCTCCGGGTGCCGTCAACCGGACAATGCCGGCTGGCAGCTCCCCGGGGGAGGGCCTTCTCTGTTGCTGCGCCGGCCCTGTGGAACGATCTACCCGCAGAGATCCGGACCCTTACCACTCTCCCAGCCTTCCGTAAAGCCGTCAAGACCTGGCTGTTCCGGCAGGCCTGGGGCTGTTGATTGATATCCAGCCCCGCTTAGATGGAATGGGTGACATGAATTTTAATACTGTATTTTTATTTTTTTTATCTCTATTTTTTAAAATTAAATGTTTCTTGTCTGTTGTTAGCCGCCCAGAGTCCCTATGGGAGTGGGCGGCATACAAATTCTAATAAACTTGAAACTTGAAAATAAGCAATGAAAATAAATCAGCACTTGTCAATTGTTTTTCCCCTATTTCTACTACAGAGGGTAGTAGAAACAGGAATATTGTTAATAGAATAGAATAGAATAGAATAGAAGGAAACAAAAAGGATAGGATAGGAACCTTGGAGGACTCCTCCTCAGGGAAGGAACCCTATACCCGTAATGGCAAATCTATGGCACACATGCCACAGTGGCATACACAGCCCTCTCTGCAGGTGTGCAGAGCCGTCGCCCCAGCTGAATTCCATCATGCATGTGCCTCCCACTAGCCAGCCGGTTTTCAGGTCTCTGCCATACATGCACAGGGGGAGGCACGCATGCAGGAGGGATGCACGCATGTGCAGGGGTGGGGAAATGCAGGGAGTCATGTGCAGGGTGCATATATTGCACTATGGGTGCATGCACACGCACACTTTTGGTACCCAGCGACGAAAATGTTAGACATCACTGCCCTATAACATTTCAGACAAGATGAACATACTTATTTTGATTTTCTTGTATTTTCTTCAGGCAGATGTAACTATGGCTCAGACAGGACAGATCTCTAGGCACTTTCTTCTCTCCACCTTTGAAGACATGAATGCAGTTCTGGAAGAGGAGCTGCCCAAAAGATCTGTGTTCATAACAGACTTTGCAGAGCAAGTGGAAATGAATATCAGGTATTGCATATTTTGGGTGACTAGGCACCCCAGTTTGTAAGGCATCCATCCTAGACACTGGGCAAAACAGTACAAAGCAGAACCATCTCCTGATTTCTGGGTGCCTATGTCAATTGGCTGGTAGCACCAGGGTGAGTAGCAGGAAGTTATTGTCGTGGGCAGCCACAGCACAGAAAGCTTCTGTGTTTGCTGCTCATTGTTCCTGTGTGAACATAGAATCATAGGGCTGGAAGGGGCCTCAGAGGTCTTCTAGTCCAACCCCTGCTTAAGGCAGGAGCCTAACACCATTCCAGGAAAATACTTGTCCAGTCTACTTGAAAACCTCCAGCGATAAGAGAAAACATGACTCCAGATTCCATTGATTTTGCTATTAAATCTTTGGTTGATGATTGTAATAGAATTTAAAATTAAATACACTGTTACAGCTTGGTCTGCAAACTGATCCTTGGATCTCCTCAGCAGGAAATATCCCACCATACCTTTGTTCCAGGGCTGAAATGCTATCGGTTCGGACCGGTTCGCCCGAACTGGTAGTAAAAAATACTACCGGTTCGGATGAACCGGTATTTCCGACGATCAGCTGGGCAACAATCAGCTGTGATGTGAAATTTATATTAACTAGAATCATTGGATTTCCTGCTTTCTAGCTAATCTAAATTGTGAGGCACAGCAGATTCCCCCCCGCCTTCCGCCACTGCTCTAATACCTTTGCAGACTTGGAAGGCTTCAAAATGTTCCTTTCTTAGCACTGCACGGGCGCGCCTCAGGCGCACATGCACGTGCTCAGTAGGTTTCAGAGGATTACACCACTGCTTTGTTCAAATTGGTTTTTGGGTATTTGATCTTTATGTGTATTCATTTTTCAGATCTATAATCCAAGTTGGTCACCAGCTTGCAGTAATTGGAGATGAATGTAACAGCAGATACAGTGGAAAATTGAAGGATCCATTATTTCAACTTGCTAAAAGGTAATATTCAATATTCTAATTCTTACGTGTTTAGGAATATAGTTAGAATATGAATGGGAGATTATTTTTGAATGGTCTCTTTTTAAAAAAAAAACAATCTTGCATTTACAAACAACAGGCACCTTGACACTTAAAAATATTTATCATTAATTTTAGGTTGCTGGGGACAGAAATGTTCTGTATCAGTTAATTCTCTGTCCCCGCTGTCAGTTTAAATGTTTAGCCAGAAAATCTGTAAATTTAATGCCAAGTAACTCAGTCCCTTTCTTGGGTGGGTGCAAACCATCTCTTTTGTAGTTTTTCATTGGACCAGCTGCAGACATCATGATTAATAAAACCAAAGCCTTCCCTTTTACACCACTCCTTTAGCCACACATTAAACTCTGCTACACTCTGGCCAGAAGTTGTGAATGCTCCAACACTGGAAGTTTTTAAGATGTTGGATAACCATTTGTCTGAAGTGATGTAGAGTTTCCTGCCTACGCAGGGGGTTGGACCAGAAGACCTCCAAGGCCCCTTCCAACTCCTATTCTGTTCTGTTCTATTCTATTCTATTCTATATATGCCCAATTGCCTATCTCACATGAAAGTAATGTTTTGGTAAGATAAGGAAAGAATTTACACACCTTAGATGGCCTAAGTTCCACATAGCATTCCCTTTTAAAATTGTGGCTAGTACTGCTGAATTTTGACACATTTTTACCATGATGCCACAAGTGCATGTTTGTATGGCATGTCTGTGAAAAGTAGGATATCTAATTTAGACACTATTTACATCCTATTACACATACAGTATGTAATGTGCTGACAGAAGTAAACTTTTAATAAATGATAGAGCCACCATAATTAACAGCATCACAATAAATTAAGAGAGCTAGTGTAACAATTTTTGCCTCATGTAGCATTCCTTTGAAGATTTGGTATTTTGTTTTTAATCATGCGTTTTGGGCTATAATATATCTTGTTATCAAAAACCTGAAATATTTGGCACAAATAATAAAACAGAGTGCAAGATTGAAAAAAGGGGCCTGTGCTTAGTTCCCTTTTTTAAAAAAAATATTTTTATTTTATTAAAGTTAAAATACAAAACTCCCCAAAATTATAAAATAAAAAAACCCCATAAACAATCGACATTTAAAAAAAGTTCATTGAAAAGAACAGAAAACCAACAAAGGACCTTGCTATCACACCAGATGTTTGTTTTAGTAAAAGCTATTTATTGCTTGCTTTCTGTTTATAAGAACCATTATATTTTAATAATGAATGTTTTGTTTCCTTTTAAATAGAATAGTGGCCTGTGTTTTCCAAACTCGGTTTAAGGATATGAAAACCGTTGGGAGTTCTTTGGACAAGAGCTGGAGAAAGAAGATTATTGACTATGTCTGGGTAAATTTCATTTATTTTTATTATTGCAGTCATAATTATACTGTTAAACAGTGAGACAGCTAAATTAGCAAAAGAGTTTTTGTTTCTTATAATTCTGTTTCTGTTCTGTTCTTCATTGCTTGGTGTGCAAAGAAATGGATAGCTGTTGATGAAGGTGCAAAAACCTCCCATATTCTGGGTGATAACACGCTGCCTTCCAGTTGATAGTAGATAAATTAGATAATCTATACATTACTAAAATGTCCCTACCTTTTAAATGGGTGAAATGGTGCTTTCTAGGACAAAATGTTTTGGACCAAGGTACTTCAAAAGGGCTAACTTACAGAATGCACCCAAAATCTGGGACCCATGATTCCCGTGGAATTGAAATTTGGCAAATTTTACAAAATATTTATGACATAAAATTATAATAAAGCATTTATGGCATAATATAGCTTAAAACATTTGCTACGGTCAGCTCCTGATGTTTGACTTTCAAGACAGATACATCTTTTGAATACCAGTAGTCCTCAACTTATGACCATAGTTGAGGCCAACATTTATATTGCTAAGTGAGAAATTTGTTAAGTGAGTTTGGCCCCATTTTACGACTTTTCTTGCCATATTTGTTGACTGAATCACTGCAGCTGTTAAATTAGTCACACGGTCGTTAAGTGAGTCTGGTTTCCCCATGGACTTTGCTTGTCAAGCGGTTGCAGAAGGGGATCTCATGATCCCGGGACATTGCGATGGTCATAAATATGAGTCAGTTGTCCAGCATCCAAATATAAATTTCGTGACCATGGGGATGCTGCGATGGTTGTAAGTGTGAAAAATGGTCAGTAGTCACTTTTCCCAGGGCCGTTGCAACGCTGTAAGGTCACTAAATGAAAGGTTGTAAGTCGAGGACTAACTTATCTCCCTGAATTTTAAACAACTTTTGAAATACATGAGAAATTCAGCCACTGTTGAATATATTGAGGTTATCTGGTAAGAAAATATATTTGAAATGGTGACCCAGTGTCATGGGTTGTCTAGTAATAAGATACCGTATTTTTCAGAATATAAGACGCACCTTTTTTCCTGAAAATGAGGCTGAAAATCTGGGTGCGTCTTATACACCGAATACAGCATTTTTTGCCTCCCGAAACCCCGTCCCCTTTGCAAAAATGGCCATGCATAGCCTTATAGAGGCTTTCAGAGAGCTCCTGGGGAAGGCAGAAATGAGCAAAAATACGGGCCTTTTTTTGCTCAATTTTGCCCTCCCCCCAGCTCCCAGGAGCACTCTATAAGCCTCCATAAGGCTATGCATGCAATTTTTTTTTGACAAAAAACACGCCCGTTTTTGCAAAAAAATAGGCCGTTTTTTGCTCGTTTTTGGGGGGGCACCCCCCTGGAGCACTCTGCAAGCCCCCCCCCCCGGCTATTCATGCCTTTTAAAAAAAAGGGGCCCATTTTTGCAAAAAACGGGTCATTTTGGGGAGGTTTGCAGAGTGGAAAAACTCCCCCCTCCCCTTTCGGAAAGCTCTTTAACTGATTGATGAGAATTACATTGATCAAGTGCTGTGTCAGCAGAAACAAAGTCTTAAAGTGCTGCAGATTGTCAGCAATTTCCTTCTCGGGCACATGGATAAAATACACCTGGAAACATCTACCTACCTACCTACCCTCTCTCTCCCTAAATACCCACTGTATTTCTCTCTCTCTCTCTCCTTCCACCTACCTACCTACCTACTCTCTATCTCCCTACCTATCTACTGTATTTCTCTCTTTTTCTTTCTCTATCCCTCTACCTACCAATCTACCTACTCTCTCTCTCTCCCTATCTCTATTTCTCTCTATCCCCCTACCTAACTACCTACCTACCTACACTCTCTCTCTCCCTCCCTCCCTATCTACTGTATTTCTTTCTCTCCCTCTCTATCCCTTTATCTACCTACTTACTTCTTTTTAAAAATTGCCTCTTCAAAACTTTGGTACGTCTTATACTCTGAAAAATACAGTAATAGTTGGAGGTGTAAATTCCCAAAAGCCAAATTAAAGTTTTATATCCCATTATCTAAAAAGTGAGACTGATTTAGAAGGCTTTGTGGCCTGAGGGAAGAACCTTCCTGCTTTTGTAGGCTCGTAAAAATTTAAATTTTTCTTCCCACATGCTCTTCCACTAAAACTCATAAACAGAATATGCTGTACTGATTATCATTCCCCTTTCGTTTGTAACTTTTAACAATTCTTAAATCATATTTTTTTTATTCTCCCCACAAACAGCTTGTTTGGATTCCCCTGAATTGTGCATTCCAGAAATGGGGGCCGGGCCTCCTGATGGCAGCTTTTGCCTGGTGGCTGCTTGAGCTGCAGAACTGACACTGAATTTCCATAGATGGTCATTGCTGGACATTGACCAGTCTGCGACTCACCCTGGAGGTGGCATTGACTTCGTTTGCATTCTTAAAGTTGCCTATGAAAAGCTGTTTTTTTTTCTATTTAAAGTGTAGGGTAGTGCTGGGTCACTGCTATTTTTCATACTTTTAAAAACAGAATTATTAATATGGGTTTGTTGCTGGGTAACTACCTGAGTTTCTTGTTTTAATATATGCCTGTAGAGTTAATTCATATCTGTCTTTTATACATTTATAAGATGTCTATTTCATGGAGGGATTTTATGTATTAGAAAGATAATGGGAGGAATGCTGGCCATCCTTTTAAATTGTATTTGCAGTATAAAATATCTAAAGCAATTTGTAATCTTACCAACTTAAAAATAAAGCTAATGTTCCATTTATAATGCTTAGATGTATTGGCTGTTTTCTGTGTCTTTTGTGCTCTAGGCCAGTGTTTCTCAACCTTGGCAACTTGAAGATGTCTGGACTTCAACTCCCAGAATTCCCCAGCCAGCATTCGCTGGCTGGGGAATTCTGGGAGTTGAAGTCCGGACATCTTCAAGTTACCAAGGTTGAGAAACACTGCTCTAGGCAATATTGCAGAAAGGGAATTTTCATCCTTGAGCTGTGTTTTCAACCAGGAAATGGTTATTTTCTTTTTTTGTTGCTATAGTCAGAGAGATCAATGCTGCATCACTTCAAGGAGGAATGCTTGCTTCTATGATACTTGGATATAAATTCCACAAATAGTTCACAATTAGGACTCCAAAACAAGGCAAACACAGCACATAAAACCATGTTTAACTGGGCTTCATTCAGAAAGTACCAGTGGCTGGCATACCATATATGTAAACACTGGTCAAACATGCTTACTTAAATGTGTGAAGAACAACACATTGATAGTTCTGCCCTTTTGATATAATCAGACGTTTCCACTTATAAGTTGCTTTCTCTTGGCTGCATTTTCCCCAGCCTGACATAAAGTACATCAGTGATGTAATCGGGACTAAATTATTTATTGCCTGACATCGTTAAAGATAATGGTCCTGATAGGCACACGTGAGCATTTAATCTGTTCCAGTAGAGCTGATCAAATAGGTTTCCATGTTATTGAAATCATCATAAAAATATAAGCATACTTACAGCAGGGAAAATATCCAACCAATGAGCAATGGTGAGAGCTTCATTCAATCTGCCTTTAGAAAGAGCTTAAGAACATTACTGCTGATGTAAAACTGGTAAGCTATAGAATACCCCAAAGAAATCATTATGTGCTTCATTGATTATAGAAACGTCTTTTTATTGTGTCAATCTCTGGAATATGCTCAGAAATGCCAGAATACTTCATTATCCTCATAAAACATACAGGTCAGGAAGCCACACTACAGACAATCTTGTGGAACTGGTTCTGGATTGGCAAAGAATCCAACCAGACTAGCTCTACATCCCGGGGTTGTCATATAAACTTACATTTTACTCAGGTGGAAGAAAATGCTCCATAAGGTCAGGCAGACTGCAAATGTAGTTTTTACCCTTCATTTGTGTCATCGGGACAACTAGGGTGAAGGGGATTAGGCCTGCTAAATAGGTACGTATCAAATACATGTAAGGCACTCGCAGCCAAATATGTTAATTTGACGAAAGGTTCAGAAATTCCATGGAGAATACTTTCACTCCAGGCATGACAAATAAACCTGTGCAAAGAAGTTAAGCAGGCAGCAAATGACTTTCCATCTCTTGCAAGGATCTCTACGTTTCTTCGTTTGTTTCATCTTCAGAAACATCAATATTACTATAATATTTTGAAGCCTTTAAATTGCAACCTCTTAGAATTGCACCTAACTGTTTTCCAGGTCCCACTTCATATGTATAAGGAAACATTTTTCCTTTATTCCTTTCATAGATTGTGTGCATTATTTGCTCCCATTTTACTGGCGAAACCAATTGTTCCACTAAACAACGCTGAATCTGTTCCGGTTGCCTGTATTTTTTGCTATCCACATTTGAATAGACAGGGATGAGGGGTGGTTGGAAGCTGATTGAGTCAAGAGCTTCGGCTAAAGGTTGCATTGCTGATTTCATTAGTGGGGTATGAAAAGCACCACTCACGGGTAGCATTTTTACACGTGCAAATGAGAATTTCCTTGAATTTTTCTGTAGAAATTCCAAAGCCTAAGATTAAAAAAAAAAAAAAAAAAAAAAGAATTATTTCACTCATCTAGAACTGCTTTAGTATACTTCACTTTTTCAAGAATTCTGAATAAACAGCTGCACACTGATGAAACGTGATCCCAGAAAAACAAGAGAAAAAGATGTTTCAGAAGCATGTAACTGGTCAATATTACTACAAGCACTAAAAATTAGACCAGAAATACAAAAATCTTAATGTACATTCACCATCGTGACAAAAAATCATGTTATGGGCTGCCTTTATAAATGTAGTTTAGATAATTTGTGATGCCTGATGTCTTGAGATGCGTCTCCTATTGCTGGCAATTCTAACAATCGTAATTGTCAGCCTTCCATCCTTCCAAGGTGGGTAAAATGAGGACCCAGATTGTTGGGGGCAGTATGCTGACCCTGCAAATGGCTTAAAGCACGGTGAAGCGGTATACAAGTCTAAATGCTATTGCTCTTGATGCAGGGAGATGGTGCAGAGGTGGGTGCATGAGTGCCACAGACGAAAAAGAGGGGAGAACGACTTGCAACCTCCTGCAGGCTTCCCCATTGATTTTGCTTGGCAGGGAAGGTCACAAATAACAATCACATGACTGCAACATTGTAATTGTGAGCCAGTTGCCAAGTCTCAAATAAGGACCATGTGACTATGGGGACACTGCAGCACCCATAACATTCTTGCACAGTGCTACAGTAACTGAACAGTTGTTGAATGAGTGGTTATAATCCAAAAACTGCCCATATTTCTTCATCTTTATAAAAGGGACCACCAATCTTTCCAAGTACCAGGCACCATGGTATGACGTCTGTGGCAAAACTCAACCTTTTAAAATAAATACTCCCGACGTAAGTTAAAATTAGATTTTACAGAAAATAAAGACGGCTTTCTTATAAACACCCTGGCAAATATGAGCTATGTCATGTTTAGCTGCTGTCATTATTTTATGTTTCTTTTTAAACCATTAACATGCTAAATATGTTGAGGGGGAAATATTTCGAATGTAAAGACAACTAATTTTGCCAAAATGATGAAAGCAGGAATAGAGAGTCATCCCAGCATCACTAGTGTCTGCCCAATTAACAAATCCTTCCAGCCTGCCAGCAGGACAGTGCATTACAGTCCAACTCATTTCCAATACAATATTCTTTATTGGCCAATTTTGATTGGACACTCAAGGAAATTGTCTCTGGTGCATAAGCTTTCAATGTGCATACAGAGAACAAAGTAATATGATACCAATAGTAGAAAGTAATACGAAAGATGAAAAGGACAACAGTAATGCAGCCCTACTACATGGGTAAATATCCTTAGACATAAGACAGGGCTGTGGGAATTAGGTGCTCAGCTAAGTGATGGCAAGAGGGGAAAAAAGTTTTTTTGTGTCCAGTTGTTTTGGCATGCAATTGGACCTTTTATTAATGCAACTAATTAGTTATTGTTATTGTAATAATTATTTGTATTATACAGATAGTCCTCAACTTATGATCGCAACTGAGTCCAAAATTTATGTTGCTAAGTGAGAAATTTGTTGAGTGAGTTTGGCCCCATTTTACGACTTTTCTTGCCACATTTGTTAAGGGAATCTTAAATTGGTAACATGGTTGTTAAGTGAATCTGGCTTCCCCCATTGACTTTGCTTGTCAGAAGGTCACAAAAGGGGATCACATGACCCCGGGACACCGCAATCATCATAAATATGAACCACTGGCCAAGCATCCAAATGTAAATCACGTGACCATGGGGATGCTGCAATGGTCATAAGTGTGAAAAATAGTCATAAGTCACTTTTTTCAGTGCTGCTGTAACTTCGAACAATCACTAAGCAAACTATTGTAAGTTGAGGACTATCTGAATATATACACGTATATTACAATGGTGGGTTCCGGCCAGTACGGCCTGGTACAGCCATACCAGTAGTACTTTGGAGCAGCGGCCACCATACCGGTACGGTGGCTCGTTTGGCTCACCCGCGTTCCAGTTCTGTTTTTGAAGCAACCGGGCCAATTGCACATGCGCACACAGCATGCATCTCCTGCGCAACCTCCAACAACCAGCTGGGTGTCACAGAGGCAGTGGAGTGCGCATTCGTGCACAGCACATGTCCGACACATGCACAAACAAACAACAAGCAGCGTACAGGTAGTGATGGTAGGACCAACCCACCACTGGTATACTATATTACTATTATCATTGCAGTATTTATTATTATTTCAATTAGTAATTAATTAATGCAATTAAGAGCATCTCAAGCTGGGAACGATGACTTGCTCTCCAAGTCATCTTTACACCGTCACCTCCAATTGCTTTTTAATAATACCTGTAAGTGTCCTGCAATGACCCTGCTGTCTGGAAACAAGTAGTTTGAAACTTCACATACAGGGTCTTCTATGCCCACCGTCTTGCAGTATTCACGAGCTTCCAAACAAGCAGTTTTATAATCGGAATCTCTTCGGCCAACAACCGAGAGCATCCCACTTGGTATGACTTCGGAGGCCTCTTGCATGGCTTCAGCCCGTATCTTGACAGCATACAGGGCTGCGGAAAAGAAAAAAATATCTCTAGAGCAGCTTACCAAAGTTTAAGATTGTTGCTACAGAGCAAAATGGCTGTAGCAGTAGAAAACCTAAAACATATTCACACAGTCACAACTACAAGGATCCATCACTGTGGCCATTGGAACAAAAAAGCAGGTGATATAATCTTATGTATTTCTTCTATATTGTATTCATAGTTATGCTATGGTTCCCCAAAAATATATGTCATATATTGTGAATTTAAAGTGATGCTTTTTACAGCCTCAGTATAAAACAAGTCTCTCTTGTATATTTCTGGCACATAGAACAGGGTATTTAAAAATGGGTGTTTTTAAAATTGACATCAATATATTGTTAAAAATTGCCTCTTTATATGATAGTGGGGGAGAAAAATCTTGATAACAATGTATTGGTTCTTATAAAGAAAAGTGCTGGAAATTACCAACTTTAAAATCTCCAGGGAATTGTTTTCATGTCACATTTGGCTACCACAGAATTCTCATGCAGAAGATATGGAATTACAGAGCCTTCTCTGCGGGCACACCAGCCGTCGCCCCAACTAAGCCTCATCGTGCATGTGCTGTGCACGCGCCTTCCCCTGGCCAACTGGTCTCCAGGTCTCTGCTGCGCACGCATGGGGGGTGGGACACATGCAGGGGACACTTGTGCATAAGCGCGGGAAGGTGGGGTGCATGCATGGGGGAACTTGCATTCCTTTTGGGGGGGTTCACACTGCACCCCATTTTGGGCCTGGAAGGCCTCCTGCACCAACCTGGAAGCCAAAAATGAGCAGGGGATGGGGTGCATGCGCAGGGGACGGGGTGCATGCGCAGGGGACATGCATGCATGTGCGTGGACATGTGCATGGGGGACACTTACATTGCTTTTTGGATGCATGTGCATGTGCTTTGGGCACTCGGCACCAAAAAGGTTTGTCACCACTGTCGTATATTTCAGACAAGTGACTGTCCAGTCTCTTCTTTAAAAATCTCCAGGGATGAAGCACTCACAACTTCTGCAGGCAAGCTGCTCCATACTCCATATAAGTAAAGGGTCTCCCTTCCCAAAATCATAGTAGGTGGGGAATGTAAAGAATCTTAAAGATCTTTTAATCCAACTCCCTAACACAGGAAATATGTTTTGTTTCAGTTCTTTCAGTACCATATTTCCCTCCCTCCCACTTTCACTTTGGTTATCATTTGCTGCAGCTGTGCAAAGCATTTCCAGGATATTTTACAAAAAAAATGCTGGCACAACCAAAGCATTTTTCTTCAAAGCCCAGAGGAAGTCGTTCTGGAAGGATACTCAGCCTGTTGCACTGGCAGCCCCAACATAAATGTCACCCAAATACCCCCATGCACATGGAGACAACTTGAGAAAACCAAATCATGGTAAAGGAAGTTGAAATGACATTATTTGAAATAATGTCTGCTTGCTTAAGTTACAATTTTCTACTCATCTATTTAGAATTTGACAAATAAACACAGGAATCCTAAGGAGGCTTTGCAGGCATAATTTCTGACCGAGCAAAACAGACAGTGAAACAAATGTATCTATACTTCAAAATGCAACTGAATTTTGGAGACAATCAAGCCAAGTGAGAGAAGACATGAAGCAAAAGGAGATGAATAGCTTTACTATTTAAAAGCTTACACCATGGATTATCATAGACCAAAATTAAATAGAATATCCCACTGAATTACTTTTTACGAAGAACCCTGCACTAAATATTTCACTTGATTCTTTAAATTTAAAATTTCACAAGAATTGCTTTTCAAGATTAATGTTTTAAATATACTAACACAATATATATTCAATTTTTTGGGCAAATCCATAACTGTATTGAAAATGAATGCATATATAACATATTTCAAGTGTACCAAATGGATGCAAAGTTCCAAAGAGGCACTACTACTACATCTGCTTTTTTCATTGAAGCAAACTCTGCAATAAGTTTCATATTTCAACAAAAGTAAATCATGAGCAACTTTTCTTACTTAACTTTTGTAAATAAAAATTTCCCTTTTGACATTCTTGGAAAAAGTAAAATCAGGATTTTGTATTTCATCAATTTGTAAAACAAACAAACAGAAATATGTGAATCAACAAATATATCAGAGATATATTAAACAATAGATTATAGAATGCAACATGTACAATAGAATGTAACCTGGCAAGATATATGGGAGTCCCAGTACTCTCTTCATACTGTTGCATAAGGGTATAATTCATACTATTGTTACCACCTCCCTCATTCTGCCACCTCGTTTTATTTTTGCTAATCAAGAATTTTTTTAGTCACACATTTTTGTATTTTAGGAGAATTATGATGATTATTTTTTATTCCTCATGTGCATTCCTTTAATGCACAATATTTATTTCAGTGCCAAAATGTTGTTCAGGCTGGGCCCTAAACTGAACAAAAATTGTGTATCCCAATGTTACAAAAAGAGAAAGTAAAATATTTCTGTATATTGATACTTGCTTTATATACCTTCTGCATAATCTATGGCTCCTGCAAAAACAAGAGCAGCATATTCTCCAATGCTGAATCCAGCAGCCGCAACACAGCTCTCTACAACCTGTAAAAAGAAAAATTAAATCACTTTTGAAAATATGTTTAGAAGTGCACTGATGACATCATGTTGTTTATAAGGGAACATCTGCAAGAAAAGTACCAAGCTCAGAGAGCACCTTATGTATTCAGAAAAAATAAACTGTACAATTTATATAAAGTTCTAAACTTAAAACAATCAATCTGACTTTTTGCCTAATCTTAAAACACTAAGGAATGAATGCTTTGCTCTTACAAAGAGAATTTTCAGGTATTTCTTTTATGCGTTAACATCTTTAGCATAACACAATTCCAAGAATCAATATTTATATGAAAGACGCCAGTGCCCAGAAGCATCTTTGCCTCCCCATTAGTCTCAAGATAGGTGAAAATGATAATGATAAAACATCTTCTGTAACTATCTTTAGTAGAGTTTTCTAATTTCCATTTTCAACTCCGAACTCAAAAGATTCTCAGATTGAATATTGTCTCAATTAAGCACTGTCTGGTAATATATGTGTTTGAGCCTAGTAGTTCCCCCCATCCCCACATTACAGATGTATACATATTACAAACCAGCAGATAAAATAAATAGACTGAGATAAACCCAAATAATCATCACTCTTCTGTAAGTAGGTGTAAATCGGTTGATCATATACAGATAGCCATCACTTAACAATTATAATTGTGAGTTGCAACTTTCACTGATCAACACAGTTGTAAAGTGTGACTCTCTGTTTTTCCCCTCCCTTGAATTGTGAGCCGCCCTGAGTCCCCTCAGGGAAAAGGGCGGCATACAAATAAAGTAAAATCTATAAATCTATAATCTATCTCTCCCAGAGTCACAGCAGCGTCCCACAGCCCGGTTGTTATCAATCTCCAGCCAGCTTCCTCATTTACATTTCCCCACAAACGGGCAATCACAATCACGTGACTGTGGATACTGCATTGTAATTGCAAGTTGTTTTTCACCCGCTGGGTTACAATCACACGATCCTGGGAGCGTTTTGGCAGGAACTACAAGGAAGTGCCCCTCATTCAGGACTGGGGAAACTGAATGGTCGCTCAGCAAGCGGTGCAAGAACTGTAAGTCATTCAGCTTTTATGTTGCAATTTTAAGAAATCGGGTTGCCATACAGTTTTGAAAAGTTTTAAAAATTCTGATTTTTTTTTTAGCACCTTTTAAAGAATAAATATTCTCCAGCAACGTGAGTTAAGTTTAGTTAACTTTTTCAGGCTGACCTTCCGTAATATGTTATGTGTCTGTTTCCAGAGAGAAACTGCTTGCTCAGATCTCTCAACAACTTTACCTGGCTATTTTCCAAATACTACAGTTTCTCCCTGGATGGCGAGATCGACTTTAGCCTTTTTAAATCATTTTGATCGATATTCCCCCGTCAAACAGCTCGGATCCAAATAATTCTAATCTGCCTCTTCAGAGTTTACCAGTTTACCCTAAAACAGAATTAACCCTGAAGCCAGTGGTTCCCAATGTGGGACCCACACCCCACAGGGTGGGGGAAGAGCAATTTGATTTTTAATGGCGGCAATTTGAACTTGTTTAAGCCAAGTTAATGGCCTTTTTAGGCTTCCTCTGCATGCGTAGAGTTCACTTTTTGAATAAAGTAAGAATTATATGTCACGGGGAGCGGGGGAGGCATCAGGATTTTAAAGATGCTTTGGTGGGGCAAAAAAAAAAAAAAAAAGGTTGGGAACCATTGCCTTAAGGAGTTTCTCACCCTTGCAAGGGAGGCTCCCGATTTTAGGCAAGAACATAATATGCCAAAGAGATAATAAGAGATCATGATTTTGGGCAAGAACATAATGTGCTAAGAGATCTTAACGTGCCCAAGCTTAATTGTTACCTTCCACAGAAAAAAAAAAATTGGGTTCCCTACTTTTAAGTGGTAACCGCTGCAGGGGTGGATTTTGGGAGAACACTCCCTGAATCCCGAAAAACATCGTTTAAAAAAACCCTCCATCAAACAGCTTGGATGTCTTCTGCCGCGGGAAACAGCTCAGCGTCCTAGAACTGGAAGGGACCTTGGGAGGTCATCTAGTCCAGCCTCCTGCCCACAAGCAACGGGCTGTTGGAAAAGCTCCAGGAACGGGGTCCCCACCCCAAAAAAACACCTTCGGATTCTTTTCGCTCCTGGCCTTCGGGGGTCTCCCCACCCAGAGGCCCTTCCTCACCCAGGGCTGCTGATGGTGCAGCTTCTCCACGGCAGCCAAAGAGCACACGAAGACGGCGGGCTGGCTGTGGACGGTGCGGTGCAGCCGGGCGTCGGGCCCGTCCCGGCAGAGGCTCCACAGGTCGTAGCCGAGCACGGCTTCGGCCACGCGGAAAAGCTCCCGCACGTTCGGATAGCGCAGCAACCCGCGGCCCATTCCCACGAACTGGCTGCCCTGGCCGGGGAAGAGCAGCACGGAGGTTTCCTCGGGGGCGGCACGCTGCGTCTTCCGCGGCTGCTCGTCCGCCTCGACGGTGGCGTTTTGCAGCAGCTCTTGCACGTCGGCCACCCCTTCGCCTCCGGGAGGCTGGGGGAACGGTTGCCGACCGAGCCAGCGCCGCGGAGCCAGCCGCAGCGCCATGCTAGGCCCGCGCAAACGCATCCCGGCGGTTGCCACGGCAACTATTCCTTCCCGGACTAGGCCTCGTTTTAAAAAAAACGTCCCCAAAAAGATCATGAAAAAAGCTTCCCGCTTTGCCGGGAACGGAGGTTCCGCGGCTCACAAAAAGCGTGACGTCACTCCGGGCGCAAGCGCAATGTCGGCCCCTTCCTGGTTAAGCCTCTCTAGGAAGGTCTTGGGGGCACAGCCAATTCGCCACAGGACAACTCCACGCGGGACAATTCAGCAATTCAATTTAATTATTTGAAATAACTTTTAAAAAATATTTTACTTTCTGTCATTTACATTTTATTTAGTCCCTCCTTTGGCACCCTTTCTTCCAGAATAGAACAGAACAGAATAGAATTAGGAATAAGATTAAGAATGGAATGGACTAGAATGAATGGAATAGAATAGAATTAGGAATAGGATTAAGAATGGAATAGAATTAGGAATAGGATTAATAATGGAATGGAATAGAATGAATGGAATAGAATAGAATTAGGAATAGGATTAAGAATGGAGTGGAATAGAATTAAGAATTTAATGAAATAGAATTAGGAATCGGATTAAGAATGGAATAGAATTAGGAATAGGATTAAGAATGGAATGGAATAGAATGAATGGAATAGAACAGAATTAGGAATAGGATTAAGAATGGAGTGGAATAGAATTAAGAATTTAATGAAATAGAATTAGGAATATGATTAAGAATGGAATAGAATTAATAGGATTAAGAATAGAATAGAATTAGGAATAGGATTAAGAATTTAGTGGAATAGAATTAAGAATTTAATGAAATAGAATTAGGAATAGGATTAAGAATGGAATAGAATTAATAGATTAAGAATGGAATAGAATAGAATTAGGAATAGGATTAAGAATGGAATGAAATAAAATTAGGAATAGAATTAAGAATGGAATAGAATTAATAGGATTAAGAATGGAATAGAATAGAATAGAATTCTTTATTGGCCAAGTATGATTGGCCGCACAAGGAATTTGTCTTTGGTGCAGATGCTCTCAGTGTACATAAGGAGAATAAAATACATTCATCAAGAATAAAAAGATAACACTTAGTGATAGTCAAGGTTACTAATAAACTATCAAATCATACTAGGAAACAATACAAAGAATATAAATTGAAAGATACAAGCGGCATGGTTATAGTCGTAAGTGGGGAGAGATATTTCTTCAATATTAGTATAACTCTTAACCAGCAGCAAGTTGTCCCACAGTGTGTTGCCTTGTAGCACTGGGGTCTCCAACCTTGGCAACTTTTAACTCCCAGAATTCCTCAGCCAAAGCTGGCTGAGGAATTCTGGGAATTGGAAGTCCACAAGTCATAAAGTTGCCAAGCTTGGAGACCCCTGCTGTAGTGAGTTGGTTGTGGCGAGTTGGCCATGATGGATTGACGGCAACAAGTTGATTGCAGCAAGTTGTCATAGACTTCCCCAGGAAGATGTGGGAGGAATAGGTTGCTCTGAGGTGCTGAAGGGCTTGAGCATTTGTTCACAGGAATAGGGCATCCTTGCTTGGCTTTGCCCTTGAAGTTCTTTCTCTCAGATCCTGGCGTGTGGCAAAGCCAACTCAAGACCGGGCAAATTGGATTTGCTGGAGTTTGAGTGATGGGAGAATTCTGGCTTTCAGGAGTAATAATTCTCTGTTCCTTCTTCTGTCACGCCTTGTGCTTCAAACTTCTTCCATTGGCCTTGATAACATAAAAGATGGCATGTGCATGACCAGCTATTGAAGTAAACTGAGGCAGAGGAGCAATGTGATGGTAGCAGGATTGGTGGAGGCTTCAGATTACGTTACTGCTACTATTATTATTTTATCATATTTCAACTCAAGGTGGTGAACACACAGATAGTCCTTGACTCACTACCACAAGTGAGCCCAAAAGTTCTGTTGTGAAGTGAGATATTTGTTAAGTGAGTGTTGTCCCCATTTTACAACCTTTCTTGCCACAGTTGTGAAGTGAATCACTGCAATTGTTAAGTTTGCCTCTTAAGGCTGTTAAGTGAATCTGGCTTCCCCATTGACTTTGCTTGTTGTAAAAGGAGATATCACATGACTTTGGGACACGGCAATAGTCATAAACCCGTTGTAAACCCATTGCCTGAATTTTGATCACGTGATCATGGGGATGCTACATAGTTGTAAGACTGAAAAATGGTTATTATAAATCACTTTTTTGCAGTGACGTAACTTTGAACAATCACTAAATGGATTGTTGTAAGTCAAGGATATGTTGTGGCCCGCCAGCAGAGCTGGTGGCAGATTCGGACAGTGAGGAGGTTGGGGAGGAACATGGGCCAGTCCTTGAGTCTGGGGAAGGCTCTGATGAGGGCTCTGTGTCAGAGGCAGAGAGGGGGCCAGAGCCGTATGCCAGTTATCAGCTGCCTTCAGAGTCAGACATCAGTGAGGCAGACAAATAGCTGGAGCCTGTCCTGAGTTGCACATGCACAGAGTTGCCAGACGAAGGGAACAGCTAAAGAACAGGGGTCGACTTAGGAGTAAGGCCATAGGCGGATGATAAATGGCCCCTCCCAAAGGAAATAAAAGAAGAGCAAAAGGGGAGTGGAGTTTGCAGGAGACAATTAGTTTGCTTAATTGGTTTGCGGCTCTCTGAGACTCCTTGCCAAATTTGGCAGATAACGACCTGTCAGCTCCCCAACCCAGATAAGGTCTATGACTATAAATTCCCCCTTGAAAGACTTGACTGGATGTGAATGATCAGAATTCACAGTAAATTAATAAAATGGGTTTTTTGTCGGGACAAGGCGTTTGCTTCACGCTCTCGGGAAGCCTCAGTCAGAACAGAGTACTGGTACTGACCTCCTGCTTCCTCTCCGCCCCCCCAAATAACCTGTGAGGTACATTGAGCTGATGGAGGGACCAGCTGTAAGCCATTCAGCTGACTTTCACGACAAAGGAAGGAATAAAGAATGCAACCTTTGGAGGTGCAATCAAGGAAAGATTGGCTGCTCTCTTGAAACAAGTAGAAATGTATACTTTGGGCACACAAGCAAGCAATTGATAGATTAGAACAACACCAATGATTGGCAAGTTGAAGAAAGTGGAGGTCTGTTGAACCAGATAATTTACTGGAATGTTCTTGAAAGAGCTGCAGACGGGCAAAGAACAAGAAAAGATAGAAACCATTCATCCATTTGGTCACCACGATAGGATGCAAGTTGATGGAATTGAACTAAAGAAAAAAAAATCTTATCAAGTGAAACTTGCTTCCATGTGTTATATATACGAATTGTATAACCATGTTATACAACCATGTTATACAAACCGTGCAGCTGTTTGTGAGGATATGGTTTAATTTCCTAATCTAGCCTACAGCTCTGGGAATTCCTGGCAATCTGATCAAAATTCAGATCATCCTTGAAAACGTGTCTCTATATTTTTTCCTGATAGCAATGCAGAAGATCTAAAGCCATTCACATGGCCTTCTGAGTTGTTTTATTTAAAAAAAAAAAAAACCATACAAGTTTCTATAGTTACAAAGCAATTTGATTTGCAAGTGTTAAGAGAAAAGTAAACAAAGAATTAGAGGTTCCTATAATGTATTGCCTAGACAATGGGGAGGGTGTTTTAACTTCTTGAATGTGCCAGTTGATCTTCATCTATGACTTATAAATTACAGCAAATATTTAGTGACTTAGCCTTACACAGTAATATTTAGAATCTATTGGACTTCATTAAATTTGATTAAAAAAAAGAACGTCATAATGGCAGCACCGCCCCAGTGCAAGGGTGTAGCTTCTAGCAACCGGCCCCCAGTATATATGTGGGGCAATCCAAGCCGCACCCCAATTTTCCCAAACTGCCGGTAGGAGAGGCATTCATCTCCTTCAGCCGTGACTTGGAGGAGGGTGGCAGCAATGAAAGGTAAGCTATTTTCCTCCTGGTGGTCTCCAATCTCTGACTCTTGCAGTGAAAGGTGTGCCTGCCTACATGTTTTTTAAACCCCTCAATCAAAAAAGACTTCAAAAGTTTGGCCAACTAAAAGAAGTGGGGAGAGGTCGGCTTTCAGTCTGCCACAGATCTTCCCAAGCATCCTGGAGTTGTTCCTTCAATTGCTTCCAATGGGCTGTGTAGCTACATTTGCTGTGTATTTTAGGAAGTGCTTACAGTCTTCTGCAAAAACTCCTTGTAAAGTCCTCTAGCAGGGTCTCCTGGCCCAGAAAAGATACACTTATCTGTATGATGTACCCAGAAGGCAATTGATTGATTGATTGAAGTTTATTTGTATGCCGCCCTTTTCCCTGGGGGGACTCAGGGCGGCTCACAACCCAAAGGGGTTAGCTGAGAAATACTCTAGATTAGACATTTTAGCTGGTAACACAAAAAGCAATGTGGGTGAAGAAAAGGGATCCTTCCACCAGTGGCTTTTGGGGGGAGACAAACCTCACTTCTTTTAGGGAGGTTTTCAGGTACTGAAACACATCAAAGGTAGTTTTGCCTAGCCACCTGTCAAGCTCTCGACAGCCAAATAGCAATAGATTATTATATATGTCATAACCATGTGTCTCATAGAGGCTTCTATAACCAGATTGATTAGAACAGGGGTAGTCAACCTTTTTATACCTACCACCCACTTTTGTATTTCTGGTAGTATTAAAATTTTCTAACTGCCCACCAGTTCCACAGTAATGGTGATTTATAAAGTAGGGAAGTAACTTTACTTTATAAAAATTTATAAAGCAGAGTTACAGCAAATCCCTACCGCCCACCATGAAAGCTGGAACGCCCACTAGTGGGCGGTAGGGACCAGGGTGACTACCACTGGATTAGAAGATAAGGAATTATAATATGTGGCAGAAATTGCAGGCTGAATATTTCCACTTTCCACTAGAGCCTCATGTAAGCCTCTTAAAGACGGTGTATTTCATTCTCTTGGTTCGAAAAAAGAGAAAAGTGTGCTGAGATTCTGAATTTGCAGTGTTTTCCAAAGGCCTGGGCACTGAAAAGACCATAACCTCAGCCTCAGTTGTTCTCAAATACACTAAGCAAGGTGAAACCTGCCTAGTGCTGGGATGGGAGATCACCTCTCCGAGGACTAAATTGAGAAGTTGAAAAAAAAGTCAGAAAGAAGGCACTGGCAAATCTTTTCTTCATGGTTGCCAAGAAAACTACAGGAGCTTGTCCATGAAATCACCAAGATAGTCTTTTAAAAACTGAATACTGTATGTTGTTCATTAGTATCTAGATGGGAGACCACCAAGAAAAAATATAATGGCATATAATTTCCATCAGCACGTGAACAATACTATATAATTACAAGGAAAGCAACGTAGGAGATTTTATACATATTCAAACTGATCTCCAAATGGAGATTGGCTGACTGGCAAACGTTATAAACATTTTTATTATTGTAATGATTAATCCCTGGCTATCTGAACAGAAGCAAAGAGCTGGATTGTTCTGTTCTTTTTTTTAAAAAGTGTTTTATGCTGAGTTCTAAATCTCTCGCTTTCTCTGGATGGGTTAACATAAAATGTTTGAATATGGTTGATTTAAAATACTCTTAAGGCTTAATTGTTCAAAAACTGAAGTTTTGGGGAAATATTAAAAAATTTCCATAGGCCCTGTTCAATTAGGAGGTCAGTGGCCTAGGTCAGGGGTCAGCAAACTTAAACACTCAAAGAGCCATTTGGACCCGTTTCCCACAGTAAAGAAAACACAGGGAGCCACAAAGGTCCTAACCGGAAACCCCCTGTTCAATTCTGGAGCTGACCGGAAGTTCAGTTCCCCCACCGTAGATTTGTCTCCTAGCGCAGCATACTTTTTCCTCTATCTGTCTTAACCGAAAGCCCTATTAATTGTGGAGACAACTGGAAAACCCTCCTTTTGCCATAGAGTCTTCTCCTGGCGCACTGTGCTTCTCCCCCCCCCCTGAAACGCCTCTCAAAATTGTGGTGCCGACCGGTGATGGAGTCGCAGCAGAGGGAGGAAAGAGCCACATGTGGCTCCAGAGCCGCAGTTTGCTGACCCCTGGCCTAGGTTATCCAGAGAAAACAGTGACTTTCTTTTTTTTTAAAAAAAAAAGTTTTTTATTGTTTTTATTAAACAAAAACACAGAAAAACATCATCTTTCATTACATCTTGTAGAAAGCATGTCAATTGGTTACAGGTATATTTCGTGCATTTTTTCCACAATCATTACATATATTTCATTCAGGCTGAGTTGTACATTTTAGAATTTATGTATTTTACTATCACTGTACCACAATTTTCATTTGATTACAGTTACTTAACCGTGTTTTTTCCCCCCCTAAGATTATTTATATTTGAAGACACAACCACCTACTGGCATACTTTCACAATCTCAATGAATCTGTCATAACTTTACATCTTTATAACATATTCTAAAAGAAAGTCAGTTAAAAGGATATCTAACATTCCCTCTCCTTTCCCCCACCCCAAACTCACAAATTAACGCTTCTGTCCATTTTACTTTTGCTAGTACAACACACCTGTATGCATCATTAAATATTATTCATTAACATTTCTTTATTATTATTGTAGTTAACTAAAAAGTATTTACTATTTATCTCTCCTCTCCTCTCCACAGGCCCAAAAGAGACTGTACCTTTATAACCATTTCTAAACAGAAATTTATTAATACGTTTTATAGGTCTTTTCCCAAGGTCCCAGATTAGTTAATTACATGTTAACGAAATAAACATTTAAAATCTAAGGCAATCTAAGAGATGTTAACATTTCTACTTAATAATCACCAAAAGTATGCATTAACATTTCCTTCTTATTATAGTTAAAAGAAAAAAAACACCAATTGTTTGCTATTCATATCACGTCTCCTCTCTTCTGACCCAAATTATTTATACCTTCATAACAAGATCTAAACAAAAATTGTAAGATTTATAAGTCTTTTCACCAGCTCCCAATTTACAATTTATGGTTATTTATCCTAATTAAGGTTATCATTTCATTATTAATATCATAGTAAATTATATGTTAACGAATAAACATTCAATGATAATCTAAATCAGTCTACAAATACTAAAATCCCTACTTATTAATCATCAAAAATTAGCTAACTTTTTATCGTCAACTAGCATTATCAACCAGTGTCTTTCCAGTAGCAAAATGGTCCTTTCTCTCTCGCCAGCTGTTGTGTCAATTCTCTTTTCAGCACCTTTCCAGAGTTTAGAACTTCTCTCCGCACTTTGTAGCTTGGAAGATCTCTCATGTAGTTTCGTTGCCCTTGAATTGTTATTAACATAAGCTTAACTTTGGTGATCAAGCTTATTTCTGGATGGATTTGTCTTCTTAACTCCATCCTTTTTGCTGTTTTTTTTCTCCTGCATCTTGGAATTTGGGATAAAGCTCCAAATTGTCAAAGTCACTTTTCCAGCTTCCCTTCTTTCCGCTTTCACTCACATTTACTCCATTAATGAGTTCATCTAATGTCTTGTCTTTGTTTTCTATATTTTCATTCTCTTCTTTAATTTCTGGGCTCCAACCCCATCTTCTTTTGCTATGATACCCCATAGTCTGTCCCATTTCTTGTCAAATCTCTCAAATCTTTCTAAAATGTTTTGAAGTCCAGCCAGAATGTTTTGGATTATTAAGTTTTCTTCATCTGAATATTGATCCATTTTTCAAAATAAGAAGAAATGTAAAGAAAAAGAAAAAGAGGAATCTGATAATTTCTGCCACTCTAGCCTGTCATTTTTTTTGAAGAATATATCTATATTTATTTTAAATCTTAAGCACAAGTTCTTCTGAGGTTTTCAAAGTAGAAGGGTTCTTGTCTTTTTCTTTCCTTTTCCTTCTCTTGCCAAAATATTTTCCAAGAGCACCTGTAAAACACTGTTCGTGCCCTTGAGTCTTTATCAGGTTTTATAAACAAGTTCCAAACCCTTCCATTACAAAGTCAGTGAAGTCAAATAGGAATGAACAAAGGATACATTGTTTCAAAAAAACCTTCAGACTCAGGCTTCCAAATGGCAGATTCAACTATTTTTTATACTTTTTCCTTAAGTATCTTTAATATAATTTTATAACAAATAGGAGAAATTTGTTAAAATAAAAAAAGTTTTAGTTTAAGCCAAAAAAGAAATTAAGGTAGTAAAGAAAAATAGAGGAAAAAAGATTAGTCCATTCACTTCAAGCAGAGAAACAGGAAACGTTGCAATCACTTCAATCCATAAAGTGTCGTTACAAGCAAGACTCGGACTGTCGAGTCCGCACGATATATCGTTGCGACGTTGGCTCCTTCCCTCCAGAAAACAGTGGCTTTCATGAGGCTGCCTCTGCCAGGCATAGGGAGTAGAAATTTGCTTGTTGAATTTCTGGTAGTGGCCAAAGACCAGACTTCTTAAAGTAACTGAAATGTGGTGTTGGAATTCCCACGCTACCAGGAAACTTTTTAAAATTAGATAATTACCATGGCTGGATCAATTTGTATTGGGGTTTGTAGAAAAATCTAGGACTACATTTAATACAGTCTTAAATGAGTTGTGAAGCACATAGTGCAGACATTTTGACAAACAGTTAATCTACGTCAAGTTGTCTCATCCCGATTCTTACCTCTGCACCAGTGTTTGTAAAGCATAAAATCACCAGCGATATAAAGAGGAAAGCTTTCAGCAAGTTACTCACAGAAAGAGGGTGACATTATAATGAGAAATGAGAGTAGTAGTCATTTTCCTTGTTTAGTGGGTTGCTGCTGAGAGCCACAAATTAATAGACAGGAATTTCTCTGTTACATTTTGGAAAATAAAAGGCAGGACCAGATCCTTTAAACTAAAAAGAGGGGAAATTATTTGTCGTAGTTCAATGGAGAATAAGATCAACCATCGTTTGCACTGTGTTCAGTACTGTAGAACAGAGAGTGCCTTATTATGTACTTTAACATACATAGAAGGGCTTGACTAATCAATCCAAGTAGGATTAATGGATTAATCAATTCCATTGATTAAAAGTCAGGAAATGTCTCCTTGCTTACAGATTGAATCTCTCTTTAGCAAGTTTTTACCATTTGCTTCTTGTCTTGCCCTCTGGTGCTTTGGAGAATAAGTTGAACCCCTTTCCTCTATGATAGCTTTCAAGCACTTGAAGATATTTTACCCCTAATCCTTCTCTTGGTTAGACTAGACATACTCACTTAATTAGTTAAGGGTTAGTTTTCTTAATGGTTCATTATACAGTTTAACCTTATCATCTTTATTCCTCTTGTTGTTTGCACTTTTTCTAAAGCCTCAGCATCTTCTTGTATCATGGTGTTCTAATTAAACTAGTTGCATTATAGAGTGGTTCTTGTGATCTAGAGACTATCTCTCTCTTTTGACGCAGTCTAGGACTGCACTGAGTTTTTTGGCAGCTGCAGCACACTGCTAGCTCATACTTAAGTGATGGTTGACTCCCAGATCCGTCTCACAGTCACTATTGTTGAGCCAGGTGCTCTCTATTCTATACCTGTGCCTAAGTGTAGAACCTTAATTTTCTCTTTCTCTTCTCCCACCTCCAATAGCCTTGGGAGGAAATGTTGCAGATACTCATACACTGTACTGCCGTCCTTCAATCCTCCTCCCTCTCTTTGCTTAGAAAAAGTGGCAGGCTCCACAGGGCTGGGGTGGCATTCGGGGTGCAGGTGACAAGGAAGATGGTAGCTGGGAGATAAGGGATGTGGTGGCTGGGTAACTAAGATGCTGAGCTTGTCAATCAGAAAGTTCAGCAGTTTGAATCCCTAGGTCTGCTCCCAATCATCATATCTTTAGCCATGTTCTCTAAAATTTGCAATTTACCAATCACATTTCATTTCTCAATACTTAAAGCTTCACTTCCTAATTTCTGGCAGGCACACAGTGGTCCTCCCATTTCTTTTTGGATTCTGAAACAAAAGTCTATTTCACGATCTGTAGAATCCTTTTTTTTCTAGGCTTACTGAACCTTGGTGATCATCCTTTTGTAGGTTGATTCCTGGAAAGAAGTGTGGTACCTGAAGGTTGAATTTCTGCTGCTAGAGTTGGAAATTATATATATACACTCACTAAATGTCATTTAGGTACAGTTTAATACTGTCCCAAAGAACAATTACACACACAAAAATGCTTTGTAAAACTATATAATCATTCTGCAGAATTTACATTATGAAGCAAGTCAGAACAATTCAATATGAGGACGAAACTATCATTTATAGTATTTACTTTATTATAGCCCTCCAATCAGACCTCTGATTCGGAAATTAGTTTCTGTTCTTGTTAGACAGATTACATGAATCTTACAAAGATTTAGATAAACTCTCCCTATTTTATATTATAAACAAGATTCATATTACAGTAAAGAAAGCTAATTCTCTTTATCAGCTAATTAATTCTTAAGAAACGTGGATAAAGTAATAGTTCCCCCTAGAAATAAGGGATGTTGTTGTTAGTTGCAAAGTCATGTCCGACCCATGGACAATGTTCCTCCAGGCCTTCCTGTCCTCTACCATCCTCTGGAGTCCATTTAAGCTCAGGCCTACTGCTTCAGTGACTCCATCCAGCCACCTCATTCTCTGCCATCCCATTCTTCTTTTGCCCTCAGTCTTTCCCAACATTAGGCTCTTCTCCAGTGAGTCCTTCCTTCTCATTAGGTGGCCAAAGTACTTGAGTTTCATCTTCAGAATCTGGCCTTCCAAAGAGCAGTCAGGGTTGATCTTCTCTAGGACTGACCGGTTTGATTGCCTTGCAGTCCAAGGAACTCGCAGGAGTCTTCTCCAGCACTACAGTTCAAAGGCCTCCATTCTTTGGTGGTCAGCCTTTCTTATGTTCCAACCTTCACAGTCATACATTGCAACTGGGAAAACCAAAGCCTTGAGTATACACACTTTTGTTGGCAGGGTGATGTCTCTGCTTTCTAATATGCTGTCTAGATTTGCCATAGCTTTCCTCCCCAGGAGCAAGCCTCTTTTAATTTCTTGGGATGTAAGTAATATATATCAGTAAGGAATATACCACTTTAATAAAGCAAAACATGGCTCTTCATTCCAGCATTTAATGAAACTCCTCAAGGGCAGCTGGGACCTTAATAAAAGTAATATGTTAGGCACACCCTGGTTGTCAGAACCTCCTTCTAACAACTAGAACACAAATTGCCCAGGTGCAACTGCAACAATTCCAGATACCTCTAGGTAACCCTGAACATTTATTCCTGTCAATGACTGGGTTCATCTAGCATATTAAATCATCTTCCTTTTCAAGAAGCTATTCTCTTGCGCTAAGGCAAAGAACTAGGACATAAACCTTGGCCTATAACAACAGTCAGTTCTTGGGCAACAAGATAGCATTTTTGTCTTGCCTTCACTGCCTTCTCCTGGGATGTTTTTTCAACATCCTGGTCTAACCTAGAACCTGGTGGTTTCCCTACTTGTTTGAAACCAGCCAAGTTACTCTACACCAGAGTTCCCCAACCTTTCAAGGTTGGCAGCCTGGAGCATGGATGGGGGATAGTTTTGTGGGAAAGGCAGGTGCACATGTATATGAGAACCCATTGCTTACACGAGTGAGGCCCCAAGTGCCCACTACTCTCATGTGAGTGGAACCATGAGTTCCCGTTATGCTCACACGAGTGAGGCCCCAAGTGCCCACCACTCTCATGTGAGTGGAACCATGAGTTCCCGTTATGCTCACACGAGTGTGCACTCACATGGCTCAGTTGTGAACAGGCCACGGCCCGGTAGTTGGCCACAGCCCACAGGTTGGGGACGGGACCTTTGCTCTACACAACTCATGAAGTAAAATGAACGTGTGCCTGGTTTGGTTGGGCCTACTCAGTGCAAAGATGCAATTTGTATAATTTTACAAATTTGAGCTATTGGTCCAGAGGTGGTATTCAGCAGATTCTGACCAGTTCTGGAGAACTGGTACCAGGATTTTTGAGTAGTTCGGAGAACCGGTAAATACATCTGACTGGCCCTGCCCCCATCTATTCTCTGCCTCCCGAGTCCCGGCTGGTTGGGTGGAAATGGAGATTTTGCAGTATCCTTCCCCTGGAATGAGGAGGGAATGGAGATTTTACAGTATACTTCCTGTTAGATTGTGTGAATGGATGAGACAGGACTCAGGCTTCAGAGACAAACAACAGCTCTTTATTAGACAACTACTGTATTTTTTGGAGTATAAGACACAACTTTTTCCCTCAAAAAAGAGGCTGAAAATCTGAGCGCGTCTTATACACTGAATGCAGCATTTTTTGCCTCCTTCACCAAAATGGCCATGCATAGCCTTATGGAGGCTTTCAGAGAGCTCCTGGGGCCTGGGGAGGGCAGAAATGAGTGAAAAACGAGCCATTTTTTGCTCAATTTTGCCCTCCCAGCTCCCAGGAGCACTCTATAAGCCTCCATAAGGCTATCCATGCCTTTTTGACAAAAAATGGGCCTGTTTTTGCAAAAACAGGCCATTTTTTGCTCGCTCTCCCCTCTCCCCCCTGAGCACTCTACAAGCCTCCTAAGGGCTATTCATGCCCTTTTTTTGAGGAAAAAAGGTCAATTTTTACGAAAAACTGGCTGTTTTTTGGGAGGTTTGCAAAGTGCAAAACCTTTTTTTTTTAAAGTTTGCCACTTCAAAACCCTGCTGCGTCTTATACTCTAAAAAATACGGTATTTACAAATCCAGCACTGTCCCGTCTGACAGCTAGCCCTTTTATAGGGAGGCATCAGACGGCTTGGCCGATTGGCTTTGATTATTTTCCCGCTGGAATGAAGGACCTTGGTGGAGCCTATTTCTTGGCTGTCAGTATGTAACGCTTCCCCTGGAGTGGGGAGGGGATGGAGATTTTACAGTATCCTTCCCCTGCCATGCCCACCAAGCCATGCTCGCCAAGTCATGCCACGCCCACCAAACCACCCCCACGGAAGCGGTAAAAAATTTGGATCCCACCCCTGTATTGGTGTAATAAACGAGAATACAATAATTTCTTTTAAAAGCCATTTTAAAGATGTAGAGAAATTAAGTGCAATTAGATTATTAGAAAGCTTTATTTCTTATATATAAATTTATACACACACAAATATGAGAAGATAAAAAAGAGGAAAACGGAGCCTGCAGATTTTACTCCGCTAGTTGTTGCAGAACAGTACAAAAATTGTGTATTGGTGTGTCTCTAGACAGATCCTGCTGGCCCAGGGTTCAGGCAATGATTCTAAGTCTTCCTTTAATGTGCTGTTTTCCTAGCTTTTCTTGGAATTGTACATTTTGCAAAATCTATTTTCATTCAGTTTCTATGTGGTTTTATTTCAGGAGGCATAATGGAAGTGCTTTCAACCTGGATCCCAGGTATTGGCTTTACGATCTTGCCTAATATAGCGGGTTTTTTCACAGCCCCAATAGTCAAGAGGGCAATGACGTGGTATAAATCCTTGAAACTGCCACCCTGGCGTCCACCAAACTGGGTGTTTGGACCTGTGTGGGGAATCTTATATACATCAATGGGGTAAGCATTCTCTTTATTTGGTTAATTACAGAGCAATTTGTCTGTTCTGGCGAATCTCTAAAAATTATGTCCATGCGGTTAGCTGGCGTCAACCCCGGGAGTAAAAGTAGCCAGCTTTTAACTGACGTCAGTTGAAGCTGCTGCCCTCCATTAATTACTCAATTAAACAAATTTGTAGGTCAGCCTAGTTACTCTAGGAGACTCACCAAGCGCTAAATTAACACTCAAGGAGAAAACAAGTAATTACAAGCGACAATACTAAATTTTCACATTGGGGAATTGGGGCATCCTGAATAGTTTGGAGTCAGATCATTGTCAGCAACTTTTCCTCCCATGTTTTCTTGCCCAGATGCCCAGGAGAACCAATTGATAGATTGTTTGGGTCACAGGATACCTCATCCAAGAAGGACTCACTTTGAACTTCTTTTCAGTCCCAGCTTCTGCCAACCTAGCAGTTCGGAAGCATGTAAAAATGCAAGTAGAAAAATAGGAACCACCTTTGGTGGGAAGGTAACAGCATTCTGTGCGCCCTCAGTGTTTAGTCATGCCGGCCACATGACCACGGAGAAGTCTTCGGACAGCGCTGGCTCTTCGGCTGTGAAATGGAGATGAGCACCACCCCATAGAGTTGGGAATGACTAGCAGATATGTGCGAGGGGAGCCTTTACCTTCACCTAAGTTATTTGCATTATTATTGCTTCCTGTTGCCTCTTTATTCCGATTTTAATTTTCAAATTTTAAGGATTGTTACTATGTGTTTTTTCACTTTAGTTTTGGGGTAAGCCCTGTCACAGGTCCTTCCTTTAACTCACATGCAAATTATTTCCCTACTGTGTAAAAAAAAGTCAAGTCCCCTTTGAGATAAACTCAACTCTTGCTAATTTAATGGATATATCCAAGTTGGTTGCTTGGATGTTTTGTGGCAGTCTACTCTAAAGTCCTGGGATTTCCTAATATAGTAATCTCCCATTGAAGTATTAACCAACAACCCCTGAATGCTAGGAGTTTCAAGAAGAAGGGTTTTTTGTCAATCCTACTTGAAAATTTTAGGGTTTGAAATTAAAACGAAGGAAATGTTTCTTCATTTCTTAAAGTGGCTGCTTCTGTCTTAGAATGCATCTTTCAGCACCATCTGAAGGGGAAGGGGAAAAAAAACCCTGAAATGGTGCCACTAAAAGATAATTAATTTCATTCTTTTTTAGATAGGCGATCTTCCTTTACTGTATGTCTAGATTAATTCCATGTCAACATCTAATAAAGGATTAAATGTATGCATCAAGGCCACATTTTAAGGGACATCCCAGTTCAAAATGCTCTATTTTTCAGTTTCTATATTTAGCTGAAATCATAATGCGCTTTTCACCCTACCCAATCCTGGCTCAGCTGACAGCATCTAGCTGATTTAGGCTGATCCCAAAAATCTTAAGAAGGGTTAGTCTTATTTAATATTGGATGGAAAACTACTAAGCTAGACTGGGAGGTTGTGGGAAATGAGCTTCCTATGGCTGCCTGGGCAGGTTTCTACAAAGACCAGTTGAGTTTGATTTCAGGGTGCCTTTGATCTTAGCTAATCTTGAAAAAATAATCATGGTGGGGCTTAATTAGTGGTTCACTGGAAAATCAAAGAAATTCCAGGGCTCAGACTCCATAGAGAGCCCCAGGAAAATGCCATGTCCTTGATTAACTTGGTTATTATTACGCAAATTGCAACACTACCGCATATGCAGAAACAGAATTGAGTTTGGAGATTGTGATTGTGGAGAAGAAATATGATACCAGCATTTTTCTAATGAGTTGTAGAAAAAAGAATGAAAATATCTCTTTGACATATATTCCAAATGATTTCAGTATTGTAAATACATAGATTTAAACTGCAAGTTTGTTATCTATCTATATCTATGCATAAATGGCTGTTTGTGTGTGTGTGTGTATGTTCCAGCATAACTCTGGAACACCTTGAGCAATTTCAACCAAACTTGGTACATAGATGACTTACTTTCTGGAAACAAATACTGTAGAGGTAAGACACCCCAACACCCCTTGGTGTGTGTATTCTGTTAAGATACAGCCTGTTGTGCCTTAAAATGGCTTCTACTGTACAGCACAGTGGAGCTGCCATGGTAATGGCTTCAGAGTAGTCTACAAGGGGGTTCCCTCTGGTAAGGGGGAAAATCAAACATTATAAATTACATTTGGTCTGGATATTTGTGAATTTCTAATACAGGATTCGGATAAACAAATACCTAAGCAATGCTGAGTTAACAGCTAGTTGGTCTTAAAAATCCGTATATGTGGTTTATTTTCTGTTTGTATCTTCCATCCTTATAGATATGCATCTTACCTGGTATGGAGGGACTTGGGAGGTTTCAATAAAAAGTCCTTTGCTCCACTGGGACTGTACGTGGGGCAATTAGCCTTAAACTGGTCATGGACTCCCATCTTCTTTGGACAACGCAAAATAGGACTGGTAACTATATGCACACTGTACAGCCTTGAGTTGTGTATGTGTCTGTGGAGGGGAGGGGTTCAGGACAATGCAACATAAAACAATTTATGTGCCACAATACTATTTATTGCAGAGCTTGGGGAAACCAAGTATCCTTTTATAAACAAACAAACAAACCTACCTACCTTCTGGCCCGTCAACTCAATTTTTTCAAATACTGCTAATAATGCAAAATATGTTCTGTTTAGTAAGGAATGGTTATGGAAAACCCAACTTTTAAAATATATTTTTCAGAGTATAAAACGTACTTCTCCCCCCCCCCCCCCAAAAGTGGGTGAAAATTTCGGTGCATCTTATAGACAGAATACGGGCCTGTTTTGGGGTTCCCAAATCTTTCGCGTGTCATGTTTTCGCCCTCTCCAGCCCTCAGAAGCTTTCTGCAATGCTCCCCATGTCCCATTTTTGCCCAAAACGGAGAGAAGCAACCTGGAATTAAAGAGAAATTTCCTGACAGGGGGAACAATTAACCAGCGGAATACCTTGCCTTCAAAAGTCAATGGAGACTGGACCACCACTTGTCTATAATGATATTGGGTCTCCTGCTTGAGCAGGGTTTTTTACTAAAAGACTTCCAAGGTCCCTTCCACAATTCTATTATTCCTTGTTGCATGTTCTAAAGGGCATGGCAATTTTAATGTAGCAATAGCAGTTAGACTTACATACCGCTTCATAGGGCTTTCAGCCCTCTCTAAGCGGTTTACAGAGTCAGCATATCGCCCCCAACAATCTGGGTCCTCATTTTACCCACCTCGGAAGGATGGAAGGCTGAGTCAACCCTGAGCCAGTGAGATTTGAACAGCCGAACTGCAGCTAACAGTCAGCTGAAGTAGCCAGAATGCTGCACTCTAACCACTGCGCCACCTCGGCTCTCTTATTATTTCCCAAAGCACCTTTTCCATATACACACAGCAGGGAAATGCACACACCTGAAGTTTACTAAGGCTTGTGAGATTGTACACGTCATTTCTGGGGGAAGTGGGAGTGAAGGGCCACCTGTTTGTAAAACAGGTGAGAAATCATTTTGGCACAAGCAGCTGTCTGCATTTGCTGACTCTACGCCCCTTGAGACTTTCCATCCAATGCGAAAGGCAGCCTCTATTCAATTCTTTGGTTCTTTCCAGGTGGCTTTCAATTTTACACCCTCTTGCCTCACTGATACATCTTTTGTGGGTCTCCAGGAGCTCAAAGCAGCACAGCCAGCACTGCCTCTTCCCACAACCATTCTGGGATTGAATTGAGAGAAAATGAGTGAGGGGACCAAAGTCCCCAAGCAGCCTCTCTGGGACCAGCCCAAATTCCTCCAAATCACCTCCCACGGGGCTTTACTTAAATTGGCTGCTGTCTCAGCTCCCTTTCTCCCAGCTCTGTCCATCCATTGGGGGACCCTGCAGTGATCAGTGCAATGCAAACCTGCCAGGAGAGGATGGTGACAAAACAAATGTAGCACTGTTCTTTCTTACTTTTAATTCAAGAGTAAATATATCTTCATTTTTCTATTTCAGGCGCTGGTCGTTCTGTTTCTTACTACAGGAGCAGCAACGGCTACAACGGTGTCTTGGTATCACGTGAACAAAGCTGCAGCATGTTTGATGTATCCATATTTAGCTTGGTTATCGTTTGCCTTTCTGCTCAATTTCCGCATCTGGAGGGATAATCCTGATAATCCTGATAAGAAAAACTAGGGTGCAGTTCTTTTAACTATAGATTTTCCAGTTAAAGTTCCACTATCATTAACTGCAGTTATATAATCACACTATTCAATTGTTTGTCTTCGTAGATCATGTTAATAGAGGTTTGGGAAATGAAATAAAAAAGGGGAAACTGAGTCCGTGTCTGTAATCAAGTTGGCATTAAGCCCGCATAGGCTTTTATACGAGCAGAAGCAAAGTGCTGCCAGAGACTGTCCAGGCCGAAAATGGAGTAGGGGGGGTGGGTGACAGTGGTGGGATTCAAATTTTTTTACTACTGGTTCCGTGGGCGTGGCAGGGGAAGGATACTGTAAAATCTCCACTCCCTCCCAATCATCTGGGACTCGGGAGGCAGAGAATAGATGGGGGCATGGCCAGCCAGAGGTGGTATTTACCAGTACTCCGAACTACTCAAAGTTTCTGCTACCGGTTCTCCAGAACTGCTCAGAACCTGCTGAATACCACTTCGGGAGGGCGGGGGGGGGGATTTTGGCCAGCAAAGTGCTGCAGGAGGCATCTGTCCCGTCTCCTATCTCCCCCACCCCGGCCGGCCCACAGAGGACTACAGTGCTAATCTGGCCCATGAAGAAATCAAGTTTAACACCATTGCTCTAAGCAAACGTCCCCACAAGATCACTGACTATTTCTACAAGGAATTCTCCTTATGGGGCAACTGTGTGCAAAACATGAGTTTTCTAAGGAGATGTAAACAATTCATCTGGTTTATCAAGACCACAAAATACAGAAGGTTCCATTTTAAGCATAAGGGCTTCATGCGGTCTGATCCAAGTGATGGATCCAGTCCAGGTTGTTTCGAACACCCAGGAAAGTTCAACAACAACTCTCTCTTTGGTAAAGATGCCCAATATATGCCAGCTGTCACAAACTGTTTTGAAGCCAAGATGTTGGCATGGCTCCTATAGGAGCCCAGTTAAACTCAGACAACAATTATGATAAAATAATCAAGATCTAAACCAGTGGTAGTCAACCTGGTCCCTACTGCCCACTAGTGGGGGTTCCAGCTTTCATGGTGGGCGGTAGGAGTTTGCTGTAACTCTGCTTTATAAATTTTATAAAGTAAAGTTACTTCCCTACTTTATAAATCACCATGAGTGTGGAACCGGTGGGCGGTTAGAAAATTTTAATACTAACAGAGATACAAAAGTGGGCGGTAGGTATAAAAAGGTTGACTACCCCTGATCTAAACCATCTTCTTAGGAAAGATATTCCGAGTGGTGAAATGTGTGACCTGGACAGAAGAAAGAATTGTGTTCAGGTTCTTTTGGCCAACCCCCCCCCCCCAAAAAAGATCCTAAAATAATTCAGAGTTTAAAGAATCTGTACTTGACCAATTGCAAAGCAGACCAAGCATGTTCACAGGTCTTTTTTTAACTCCCCAGAATGGTGGGTAAAAAACATGAAAAGAACCAGCTCTTACTGGCATTACCGTATTTTTTGGAGTATAAGACGCACCAAGGTTTTGAAGAGGCAAATTTTTAAAAAAATGTTTTTGCACCCTGCAAACCTCCCAAAAATGGCCACGTTTTTTGCGAAAACGGGACCGTTTTCTTTTTCAAAAAAAAAAAAGGCATGAATAGCCCTTAGGAGGCTTATAAAGTGCTCCTGGAGGATGGGGGGGGGGAACAGCCTGTTTTTTGCTCATTTCTGCCCTCCCCAGCCCCCAGGAGCTCTCTGAAAGCCTCCTAAAAGCTATGCCTAGCCATTTTGGTGAAGGGGGTCTGGGTTTCGGGAGGCAAAAATT
The DNA here is from genome assembly GCF_051295495.1 of Thamnophis sirtalis. Lineage (NCBI taxonomy): Eukaryota > Metazoa > Chordata > Lepidosauria > Squamata > Natricidae > Thamnophis > Thamnophis sirtalis. The sequence goes on from NW_028261389.1 coordinate 68,625,782, forward strand.
GCTGTATTCAGTGTATAAGACACACCCAGATTTTCAGCCTCTTTTTTGAGGGGGAAAAAGTGCATCTTATTTTCTGAAAAATATGGTAATTAAAAGCTGATTGGTAGACATGTATATATTTAATATTCCAAAATATATATATAAAAAGATTGGCATTGGCAACTGAGCCTTTGTTTGAATCTTTCATCCTAATGGAAACATCTCAAAGAAACATCTGTGTTACAAAGAGCCACCTTTGGCTTTTCCCACTGCATCTTTATCTTGAAATTCAAATGTTGGACGTGAGTGACATCAAAGTCAAATTATTCATACTTTGCTGGTAATCCTTTATTTTAAAAAAATTGAAATATCATTGGTCATGTGAGCCAGCTGAAGCTTTTGAGATGATTGTTTCATATTATTATTATTATTTAAGCAAAGCATCTTAAAGGAAGTAGGTGAGAACATAATTCCATTGGATAAAATAATAGCTTCAATTACATCAAATGCAGTAAGAAAGTAAAGAAGCTGAAAAACGCTGTACAGATATACTTCCACAGGAAAATAAAAATAAAAACGCGCTAATTATAGCAAAAATAATTATGAAATCGGTTTGCAACTAAAATTCAGTGATCTTCAATATACGTATATAAAAGCATTCTTGGTGAAATTGACAAATTAAGCGGACTGATGCGAATATTTTCAACAGCAAACTAATTCTTGCATCTAAATTACGCATATTTTCTATATGACACAAGGGACATTTTGTTCTGGCCGAAGGTATAGGAAAAAAATATTTGCACAAGCAGCTCATAGAACTGAAATATACCATTCTTAACTACCAAATTATGCTAGGTGGACCTAAACAATAGAAGTCACGTGGCAGTTGTTGGGCTCATCCAAAAACAGAGTAGAGAAAACATCGTTGAAGAATGAAGGATGGTATTTGCATGCTCTGTCACAATCGGGGTTGAAATTCACCTCTAGTATCTGGGGTTGCATATGTTGCTTCCCTAGAAGACAGATAAGTACAAAAATACCAGGTGAATTATATAAAAAAAGGAAAAGCAAGTAGAAACTGGTACTAATCGGAAACGGGCCAATCAGATGAAGCCTTCCTCTGCAATTCACTAAGGAAGAAGCCCCCCAATCGATTTTCCTCTTGTCACAGCGCTGCAGAAGGAATCCTTTCCCCTCCGTTCCACTTTTCCTGGAACAGAAAATGCCTTTCTCTAAATTGCAATAGCTCAAGGGTCAGGCCTGCAGCCATCTTTTCTTTTGAATCTTTGGCCTGCTACACTTTCTATTATTCTACTATGCATTTTCTATCGCGGGAAAATGAGAGGGGGGATTGTAAGGAGTTAGATGCCATGTAGCCATAACAAAATCCTTTCTAGAAAGCCAAGGTCATCCTTTGTCTTTGCACCTGACCGGAACTGGATGGATGGAAGTGCCAGCATGGCAGTGGGAGATTGGACCATGTGATGGACTTGCGGGGGTGGGGGCACGATCTTGAACTTTCAACGGGGTGGGGAAAACTGGGAAGATTTCAGACCAGGGTTTTCCCAGATGTGCCAACATGGTTCTCTTAATAAATTGGAACTTTTGAGGACTCATTTGCCTCGGACTCTGATTTACTTTTGGATGCTATTTGGAACCCTGACGTCATGGGTGTCAAACTTGCCATTATCACGTTGCCGTCGCATGAAGTTTCACAACTTTTTTTCCATTTGTGGAGCTGGGGTGGGTGTGGTCTATGCGTGATGCATCTGGCCTAAAGGGCCGCCAGTTTGACACCCCTGCAATTGCCCTAATATTGGCTACTACCACAATGGCTACTTTTATGATTCGTGTTACAGGTAGTCCTCGACTTACAACAGTTCTTTTAGTGACTGTTCAAAGTTATTTGGGGGGGAGGGCTTATATTGGGAGCACGTATAAAAATCAAGCTACGACTTACTTTCTGAGTAGGATGTATTTTCAAGGAAACACGGTAATAACAGGAATAAAACTCTCTCCCAGATGGTTGGGATTATATTCCAGTTTCAGAGGTGGGTTCCTGCCGGTTCAGCCCGGTTCGGCTAAACCGGCAGTGGTATGCTGGCCTGGGTTGCAGAACTGGCAGCAACCCAGGCTGGCCACGTCCCCAAACCAATTCCCGCCGTCACCTTCTTTGGAGTACTGTGTATGTGCAGAACAATTTTCATTGAACTGCACATACACGCACAGCGTGCACAAAGCACGCGCATGAGCGAACCGGCAGTAACGCTGGCTAGAACCCACCCCTGTCCAGCTTTATTTATTTTTGACGCTTTGTTGCGTTTAAGACTCACCGTTACCAGATGATTCCCATTTCAGCATCAGGTCAATGGCATAGACAGCTCGTGAAGACGGATAATCACAGATGCCAAGGGGTGCCGGCTTGGCGCAAGCTGCTCGGAATAACTCAACAAATGCCTTAAAAATGTCTTCCTAAGGACAACAAGAAATGCAGAGGTTGATGCACCTGGGCACTTTTTCATGTTTAAAAACCAAGAGGGGTTAAAACACGACTTGAGATAGGATGAGTATCTATGCATTTCCTTTTGCAAAAGAACAAGCTACCAACACTGACATGAACTTGACATGAACTTCTCCGACAAGAATTCCCGAGAGCTCCAACCAGCATGATTTCTCCCCATGCGAAGTGGGGATTAGGAGAGCTGGAACCCAAAACTTCTGCTAATGCTGATGTAGGGGGTATTTGAAGAAAGAAACAGACCATCCCTTGGTTTTGGTCAACCAAACTTGCTCCACAGATGACTTACTCTTTGGAGAAAAATAGTATGGTGGTAAGACACTCCTAACAACCCTCGGGGTCTGTGTTCTGTTAAGATACAGCCTGTTGGGATTTAAAATGGCTTCTACTGTACAGTGCAGTGGAGTTGCCATGGTAACGGCTTCACAGTACTCCACAAGGGGGCTCCCTCTGGTAAGGGGGAAAACCCAACATTAGAAATTACATTTGGTCTGGACATTCTCCCCCTATAAATAAATATCCGGGCGATGCTGGGTTATCAGCTAGTTTATTAATAAAACTGTTTTAGATTTAAAAAATAGTTTTCTTTAAAACAATACAGTGTAGGGTAGCAATAACATCTCCATTTGGGATGTCATCAAATCTATGAGATCCTGTAGATATGGAGCGAAACTTAGTGTGTATCATTACCCCAACTGTACAAAACAAAAGGGTGGATTTATTTTGGGCAATTCAGTTGGTCTTTTTACACACACGCACACAAACACACAACATGAATAGTATGTCATCTGGGTATCGATAGTTTTGATACGTAATAATAGTGGTAATATTGGTAAAATTAGTTACATTAATAATACTCATATAATTATATTATAAATATTAAAACTGACATTATTAACACGTTAGTGTTTGCTCCATCAATGTATATAATCCTACATCATTTAATTATTCAATATTTTAATACACAATACTAATAACAATAGTAATATTATTTAAGTATACATAGTAAAATCATCTTTCAACTTTTACCCTTTACACCTACATATTCTTTTTCAAATATTGTTAGGAATATGCATAAAAATATTTTCCCCCTTTCTAGTTTCTACTCCTATTCGAATTCTTAATAGAACAAACCTTATATTAGGAAATATTCTATTTCGAACCATCATCTCTTGCCCGTTTTAGTATTTCAATTCTTGTGGATTTTTTGGCATGTCTCCCATACTCCTCCCTTGGGATTTTGTATCTCTATGCATCATTTGTATTTGATCTAAGGGCAATACAGATGGTCCTTGGTTTAATTGACCATTCGTTCAGCAACTATTCAAATTTATGACAGCACGGAATAAGTAGTACCCGTAGTCCTTGACTTATGACCGTTCATTTAGCAATTGTTTGAAGTTCTGACTGGTCCTTGCGCTTGGGAGCATCACAGGGGCCACGATTCAGGCGCGTGGCAATCAGCATGTATTTGAGAGAGCTGCAGCATCACCGAATCACATAAACACCTGCCAGATGACTTTTGACAATTTTTTTTGAAGTCTATGTTTTTTCTTCTTGCAGTTTTAAGGTATGGTCTTATTTTTTTAGCCTTTTCTCTAATTTTGTAGCCTTGGGATCCTTCTTTCTTTAAAGCAGTGGTTCCCAAACTTGGCAACTTTAAGACTTGTGGAATTCAACTCCCAGAATTCTCCAGCCAGCTCTGCAGAGCTGGCTGGAGAATTCTGGGAGTTGAAGTCCACAAGTCTTAAAGTTGCCAAGTTTGGGAACCACTGCTTTAAAGAGTACTTTTATATTAATTTTTTAAAGGATCTTTTCAATAGTGCATCATTTGATTCCCTTCTTTTAAAAGACTTCCGCTCCCTCTTGTGGTTAAAGTTGAAATAATAATTAAAAGTTTACTTTTGCTTATTTTTTAATTACTTTTTAAACTTTTAAATTTAATTGTTTTTATTCAAATTAAGATTTTAAGTCATTTATAACAGCAAATGGAAGCAAAGTAAGAAAAAATATTAAATCAAGAGTAACTTACTTCAACAGTTTTCCAAGAATATTCTGAGTACTGCTTCTCAAAAAGAGGAATAAATTCATTATAATGGATCTGCAAATTAAAAAAAAAAAACAATTTGATTATATATTTTCTCCTTGGCTTTTATTCTAACCTTCTGAGGTGGAATTTCTTCTTTCCTCACTTGTTCTATAAAAATCTGAAAGACCTACGAAGAACAGCTAGCATTTCAAGCAATGAATCTCATGGCTGATTTTGAAATGCTTACTCAATGTTATTAATTTTGTCGGTTTGTCCAACGATTAAGGTAAAGAAACTCAGCTTGGTCAATCAGCCTTCCTTTCATCGTAACATTTGGCTGTCTCATTACAGATTAACTGTACTGTGCCTTAACAAGTTTTTTCTTGGAATGTATATTAAAACTTGTTTAGCATCCTCATTTACTCAAACATCAATCCATACTATTGTGTTATGAGAAACAGTACAAACTACAATTCCTGGAATGATATTTTTTAAAGCTTTGGTAGATATTTTACACCCGTGATGGCGAACCTGTGCCCTCTCTACAGGAACGCGAGCCGCCGCACAGCTCAGCTCCACCTTGCATGTGTGCCTCCCACCGGCCAGCTGATCTTTGGGTCTCTTCCGTGCATGCATGAGGGAGGGGGCGCACGCATGCGCGGGGCATTGGAGGGGTCACATTTTTGGTTTCAGGAGGCTTTAGGGAGGCTTCCTAGGCCCAAAATGGGCCACAATGGGATGGGGCTCTGGTCCCCCCTGCAACCCATTTTTGCTCCCAGGTGGCTTCAGGGAGGCCGCAAACATGCACAGGAGTCATGAAGGAGGGCAGGGGGGGGGGAGTGCCAGGGGGTTGTGCACGCATGCGCAGGGGGGCGGGGCACATTGCATTGTGGGCATGTGATTTCAGCACGTGAGGACAAAAAGGTTAGCCATCACTTTTACACATTTGTATCTTTTAAGAAATAAAGGATATTTCTGGACAATCTTTTAAAGTTAGATGTGCTTATCTTTCAAAGGGCTGCCCATAAGCAGTCGTGCCTGATCCAGTCCTATGGCCTCTCCTTCAACCTAACATGCATCATGATATACTAATGCCATCACAGTTTGAAGATTAAGAAGTTAAGATTAAGTTAATCTTAACTTCTCATTTTCCTTTATCATTTACTTACTTGCTTTAAAGGTATCTCAGGGGCATAATTCATAACAGTAAAATGCTTCTCATAATCGTCTAAATCGTCAAGTGAAAATGGCCTTAAAGAGAGGGGGGGGGGAAACCATACAGGGACACAAAGTTAGTTTATGAAATTCAGAAATCTCACAAGCTTAATACCGCTGTAGAAGATGATGATTACCTATTTGAGAACCGGAGCCAAAACACATCGTAAACATACAGTTTGAGTGGGTTAACTGATCTCAGCAGCACGATATAGCGAACGTCAAATTTAACCAGTCCCACATCTTCAAGATGAAACAAAACCGGATTTTCAATATATTTAGACACTACCTAAAAGAGCAGAAATTGTTTTTTTTTAAAGATAGAAATAAATTTTGCTTAGAATACAGCCAATCCTGGGCAGCCAAGATAGCTTATAATTCTGAACCAACTCTTCAAAACAAGATAGTGTCTACAGATTCTAAAGAAATTTAAAATGTGACATTTTGAAAGATGAGAAACTTGAAACCCTCTAAATAGGTGAACTTTGTCAACTTCCCAGAATAATTAAAAAAAAAACAGTAGAATTTAGGAACATAAAGAGAAAAAATGAATGCAATCTACATAATACTTAGAGTCCTTGACTTACAATCATTCATTTAGTGACTTTTCAAAGTCTCACACTTACGTCCATTGCAGCATCCCCTTCGCCACATAATCAAACATTTATTTAGGATGGTTGCAGTGTCCCAGGGTCATTTGACCCCCCCCCCCTTTTGACCTTCTGACAAACAAAATCAATGGGGAAGCCAGATTCAATTAACAACTGTGTTACTAACTTACCAACTGCAGTGATTCACTTAACAATTGTTGCAAGAAAGGTTGTAAAATGGGGGACAAAACTCACTTAACAACTGTCTTGCTTAGCAACAATTTTTTTGGGTTCAATGGTGGTGATAAGTCAAGGACTGCCTGTAGTAAACACTTTCCTGTAACCTTTAATTGGGTGAAGTGATGATGTACCTTAGGGCAAAACATTTTCAAGCAAGCTACCTGAGATGGGCTAAGTTACAGAATGCGCCCGAAATCTGGCATCCTAATGAATCCTTTGTGGAATTTTGCAAATTTTACAAAACATGTTATGACGTCAGCATGATCAGTTTATGACGTGATACAAAACGTCACAAGGGATCTTGCCATTTGGGTTCTTTAGCAACCTTGAATCCATGGGTGGGCAGTACTGTAACAGAAGTGATGGCTATAAAAAATATATCCTTGCTTGCTCTAGGAACGTACTACATTTTCTGCAAAGTAGGCAATTGCACTATATATTTAGAGCAGGAAGAATGAGCGGGTGGGAAATGAGGAACTGAAAGTAAGAAATGGCCGAGAGCTTCAAATGTACACGGGTGTTTGCAGAAAGTGACGGTCAGTAAGAATGTAGGAAAGTACAAGGAAGTGAAACTATGGAATGCGTAAGGTAAAGGTTCCCCTCGCACATATGTGCTAGTCGTTCCCGACTCTAGGGGGCGGTGCTCATCTCCGTTTTAAAGCCCAAGAGCCAGCGCTGTCTGAAGACGTCTCGGTGGTCATGTGGCTGGCATGATTAAATGCCGAAGGCGCACGGAACGCTGTTACCTTCCCACCAAAGGCGGTTCCTATTTTTCTTCTTGCATTTTTTACGTCCCTTTGAACTGCTAGGTTGGCAGAAGAATGCATAGATCAGTAAAAAAGAAGATATGAGAAACGTGACTTCAGATGAGAATGGGGTCCTCTGCCCAATAGCAGTCCTGGTAGGACCCGCTATCTGTCATTGGACCCCATTGCAATGGTTTAATAATAATGTAAGTTTTGTTGTGGATTTGCATTGCTAAATTGGCTATTCATGTTCCAAATTGCTCATGAAATAAACCTCTGATCTTAAAGCAAGATTCATTGTTTGTGGTTTCCCTTTGTTTGTTGGTTTTATTGGAGTACTTTTACGATACCATCTTTTGTTCTGACCTTAGGGATGCTCTCTCTCTGTCTGATGATGTTGTTAAGATTCTTGGTGATGTGAGTGTCCAGACCTCTGGCCAGATTCCAAGGTTTGCAGATCCAATGGTTGTCTTTTCCTCTAGATTAGAATCCACAGAAGAAAGGACATTGCGTTTAATGTTGGAAGGTAAGCGTCTTTTCCTCAGATCAAACTTTTTAATCATGGTATCACAAGTTTAAAGTTTGTTTCATTTAATTCCAATCCTTTGATTAAGAAACCCACATTTATTCCTGTAGAGATATATGTAGAAAATCAGCATGGCACAAGGATTTAGGGTTAGGGTTAGGGGTTAGGGTTAGACAGCTGGGGAGACAGGATCAAATCCATCCCTCAGCCATGGGGTCTCACAAGGTGACTTTGAATTAGCCATTCTCTAGGTCCAATCTACCATTATGGGAAATTGGAGTGGGGAAAGCGGTTTTGAGCACCTGGAATAAAAGGCACAGTATATATCTAAATACGTACCTATAAACACATACATACAAATTTAAATAAATGCACTAGTCCCCGGTCAGCTGGTAATCATCATAATTACAAGATGAAGCGTCTGTAGCAGAAATACCTCTTTGCTATTTGAAAGCTTTCACAGCAACTGGATTCCTACTCATGTGGAAGCTTCAAGGTGTTTATGCCAACTCATGATTCTGCTGTGCCCATGAATTCCCATCAACGCATAGTAACATCAGCATAGCTGATCTAAAGGGAGAGGCCCACTCATGCTAGTCACATGTTCAACTGAAGATATGTGAAAAGGGCTATTGTCAGGGGTGTCATTCAAAAATGTTAGCAACCAGTTCTCTGCCTAGTAGCTGGGTGGGTGTGGCCATAATGGCCGTAGCCTCCTGCACCATGGCGGGGGTGGGGTGGGGGTTTCGCTCTCCCCAAGCTCAGGTTTTTTGGGAGCCTCCGGGAGGGCAAAAATGGCCTCCCCCGGCTTTGGGAGGCCCGTTTCTGGACTTTTGTAACTTCCAGGAGACCCATTTTTTACCCTTCTCAGGATCCTGAGGCTTTCCTTGAGCTTCCGGGAGGGCAAAAATGGTCTCCCTTGGGCTCGGGAGGCCCATTTCCGGACTTCCGGGAAGGCCAGTTTTTTGCCCTCCCAGAGCCTCCGCAGGGGCCCTGCACTTACCTGGCATCCAAAGTGGGCCATGTGGAGACTCCTGGGAGTGGTGGGGTGGGTGGCCCCAACCAGTCCTTGCTACTACCAGTTCAGTGAACCAGATGTAAAATTAGCATTTGATTCACCAGGACCAGACCGAAACGGCTGAATCTCATCCCTGGCTATTGTCTAATGTAAGGTAACGGAGCCTGAATCAATAAGAAACTTGAGTTCTAGTAAGTTTTGTAATGGACTTGTTTTCTATGTAGGCAACAATTAGCTTGGGGGTGTGTGTGTGTCCGTGTGCATGCGCGTGTGCAGGCAAGTAGGCAGACCAGCAGGGAGATAGGTAAAATATGTCTATATCTAATTCTCTGTCCCTTTCTCTCTTCATGTTATAAAACTGGAGAACTTCAGAGGCATCACACAGAATGAGGCATTATCCCACCTCCCATCTCTAGGAAAAATGAGTATTCCTGGAGGTGTCATAAAGACTCCTTTTATTTCTCTCCATCTGACATTTGCAAAGTTAAGAATGAGCGTTAACATTAAAGGAAGATGAAAATGCATAGCTGCCCTGTACCTGCTTTCACACTGTTGAAAGAAACTGATGAACTGTGGCAGTTCTGTACAAAGATTGAAAGTATGAGGCAGCCATTTTGGCCCCTCCGAATCCCCAACTCTTCTTGAAATGGAGGCCAGGCAGTCCTTCACCGTGAGGAGATTTTCACACGGAAACTGATTCACCATCACGTGAGGTTTTTCTTCACTTAGTTTTCTGAAAGAGCAGGAAGGCATTTAGCACGGGAGACGCCTTAGTCAAATATACAGATACTGAATAGGTTAAAAATAATTGTTACTTGCAGGGAAATAGCTGTGTAACCTGTAATCTTTGAAGTGGGAGAAGATGTAGAGAATATCAGCCTCTTGCTCCAAGTCCGTAAACTCAAAACGGGGGTGACTCAGGAAATGACGCACCTGCTGGAGATCGGTGTAAACTCTAACAGAAAGATTGGGGAGGCAAACAGAGATGATGCAATTCAGAAGTTGTAACACACCTGATGCTCCTGATAAATATTTCTATTCTACTGTGGAGAGAGAATTTGTATACCTCAACCCTTCTGAGTTGCTGTCAGCCAGCAGTCACCAACTGGTGATGTGAACAGTGGTGGGTTCCGGATCCCGTTCCAACCAGTACAATTGGAATGGGCCCGGCGTCACCCATAGGGACGCATGCGCAAGCATCGTACCTGTCTGTTGACGCCTCCGCAAGCCTCCACGAAGCTGCAGCTGCTCGGCAGAGTGTCATGCAGTCGCCATACATGCCATGTGCGTGTGCGGAAGCGCCAAAGGTTTAAAGGACAGGTAAGGCGCTTGGGCGGGCAGGCTCCCAAGAGCACTGTACCGGAACGGTACCTGGTGCTCCGGGCAGGCTTTGGTACGCCTATACTGGGGAGTACCGCCTGCAATCCACCACTGTCCATGAACCACTGGTGGTCCGCAATAAAATTTTGGTGGTCGACAGAAAAATCTTTGCATATTTGTATTGCACTAAATCAGGGATCCTCAAACTACGGCCCCTGGGCTGGATACAGCCTGCCGAAGCAATTATTCCCGCTCACTGATAGGATGGGGTCCTTCAGGCACTTAGCTTGGCTACCTGTTTAGTAGCTCCAGCCCTTCCCTCCCTCCCTCCCTTGGAGTCCAGGTGCTTCAGTGAGCAGTGCGCAAAACTTTGGCCAAGCTCCTCGAAAGATAGAGTTTGCAGGGGCCTAATTTAGCACCTGGGCTGGCTACAAGACAAACATTCATTCTTGGCCATATCTGAAATTCCTAGCTGCAATGGAAAGCAAACCTAGGGTTGACCCTGGGCGCTTCTCTCTGCTAACAGACGGCCAAGCTAAGTGCCTGAAGGACCCCATTCCATCATTAATTCATATTAGTGATCCACGGGAATTAAAATTATGAATTTAGTGGTCCCTGAAGTCCGAAAGGTTGGTGACCCCTGGTCTAAACCATGTAATATTAGCGGTTGGTCCGACATATGAGAATTTTTTTCCAATAATTTATGTCAGGCAATTTAAGTTAATAGCAGCAGTTCAAAATGGGCTTGAAAACTGACTGGAAGACAATACAAATCACCCAAAAGTCATGTAAGAGTGTCACCTCTCGTGTTAGCTTGTCTATTTTTCACATTTTTGAACTGCTCATCTCCCTCAGAAAGGGATTCCGGGAAGTACATACAAAAGGAGACAGGGGTGATGAAATACTATTAAAATTAGTTAAAGGGCAAAGGGGAGACTTTCAGGGCTAAAGGAAAGCTGCCGAGAAATCAAGAAGGGTAAGGATGGATGTACCACCTCTATTCTGCTCTTGCCAGAGATCATCCAGGAGTGTGACCAATGCTGAAACGTAACTGAAAAGGATCCAGATAATCTATTTCTCCGCAGGATCCTCTGAAGTTGCAATTCAAATGCCTTCTCAAACACCTTCTCCAAAAAGGGGAGGTGGGAGACTGGATGAAATTGTTTAGAATGGGAGGGTTCAGTGAACACTATCAAAGCCTCTTTTTTCTTTTGATTACTTTTTTCACAGTAATATATTTTCTATCTACTTCCATCATCTTTTCTTTGTGTGCTCCTGAACAAGTTCATTGTTGCAAAAAGTTTGAGTAACACTTCATTTCTGCCTCTCTGTGTCTTGTTGCATTAACCATTCTATAAGAACAAGGATTAATTAGAATTTACATCAGGGGTGTCAAACTCAAGGCCCGCGGCCAGATCTGACCCATGGGGTGCTTAGATCTGGCTCACAGGGCCGCCCTGGAAACAGTGAAGGACTGGGCCGCGGTGCTTCTGCCAGTGAAAACAGGGCTTTCACTGGCAGAGGGCTGCAGGAGGCCATCCCAGCTGAAAACGGAGCTGGAGACAATGGATACTCCCAGGCCCACCCGGGCCACCACAGGTGACCCTGACACAAGTGACGTTGAGCTGGGCATGCCCATCCTGGCCACCCCCCACCCCCCGAGGTAAAACACAACCCTAATGCAGCCCTCAATGAAATTGAGTTTGACACCCATGATCTATATCCAGTGGTGGGTTTCAAAAGTTTTTGGAACCTACTCTGTGGGTGTGGCCTCCTTTGTGGGAGTGGCTTGCCGGCCATGTGACCTGGTGGGAGTGACTTGCCGGCCATGTGTTTTCTCTCTCTCTCTCTCTCTCTCTCTCTCTTTCTCCTTCCTTTTGTCTCTGTCCCTTTTTTTATTTTTTTCTTTCATCTCTCTCACTCTTTTTCTTTTATTTATTTATTTATTTCTTCCTTTCTTTCTCTTTCTCTCTCTCTGTGTCAGTCTCTCTCTCTCTCTCTCTGTGTGGCAGTGGTGGGTTTCAAAATTTTTTGGAACCTCTTCTGTAGGTGTGGCCTGCTTTCCGGGTCCATTGGTGGAACCTCTTCTAACCGGTTCGGTAGATTTGACGAATAGGTGCGAACTGGTAGGAACCCACCTCTGTCTATATCTTAGATCACCAAATAATTAGGCAAAACGGAATCTATCATTCTTTGAAAATTGTTTAAACCTAACCATGGCGGTTAGATGCTTATCTAGAAGGCAAAAACATTTGGAAATACGTACTTGAAGATTTTGTTCTTCTCATAAATGGGAAGCTTTATTGAAGTAGGCAGTTTTTCTTTGTTTTCAGTTAATATAGCCTAAAATGCATACAAATATAGAAGAAGCCCATCAATTTTAATTTCATGTTATCCTTTGCAAGCAATCACTTCTGAACTTCAGCATGAACAAACTGTCTACTTTGTATCCTACTGGACAAAAAATGGCGATGCAATCAGAAAAAAGAGCTGGCTACAATTAAAGTTACCCAAAAAATAACCAAAGAACATGGCTTTGGTTAAAAAAAAACATTGTCCATAGTGTCTACACTAGATTTATCATGCTTGTTAAGAACAAGTTTCAGCCTCCAACACCATATCACCCAGAAAAGGACTTATACCCAGGTAAATGACTCTATCTCCTCATCTAGATCATTTATGAAGATGCTGAAGGCTGTTGGACCCAATACTGAACTTTGAGATATCCTGCTGCATTCTCCCCTCATGTAGATTAAGGTTTAGCAGAGACATCACTCTGCCAACAAACGTGTGTATAGTCAAGGCTATGGTTTTCCCAGTTGCAATGCATGGCTGTGAAAGTTGGACCATAAGGAAGGCTGAGTGCCAAAGAATTGAGGTGCTGGAGAAGACTTCTGTGAGTCCCTTTGGACTGCAAGGCGATCAAACTGGTCAGTCTTAGAGGAGATCAACCCTGACTGCTCTTTAGAAGGCCAGATCCTGAAGATGAAACTCAAGTACTTTGGCCATCTAATGAGGAGGAAGGACTCCTTGGAGAAGAGCCTAATGCTGGGAAAGACTGAGGGCAAAAGAAGAATGGGATGGCAGAGAATGAGGTGGCTGGATGGAGTCACCAAAGCAGTAGGCATGAGCTTAAATGGACTTCAGATGATGGCAGAGGACAGGAAGGCCTGGAGGAACATTGTCCATGGGGTCACGATGGACAAGACATCACAACTAACAACAATAAAATACTGTGGTTAATCAGCCAACTGTGAATCCATCTGGTGGTGGTACTGTCTATCCCACATAGTTCTATTTTACCAAGAAGTAGTCTATTTTTATCACATGCCTTACTGAAGTCTACGTATATTATATTCACAATATTTTCCTGATGCACAAATTTAGGCCTCTGCGCATTGCGTTTTAGGCTTCCACATACCCTGCTTTTGGCCTCTGCGCGTCATGTTTTCAGGCTGCGATCGGCGGCAGTGTGCTTTGGCGATCCCCCACAGACTTGAACGGGTTTCAAAAAGAGCATTGGAGCTGAAAACGTGAGGCACGGAGCCCAAAATGGCAACCCAGAACAGCTGCTGCCTTGTCTTACCACTTACCACTTCCGCACTTTGCCTGCTTTAACTGGGGCTCCCTATGACGATCAACTGTGCTTTAGAAGCTGCCTTTCACCCCCAACAAGACGCGCACGCGCGCAGCCACAACCAGAGAACTGATGAGCTGAAGCTGAGACTAAGGACGCTAGCCAGATGAATACTTGGTAAGCAGAATTCCCCTCCCCCCCCCCGTTTTCTTCCTCAAAAACTAAGGTGTGTCTTATACTCCAAAAAATACGGTAATTAAAAGAATGGAATGTGTGAAACCACAAAAAATGTCTGTATCTTACCTCCAGATGAAAAGTCACCATGAGCTTCCTAGAATGAAGCTCTCGTAGCTCTATACCGTTTCCCCAAAAATAAAACCTCCCCGGATAATCAGCCCAATCGGACTTTTGAGCGCATGCGCTAAAATGAGCCCTCCCCCCAAAATATTGCAACACAGCAGCAGCCATGAGTTGACCACGCTCGCTGCCTACTGCAGCTCAAAAACAATACGGCCAAGCGCTTATTTAAAGACAGTAGGTAAATGAGATGAATTATTAACTAGCTTTTCTTATTTAAAAAAATGTACCTGATAGTGATCATCTGAGGGTTCAGTGATGAAACAACTGATATTGAGCAGATCACTGGATTTCCATGGCAGCAGCCGACATTTTCTCATTAAACTGTCAGTTTCCCCATAGGCGTAATCCCGGGTGACTTCTTCTGCAAAGAAAGAATTGGAAGAATTCAAAACTCTGCAGTGAACATAGAAGCAGACAAAAGAACAGACTTCTGAGATTCTCCCCAAAACCTGGCTGATAGAATCGGCATCTATTTGAGGTTGCATAAGACTGAATGTGAACAATTGTTGTGAATTCCAGAACTGAACTGAACTCACAATCCTTCGCTGCAAAATATGCATGCCTGCTGATACATTCTGCATTTCAACAGAAATGCACTTTTTGGGATGGAGGTGAAGGAAATGGGGATATGTTGCTATTGCCCCCTTTTGAACAATTAAGACTTAAAATCACCCCAAATTTACCAGCAGAGCAAATCTTATCACCTGTATCTTGGTTTAGTGGGGGATATTCTTTTCAGAGAAAAGGGCTGGAATTAAATGTTGCAGTTGGTAGAAAAAGAAATTGGTGGCTATCCAATTTGGGGAGATATGGTATCCAAGAGAGAGAGAGGGGGGGGGGAGAGGGAGAGTGAGAGAGAGAGAGAAAGAGAGAGAGACTGAAAATACCTACAGACCCCTGACACACATCCTGGATATAAATTGTTTTTCACTTCTACCTTCAAAACGACGCTGTAGATTAGGGGTAGTCAACCTTTTTATACCTACCGCCCACTTTTGTATCTTTGTTAGTAGTAAAAGTTTCTAACCACCCACCGGTTCCACAGTAATGGTGATGTATAAAGTAGGGAAGTAACTTTACTTTATAAAATTTATAAAGCAGTGTTACACCAAACCTCTACCGCCCACCATGAAAGCTGGAACACCCACTAGTGGGCGGTAGGGACCAGGTTGATTACCACTGCTGTAGAGCATTGCACACCAGAATAACTAGACACAAGGACAGTTTTTCCCTGAATGCCATCACTCTGCTAAACAACTAATTCGGACAACACTTACTAAGACTGTATTACCATTCTTCTTCTCATCCTTCCTAGTACCTATCTCTTTCCTAATACCTATCTCTTTCCACTTATAATAACCATGTTGCTTGTATCTTTACAATTTATATTTTTTATTTGTTTCCTAGTATGATTTGATTGCTTATCAGTAACCTATGGTTCCACCACAAAACCGCGATGCCCTTATCCGCGCCGACATAAGTGCGGAGGCAAATCCGCGGCGTCCGAAGCGCTAATAAAAAAACGACCCTATCGTCGTGACAACAGCGCGGTGACAGAAGGGCGTTCTACATGCTTCGTTCTTTGCCTCCAAAGGTAGCCCTCCTCCTCCAGCTGACAGCGGCAGCGGGCACGGGGCAAAGCGGGCTGCCCAGCAGCAGCAGCCCGCGGGAAGGGTCCAGCACAGCCGCGGGGGGCATCAGGAAGCGGAGGAGGACGCGGCAGCAGCGGCGGCTGAGGCTCTCCCGGGCCGGCGAAGCGGGCTTGCCCGGCGGAGGCAGGCTGCCCTCTTCTTCCTCAACATCATCTCCTTGGACGGGCGGCCTCCGCCGCCGGCGCCTCCCCCGGAGGAAGAGGCAGGGCGGGCGGCAGCGGCGGCTGAGGCTCTCCCGGGGCCGGCGAAGCGGGCTTGCCCGGTGGCGGCGGCCACCCATCCAAGGAGATGTTGTTGAGGAAGAAGAGGGCGGCCTGCCTCTGCCGGGCAAGCCCGCTTCGCCGGCCCCGGGAGAGCCTCAGCCGCTGCCGCTGCTGCGTCCTCCTCCGCCGCCAGCGTCGGCGGCCCTGCTCGGCCCCCCCGCGGGCTTCCTGCTGCCCTCCGCGGCTGAGCTGGATCCTTCCCGCGGGCTGCTGCTGCTGGGCAGCCTGCTTTGCCCCGTGCCTGCTGCCGCTGTCAGCTGGTGGAGGAGGGCTACCTTTGGAAGCAAAGAACGAAGCATGTAGAACGCCCTTCTGTCACCGCGCTGTTGTCCCCGCGGTGATGACGCGCGATGATGACGTCGCGACTTTAGTGACGCGATTTAATCTCCGCTATTTTGCGTAGCGCGGTTTTGTCGTGCCACGGTAACCTATGACTATCACTAAGTGTTGTATCCTATGATTCTTGATGAATGTATTCTACTCTGTTTCCCTGAAAATAAGACCTTCCTGGATAATAAGCCCAATGGGGCTTTTGAGCGCATGCACTAAAATAAGCCCTCCCCGGAAAATATTGCAACACAGCAGCAGCCATGAGGTAACCACGAATATATGTACCAAAGACAAATTCCATGTGTGTCCAATCACACTTGGCCAATAAAGAATTTAATTCGATTCGATTTAGGTCTAGTCTAGTCTAGCTGCACAAGACCTCTGGAATGGCCTCCCACTACACCTTAGCTTAGCTTGACTTTAGCCACCTTCTAGAAGCAGGTGAACTGAGACCTTCTAGAGTAGGGCTGTGAAATGTGCAGCACGTGGCCCAGAAAGTCTCAATATGTCACATGATGCCGCGTATCTGACACCCCTGTTCTAGAGTATGTTTGGGATTTGATGCCAGGATTTTTTTTTTTTTTTTGTATATTTTTAAGAAAGTATGTGGTGCTGGATTGGGACTATAAACGCATACATACAAACACAATCTCCATTTTCCTTCCAATACAGATTTCAACGACAAAAGCAGTCCTTTGAAGGAAGGCCATAAAAATGTACCCCCTATCTAGAAAGTAGAGAAGGGAGGGAGGGAGAAAGGAAAGGGAAAGGAAGATGGAAGGGAGAGAAAAGGAAGGAGAGAGGGTAGGAAGGGAAAGATGAAGAGTAGGAGCAAAGGAGAGGTAAGGGAAGAAGGAAGGGGAAGGAAAGGAGGAAGGAAGAAAGTAGAGAAGGGAGAGGGGGTGAAAAGAAAGAGGTAAGGAGAGGAGGATGGAAAGGAGAGAAAGAGGAGGAGAGAGGGTAGGAAGGGGATGAGGAAGAGCAGGAGTAGGAGAAAGGTACAGGAAGAAGGAAGGGAAAGGGGAGCAGGAAGGAAGAATGTAGAGAAGGGAGGAAGGGAGAAAAGAAAGGGAAAATAAGGTGGTGTTATAACAGGAGGGATGGTAAATAAAGCAACCCAAACTGTATATTATAACCTATTAAATGAAATAATAAATGTATAAGAATGATAAATGCTAAAACACTTGTAACCAAACGACATGCTATATGTGATGATGGTTTTTTTTTCTGATTTGTTTTTTGTTTTTCTTTTCATTGTTGTGGGTATGTGTTGTCTAGGTAACAAAAAATAATAATAAATTTTTTTTATTAAAAAAAAAATGCACCCCCTATCCAGTTTTCGAAGAATCAATGTTGAATTGACAAGCAGTTGATATACTAAATACCTACTTACCACCATTCTCAAGGTCTCTTAAGGGCCAGAGAATAGTAAAAGCAATTTGTTGTGGCATGTAAAACAAAGGTGCTGTTGCAAAAGTGGGCTTGTCTGAATGCTGGATACGGGATCCAAATTCATCCATAATGTACCAAACTGGGACTTTCTCCTCAGCTGTCTATTAAAAAAAAGCAAATAAAAAGAGAGGCAAAGATGCATCAATAGGAAGTTACCTTACATATTCAATACAATGTGAGGGAAATAGATTAAAATTATTACTTGTGGATAACTAAATGAAATTTTTACTACATAAAATTAAATGCGAGGATACATGTTATTAACAGGAAAACAGAATAATAGATGGAAATGATATGTTAAATGTGACTAATTTGGAGAAGCATATAATGATATTGTCTAGATATTAAGAAGAAATTAAAATTAATGGGGGAGGAATATGGAATGAAAATAAGATGGCTGAAATGTAAAATGGAAATATGATATAAAATGTACTGTGAATAATAGAAGATGTAAAGGGAGTGGAAACCAGAACAACACTTTGTTTATAAAAGAAGTTAGAATATGTAAAAAAAATTTTTTAAAAAAAAACTTTGAAAAAAAATAAGTTACCTTAATATATCATAGCAGTAGACTTATATACCGCTTCATAGGCCTTTCAGGCCTCTCTAAGCGGTTTACAGAGAGTCAGCATATTGCCCCCAACAATCTGGGTCCTCATTTTACCCACCTCGGAAGGATGGAAGGCTGAGTCAACCCTGAGCCGGTGAGATTTGAACCGCTGACCTGCTGATCTAGCAGTAGCCTGCAGTGCTGCATTTAACCACTGCGCCACCTTGGCTCTTGGCAAGACAATGTACGTCTATTACACTTCATTTGTTTAAAAATAATTCCCTTCCTAATCATCTCAACAATTTTTAAAACTACAATCAAGTCTCAAGATAAATGTGTTTTCCGATCACTTCATGATCATATAGCACCAGCACTTAAGACTTATATGCTTTGCAGCCCTCCCTAAGCCGTTTACAGAGTCAGCCTCCCCCCTCCAACAATCTGGGTCCTCATTTTACCCACCTAAGAAGGATGGAAGGCTGAGTCAACCTTGAGCCAGGTGAGATTCGATCTGCCAAATTTCAGGCAGCCAGCAGTTAGCAGCAGAAGCCTGCAGTACTCACTGTGACTCAATATACTTGTACTTTTCTTGGCAAGAATATGGAAAAAAATACGTTACTGTCTTTTTAAGAATGTTTTGGCTTTCCAATATAGCTTTGAGATCCCCTGAAGGTTTCCCATTCACACAAATCACTCTGACCTTGTTTAGTTTTCAAGTTCAGACAGGATGCCCACGTCTTATCTGCTGAAATTGCTCTTTGTATCCTCGTAAATATTGGAACCTCCAGCTGAACAAGTGGAAGCACTGTGTTGCTAAAGTTCTCTTCCTTCCTGGATGGTTGATTTCAGAAGGGAGTTCTGGGTGACCCTTTGGCCTTTAGTGCTATGAAATCCCAGTTTTCTGTTGTACTTTTCTTGCTACCGTATTTTTCGGAGTATAAGACGCACCACAGTATAAGACGCACCAAGATTTTGAAGAGGTAAATTTTTTTTTAAAAGTTTTTGTACTCTGCAGGCCTCCCATACCCTCTGCACGCCTCATTTTTTGTGAAAAAAAGCAACAGGCAGAGCGTTTGAGAGGCCTGAAAAGTGCTCCTGGGGGCTGGGGCAAAAACGAGCAAAAAACAGGTTGTTTTTTTGCTCATTTTTGCCCTCCCCAGCCCCCGGAGCACTTTGCAGGCCTCCCAAACCCTCTTCATGTCCATGTTTTGTGACGGGGCGGGGTTTCGGGAGGCCAAAAATGCTGTATTCAGTGTATAACACACACCCAGAGTTTCACCATCTATTTTTGGGAGGAAAAGGCGCGTCTTATACTTCGAAAAATACGGTATTTAACATTACACAAATATATCCAGTGAAGGTCATGCAGATAACTAGAATCATAGACTTATAGGGTTGGAAGGGACTTTGGAGGTCCTCTAGTCCAATCCCCTACCAAAGGCAGGAGTCCTTATAAGGCTTATACTATCCTAAAGAAATAAATGTCAAATTTTTTCTTGATTGCCTCCAGCGAGGTAAGCTGCTCCATTGGTTAATTGTTCTCACTGTCAGAAAATTTCTCCTAAATTCCAAGTATGCACCAAAGACAAATTCCTTGTGTGTCCAATCACACTTGGCCAATAAAGAATTATATTCTATTCTGTTCTATTCTATTCAGATCTCTAACAAATTTCTACTCATTGTGTCTTGTCCTATCCTCAGGTGCTTGGAAAAAACCAATCAACCCTGTTATCTCTGTGACTGCCTCTCAAGTACAGGAAAACAGGTATGTTATCCCTAATTCTTCTCTTCCTTATACTAGACAATAGATATACCTAGTTCTCTTAATGTTTCATTATACGGCTTAGCCTCTAAAACCCTTATCATTTTTGTTGCTCCTCTCCCTACTCTTTTTAAGGTCTCACCATCTTTTTTTGTATTGTGGCGACCAGAATAAAACAGTTTTCCAAGTGCGGCCTCAGTAGTGCAGTGCAGAACTATAGCATCACTTCTTGTGATCTTGATGCTATCCCTCTGCTGGCTCATACTTAAGTACAAACACACTTCCTCCTACCTCCTGAGACATATTTAACACCTGCATCTGAATAAAGCTGTAATGTTTTGACAGATTTGAATTCTTTATGTTGGGTTGGAATGCTACAACTATTCAGTACTGGTTAGGGCCAGGGGTGTCCAAACTTGGGAACTTTAAGACTTGTGGACTTCAACTCCCAGCTGGATGGGGAATTCTGGGAGTTGAGGTCCACAAGTCTTAAAGTTCCCAAGTTTGGACACCCTTGGGTTAGGCTGTCTGGTAATCATGGGGATCAAATCCAATTCTATTGGAGGGCAGTAGGTTGGGAAAGGCAACCCTAAAATCCTGAAGCTGAAAGTTATGTTCTGCAGATCTCTCTTCTTTACAAGAGAAATGTCTGCTCATCACAATTTCACAAGATAGTTGACTTACAACACCAAAGCTTTAACAGTTTCAGTCACACTCTTATGACCGTACCCCACACGAGAGCTGATAGGTCTGGTTGTATCTCCACATTTCTTCTAACACTTGGTTGACCACTGCCTCGTCTGGAACCTCTCCATGGAAGTCTATTCCCATCAAGTTGGCCATTCTGTGAAGCAGGCCAGGAACCTGCATCAGCTGTTGGCGGGCATGTTCCACACGGTACGTCCAGGCATGATCAACAAGAAAAATGCTTGGGAGACAAAGATATGTTAAACATAAAAGCTCACAGAACATAAACTTCTGCAGTGATATATCATATTTTTCGGAGTATAAGACGCACCGGAGTATAAGACACACCAAGATTTTGGAGAGGCAAATAAAAAAAAAGTTTTTTCACTCTGCATACCTCCGGAAAATGGGCCGTTTTTAGGAGGCTTGTAGAATGCACTTGGGGGGTAGGAGCAAAAAATGGCCCATTTTTTGCTCATTTTTGCCCTCCCCAGCCCTCAGGAGCACTCTGGAAGCCTCCTAAAGTCTCTGCACAGCCATTTTTGCAAAGGGGGCGGGGTTTCGGTAGGCCAAAAATGCTGCATTCAGTGTATAAGATGCACCCAGATTTTCAGCCTCTTTTTTTAGGGAAAAAGGTGTGTCTTATACTCTGAAAAAATATGGTAAGTCTAAAAGCAAAGCAATATTATTATGAAGTTTAGCTTTATTCCTTTTCCACTTCAAACTGCAGGTATCCTTTGACTTAAGATCACAATTGAGCCCAACATTTCTATCGCTAAGTGAGACAGTTGTTAAGGGAGTTTCACCTCATTCAATCATCCTTCTTGGATGATCAAATCCACCACAGTTGTTAAGTGAATCACTGCAGTGGTTAAATTAGTAACATGATTGTTAAGAGGAGCTGGCTTTTCCACTGACTTTGCTTGTCAGAAGGTTGCAAAAGGGGATCACATGAGCCCCGGACACTGCAACCGTCATAAATATGAACCAGGTGCCAAGTCTCTGAACTTTGATCATGTGAACATGGGGATGCTGAAATGGTTTTAAGTGTGAAAAACTGTCACAAGTCACAGTTTTCAGTGCCGTTGTAACTTCAAATGGTCACTCCATAAAGTGTTGTAAGTGTTCCACATGGTCCAATCTTTCACTGCCACGAAGATAGACTCCTCCCATCCAGATCTGGCCAGGTGCAGAGACAAAAATGACCTTGACTTTCTAAGAAGAATGTTATTATGGCTACATATCACCCTCCCATTTTCCCACAGTAGAAAATGTGGGAGGCCTTAAATCCACAAAGAAAAGATGGCTTGCAGCTCTGACAGGAAGTCAAAGACTATCTGTATTCCCCACATACCTTATATACAAATTTATTGAAGTTATCATAACATACAGTAAAATTGATAATGATATTTAAAACAATTACTAGTCCACCTAAAATTCAGAGGACCTTATTTCAGGTAACCAAAAAAAAAGAGCAATCCCAAAATAAAATTAAAGCCAAGTAAATAAATAACAAAATGCAGTAAGAACAAATATATTAGCACCAATCCGCTCTCTCCAAGAAGAGAGTATTTGGATCATTTGGTGCAATGACAGAGAAAATCCTTTCCTACACCACACATTCTGGATCTCTCACAACTGTGGAAAACTGAGGCACCTACCCAATTTCCCAATCTTAACGGGGGTGGGGGTGGGCGGGAGAGAATGCTCTCTTTAAGAATCAATAACTGGCATTAAACTATTAAATCAGTTAGCATCAGTGTCAACATTCTGAGGTTTAACTCCAAGCAAAATATTTGGTAGCAAGACACATTTGAAAACACATGTGCAATATGATGTGACAGTAAAAGGATGTTTCATTGTGGTCACGACACATATCCTGAGGTGATGTTAAGGATGTGAATTAGAACCGATTGCCCCTGGCCGCCCTCTCCTTCCCCCATTAAGATGGGAAACTAACTAGAATCCTGATCCTGCAAATACTTTGAAAGCATCACAACATTTGAAAGTATTTTCAAGCAATAACTCACCTATCACAACTTGATGCCTGAAGGCCATTTTCATTTGTGACTATCACTTTGTAGCAAAGTTCATTACCAAGATTGCATTTCCTTTTCCGTTCTTCCATTTCTTCATTACCTCTTTGTTCATCTGCTTCCTCCACCTGCATTATCCCAAAATATTCACCAGCATCGAAGACCTAGAATCATAAGCAAAGATATTGACAACTGAAGAGAAAACAGCACAAATTGATATCGTGCTTGTTAAATATTCTTTTAAGTCAAAGAGCAGGTAGGAGCACCAACCAAACTTGGCTACCCGCATTTTTTGGAGTATAAGACGCACCAGAGTATAAGACGCACCAAGGTTTTGAAGAGGCAAATTTTTTTAAAAAAAGTTTTTGCACTCTGCAAACTTCTAAAAGTTTGTATTCTTTCCAAAAAAAGGGCATGAATAGCCTTTAGGAGGCTTGTACAGTGTTTGGGGGGGGGGGGGGGGGAAGCAAAAACCAGCCTGTTTTTTGTGAAAACAAACCCATTTTTGTGAAAAAAGGCTGTTTTTTGCTCATTTCTGTCCTCCCTGGCCCCCAGGAGCTCTCTGAAAGCCTCCTACAAGCTATGCACGGCCATTTTGGTGAAGGGGCGAGGTTTCAGGAGGCAAAAAAATGCTGTATTCTATGTATAAGACGCACCCAGATTATCAGCCTCTTTTTGAGGGAAAAAGGTGCGACTTATACTCCGAAAAATACGGTCATCTCAGAAAAACTAAGCAGTTTCTAACTTAACTAATACTTGAGGGGGACATTCATTAGGAAATACCGGGTTGTGGAATACAAGTGGATATCAAAATACTTTATTAGAAGACGACAATGGCAAACAATCT
The DNA here is from genome assembly GCF_051295495.1 of Thamnophis sirtalis. Taxonomy (NCBI): domain Eukaryota; kingdom Metazoa; phylum Chordata; class Lepidosauria; order Squamata; family Natricidae; genus Thamnophis; species Thamnophis sirtalis. The sequence goes on from NW_028261389.1 coordinate 68,649,479, forward strand.
CTGCCTTGCTGTTAAGGAGCTAGATGGCATATATTTTTAAACAGTAATAATAACAAAAATAGAAATTAGGCTGTTGGTTTGAGTTCCAAGCTTGGCAATCTGGCTGCAAATATTTTGTCACCATTCAAGGAGACATTGTCAATGTGTTTTGAATTGTGCTCATCTGTCAGAACACAGGCCTTTAAATACCTTTTTATGAGATGCAGATTACTCTGAATGTTATTTGTTCGGATATTTCTGATTCATAAAAATTAAATTTTATTTTGTTGGATAGGTTCCAGTATTCAAGTCTGTTAACATCCATCTGGATCTTGAGTGTATCTTCTGGAGTGTTGGCTATTCCTGCCAGCTTAGTGTCACCTGCAAATTTGATGAGTTTCACTTCTATTCCTTCATCTAGATCGTTTATGAAGATGTGGAAGAATACTGGGCCTAAAAGGGAACCATGGGATACCCCACTGCTTCCTTCCTTCCATGTAAAGGTAGTTCCATTGAGGGCTATATGCTGAGCGTGATTTGTCGGCCAGTTACAAATCCATCTGGTAGTGATGTTGTCTATCTTTTTTTTTAAAGCATCCAACCCAAGACTTCTGCATGACTGCAGAGAACAAAAGCGGTAATGATTGAACTTTGGTTCAATCTATGGCTTACTATGTGTTATCTAATTGCTCCACTTCCCACAAAATCAATGAGCCAATACAGAGTTTGGATAGAAAAATAGCTTATTATAGCTTCTCACAAGCATTGCATGACGTTATGGCTGTATCGAGTTTCAGCTCAGTGAACTTCTTTGTTAAAAGATTTAACTGTTTGGACTTGGCTTCCAATGTGTTGCCTTTAACTGTCTCCTTTGCTTTCTTTATTCTACCCTTCCTCCCAACCAAGCCAGCACAGCCAGAGTTACAGGTAGTTCTCAAACTTACGACCACAATTCAGCCCAAAATTTCTATTGCTAAGCAAGGCAATTAAGTGAGTTTTGCCCCATTTTATGGCCTTTCTTGCCGCCATTGTTAAGTGAATCACTGCAGTTGTTCAGTTGGTAATACAGTTGTTAATTGAATGTGGCTTCCCTGTTGATTTTGCTTATTAGAACGTCATAAAAGTTCACATGACTCTGGGACATTACAACTGACATAAATGCATGCCAGTTGCCAAGCTTCTGGATTTGATCATGTGACCATGGGGATGTTGCAATAGTCATATGAAAATTGGTCATAAGTCACTTTTTTCAGTATCATTATAACTTCAATGGGCCACCAAAGGAATGGTTACAAGTCAAGGACTATCTGTACTTCAAAACACCCCAACAGCATTTGCTTGAGATTCATTAAAGCAGCTACATCTTTTTCTGAGATCAGAGCTAGGGAAGCTTCTGCTGTAGCTGTTCAATCTTGGAAAGAGACATGGCTGCTTTATTGCACGGGTCGCCAACCTTTTGGACTTCAGGGACCACTAAATTCATAATTTTAAATCCCATGGACTACTAATATGATCTGCTTAATGACCGGCTGGGTGGACGTGACAAGGTGGTCATGTTACTGGGTGGCCAACTCGATATCACTCACGTCAATGGGTGCCTTGCCAGCTTCTACTCGCCACTCCTTGCCTGCCCACCCAGGCTCCTTAGGGCCCCAACAGGAAGCAGTTGCTGGAGCTAAGAAGCCACCATGAGAAAGAGTTGGCAAAACAGCTCAGTTCAAATTGGATCTGACCGCGACGGGGACTTAGCAGACATCCCTCACTGAGGACTACGAGCATAGGCTTTGCAAGCAGAGGGGAGACCTGCAGGAGTGCAAGGCCAAGTACTGGCGCCTCAGCGGGCTGAGATGGTCAGCCAGTTCCAGGCCATGATGCAGTCCCACTGGAACAAGGCCCTCCGGCTCTTTGCCACCAGCGGCACTTCCCTCCAGCCCTAGCTCAAAGCCCCACACCAGGAGGCTGAAGCAAAAAGACCACGAAGGGGGAGACTTTCTTCAGCAACACAAACATTCATTGCACATATGTGACCCAGGGGGCGTAGTTTGAGGACCCCTGATTTAGTGCAATATGAAAAATGCAAATAATTTTTCTGCCGAGCACCAAAATTTTCTCACGGGCCACCAGTTGGTGACCGCTGTTTTATTGAGTCTAAGTTTGTACAGTAGAACCTCTGGTCACAACCATAATCTGTTCCATAACTTTGGTCGCAAACAGATTTGGTTGTGAACCGAACCTAATTTTGGAAATTTGGTACTTACAAAAAAAAAATGGTGTGAAAGAGGAAATTGGCCGTGAAAAAAAATTGTTCATTTTTTGGTGGGAACTCTATTTGGTCGTGGTCAGAAGCATTCATGACCAGATAGATGGCAGCGGCGACGGTGATGGGCGGTGGCGATCCCTGCAACATGGAACAGCTGATAGGAGGTGTTCTGGGAGGCCAATCCAACCGCCAATCAGCTGCTTGTTCTAAATCAGGCTGTGCTGAAGCTGACCAGGCTGTTTGCTGTTTGCTGCAAGGAGGCAAATTGCTAGGGAGCAGAGACAGGTTTTTTTTCTTGTTTTTCTCCCCAAAAGCTAGCTGTGTCTTATACTTCGGAGCATCTTATAATCCGAAAAATACGGTTCTATCCAGCAATTTCCATGAAATTACTTCCTTGAATCTCTCACCACAGAAGATATTTGTGACCAGAGGTTCTACTGTACTCTGAATTGAATTCACTGCTCTACTCAATCATCTTGTGGGCAATTGTGGCATAATAAAGAAATCTTACTTTACTTCTGCCTTACATTTGGTCGTTTAGAGAAATGATTAGAGCTAACATAGACATTGTTGGCATCGGTCAGTTACACTAGACAGGCAGTGGCCAGTTCAAATCAGACAATTTTATGGTCATGGATCAGGGGTGAAATTCAGCAGGTTCTGGAGAACCAGTAGTGGAAATATTGAGTAGTTCGCAGAACTGGCGAATACCACTTTTGGCTGGCCCCAGAGTGGGGTGGGAATGGAGATTTTGCAGTATCTTTTGCCCTGCCAAGCCCAGCAAGCCACACCCACAGAACCGGTAGTAAAAAAATTTGAATTTCCCCACTGTCATGGATAAATGGAAATAATATCACCAGATGAAAATAAGTAGCTAAATGTGTTGAGAATCACAGAATATACAGCAATTGCATAATATCCATCCATATTCAAAACAAGCCATTGAACACATCACCATACTACAAATCTACGCCACCCACTGTGGACTCAAATGATTATGAAATTAAAACCTGTTTACAGTGAGCTTCAATGTGCTCTCAAGCAAATATCAAAAAAGGATCTTTGATACATTATGGGCAATTTCAGTGTAAAAGTAGGCGAAGGAGAATTTGCAAGAATTCAAGTTTGGGCTTGCTGAATGGAATGAAGTTAGCAATTGTCTACTGGAATTTTACCAGGAAAAACATCTCAGCATAACAAACACATGGCTTATGTAACACAAGCAAATTTTATGCACATGGACAGAACCAAATGGACAACACTGAAACCAGACAGACTTCATTTTATGCCAACAATTCTGGAAAGGTTCAGTTGCATCTGTTAAGATACTTCCTGGTGCTGACTGTAACTCGGACCATCCGCTATTCGTGGCTAAACTGATGCTTAAACTGTGCAAGGTGAAAAAAAGGAAATATCTCCCCCAAATTCAATGTGGACAACATTTAACCTATGTTTGCCATAGAACTTAATAATAGGTTTGAGCTACTGAATTTAGAAGGGAAAGACCCAAACAAACAGTGCTGAGAGATTCAAGGAAGTAATTTCATGAAAATTACCGTATTTTTCGGACTATAAGATGCTCCGAAGCATAAGACCCAGCTAGCTTTTGGGGAGAAAAATAAGAAAAAATCCCTGTCTCTGCCCCCTAGCAATTTGCCTCCTTGCAGCAAACAGCCTGGTCAGCTTCAGCACAGCCTAATTTAGCACAAGCAGCTGATTGGTGGTTGGATTGGCCTCCCAGAACACCTATCAGCTGTTCCACATTGCAGTGATCGTCACCGCCCATCACCGCCAGCGCTGCCATCTATCGCCACCTCCATGTGTCATTTGTGGTCTCTGCACATCTTGTTTTCAGCCTCCGGGCACCCCATTTTCGGCCTCTGTGCATCCCATTTTCAGACTGTTCCAGGCGGCCCGTCACCGCCTATCCCTGCCACCTGAAACGGGTCAAAAATGGGAGGCACAGAGGCCTAAAATGGGGTGTGTGGAGGCAGTGATAGGTAGCAGTGGTGATGGGTGGTGGCTATCCTCACAGCCTGGAACAGCTGTTAGGAGGTATTCCGGGAGGCCAATCCAAATGCTGCTCCTGCTAATCAGGCTGTGCTGAAGCTGACCATGCTGATTGCTGTAAGGAGGCAAATTGCTGGGAGAAAGAGGGTGAAAAGTAAGAGCTGGCGGGTGGGCAGGACTTCAGCAACTTTCACTGTATAAGACGCACAGACATTTCCACCCATTTGGGGGGGGGTTGTCTTATACTCGAAAAAATACAGTAGGTGTCACACCAAAAACCAAACAGAATTAAAATTGGCTATCTGATCAAAATAGCTGATAAGCGAAAGGCGGCCAAAGTAGTAAGGATCAAGTCAAAAAGCTGAGTGCAATTTTCGAATGTGAAGCCAAGAAAGACAAAAATAGGCGGTGGGAAGGAAAGCGTCAACATCTAATAGGAAGAGATATACTAAGGTTATGTTTGCTGTAGTGAAAATGACGAGATCCAGCTTTTCAGCACGGCAATGAACTGTTAAAGACCACAATGGGAATGCATTAAGTGTCCAGCAGAAGATGAAGAACTGGTGAAAAGAAAATACGAAAGGACTCTATAGCAGATGGACTTACCATTAAGATGATAATGATGACAGCCCAATTAATAAAGAACCAAACATCTTAAAAGAAGAAGTAGAATAGGCCATGGAGAAATTACTGAGCTGGAAAGCTCCAGGTATTGATAAGACTATCTGTGGAATTACTGAGACCAGCGCCAGTTAACATCATCACTGCCCTATGTCAGGAGGTATGCATTATATTCAATGATCTCAGGACTGGAAAAGATCTGTTTTTATCCCATTAGTAAATAAAGGGGCAATGACAGTGACTGATCAAATGCATTGGTTTCTCTTGCAAGAGTCTGTGAAAAATCATTAAACAGAGGCTACAGAATGTCATTGATCAAGAGTTAGCTGATGTACATACTGGTTTTAGAAAGGGGTGCGGCATTTGAGATCACATTGCCAATATTAGATGGATTATGGAAAAGGCTTGTGGGTATCAAAAGGATCTTTAGATGTGATTTACCAATTACAGTAAAGCTTTTGACTGTGTAGAACACAATGAGCTATGGACAGCTTCGCAACTCACCTCATCAGGTCATTGTACACTGATAGTGACACAGACTGGTTAAGAATCAGTAAGGGATTCTGTAAGGGAATTAGATAAGTATTCTGTCCCCCTTCTCCGCTCGTTAACAGACGACAGGCAGACAAACTTAAAAGGAAAGAACTTTATCAGTTCTTGGCTCAGACTGGCTGCGAGCCCAAAAATAAACATAAATCAAGTCTCTGACCAGATAACAGAATACAAAACAAAACTCTTACAAAGCAATGCACTTCTCCAAGTGTATCCTTGAATCAGGGTTACAGAAAGCAAATCACTTCTCCAAGTGTCTTTCAAAAATAAACCACGACCGATGATCAATGAACGTTGAATGAATGAAGGAACGTTGACTCCTGCAACCAGGGCATGGCACCATGCATCTTTTTATCCCCAGAAGATGCCCCTAATGAGCCCCAAAAGACTCCCGAAAAGACCCACAGAAGACTGCAGATAAGGATGTATTTTATCGCCTTTTTTGTTCAATCTGCATGCTGAAGTGGTCACGTGGAAATTAGATCTGAAACTGCCTGGTGTTAGAGTGAAGATTGGGGGAACAACCATAATTAATTTGAACTCCACAGATGATATAACACTATTGGCTGAAAATAAGAAAAATCTAGAAAAAACGATCTGGGAAATCAAGGACGGAGTCTTAACAACAGGAAAACAAAGGTAATGAAAAGAGCTGCAGATGGACATGAGACATTTAAAATCAACAAGGAGGAAATTGAATTAGTTCAAGAATGTAACTTCCTTAGATCCAAAATTCTTTGCGATGGCAGTTCGACTCCTAAAATCAAACACAGCATAACTTTAGACTGCTCTGCAATGGTTAACATGAATAAGATCTGGAAAAGCAACGATATCGATTGAAATATAAAAAGCAGGCTAGTTAGAGCAATAGTCTTCCCTATAATGATTTATGGGTGTAGAGTTGGGACGCTACAAATGGCTAATTGAATAATTGATGCCTTTGAAGTGTAGTGTTGGCGTAAATTGTTGTGTATGCCAAGGACAGCCAGAGTAACTGACAGAGGAGTGCTAAATTGTTATAAAAACCAGACACATCACAAGAAGCTAAGTTCATAAACCGTGTCGGATTTTAATTTGGCAATGTCATGCATGCAAATTCATTGGAGAAGGCAACGGTGCTAGAAATGGTTAGAGGACAAAGAAGAAAAGCCAAAGCAAAGAACACTTCATAATATCAAATAATATCAATAATATCCAATCTGATGCGAAGTTGAACATACAATTGGAAAAAAGGTGGGTAGCCTGGAGATCACTTGCCTATAAAGTCATCAAGAGTCAGACACCATTACATACTAAACCACCATAATTGGTATAGTACATAAAACTGATTTGATTATTATTTTTTGTCTCGGAGTCATCCTTTTTCCTTTAGCCAACCTGTTGCTCCAAGTAACTAACCATCCATCCAACTGAGCTAAGCAGCCTCAGCCAGTAAGTAGCCAGAAGGGCAGGATTTCTCCCTCATCCATTGCACAACAAAGGCCGGAGGAGGCATTTGTAGAAGTCCAAACACCTGGGTTTCTCCACTCTTGGGTCTTTTCGTTCTTTTTATGAGTCAGCAAGGAAAGTCAAACCTCCACATGAGTTAAAATCCCCTGAGAAGAAAGAGGGGGGAGCCAACGAAAATAGAATGGAATAGGAACAGAATAGGAATAGGAAAGAATAGAACAGAGCAGAATAGGAATAGGAAAGAATATGAAAGAATAGAACAGGGACAGGATAGAACAGGATAGAACAGAGCAGAATAGGAATAGGAAAGAGTAGAATAGAGTAGAACAGAATAAATTAGGTATAGGTATAGAATAGGGATAGGAATTAGAATAGAACAGGAATAGGAAAGAATATGAAAGAATAGAACAGGGATAGGATAGGACAGGATAGAACAGAGCAGAATAGGAATAGGAAAGAGTAGAATAGAATAAAACAGAATAGAATAGATTAGGTATAGGTATAGAATAGGGATAGGGATAGGAATTAGAATGGAACAGGAATAGGAAAGAATAGAACAGAACAGAATAGTTGTAGGTATATAATAGGAATAGGATAGGAATAGGAACAGAACAGAATAGAATGGGACCTTGGAGGTCTTCTAGTCCAACCTCCTGCTTAGGCAGGAAACCCTACATTACTTCAAATAATTATCCAACACCATTATCCAACATTAAGAGGCGAAAACTTCCCAAAAGGGCTACTGGGGGAAACTTCCCGGGCGCAGCAGTTTTTCTGCCCCCCCTCCTCCGACGTCCAAAGCCATTGCAGCGCAAAAACTTTCCTCCTCCTCCCGCCGGACTCCCCTCCTTGGCTCCGTCCGAATAGGCCGTTCGCAGCGCGCCTTTCCTTAGAGGAACTCGGCGGGCCTCCCGAGACTTTCCGGCCCCTTTAAGCCCCGCCGGCTCTTTACCTCCCGGGGAAACGCAGCCCGGCACCCACCTCGTTCTCCAGCTTTCGCCACAGGCTGGGCCAGTAGCGCTGGGGCACCGCGGAGGCGCTGAGCGCGGGCCCGTGCAAAGCCACGAAGGCCGCATACGCGTCATTCTCGCCCGCCGCCATGCCGCCGCTCGGCCTCCTCGCCCGCCTTCTCCCCCGTCTCTGGCCGCGGCCCAGGCGGGCGGAGCCTTAAAGGAAAAGCCCGGGCTTGCCCGGGAGGCGTTGTGGTTGCGGATGCAGATGCGTCGGGACCTTCATCGGGCCTCAAGATTCTTTGGGTGCCTCTGTCCCCGATGCGCCTCCCTTCTTTGCGGGCCGAGTCCAGCGGCAGCTTCTTTATTTAGCAGCGGGCCGTTTTACGTCCCGTCGGATCCCTAATGGGGCTTTGGCCGAATCTCTTCAAAGCAGCTGGGAGGAAACTGAGGGACGAAGCTGCTTTGAAGAGATTGTGTGTAAACGCACCAGCGCGCATAAGTGCACCAGTGCATAAGCACACCAGCGTGCATAAGTGCACCAGTGCATAAGCACACCAGCGTGCATAAGTGTACCAGAGTATATAAGTGCACCAGCGTGCATAAATGCAGCATCATGCATAAGTGCACCAGAGTGTATGTGCACCAGCATGCATAAATGCAAAAGCACACCAGCGTGCATTAATATTCCAGCGTGCATAAGCGCACCAGTGTGCATAAGTGCCTAAGCGCACCAGTGTGCCGACTGTCCCTGTCCTAATATTCCCTTGTATTCGTATTCATTTCATGTTTATACTTATATCTGTTATCTAATTCATGCTTGACAAAAATAAATGAATAAAGAAAAAAATAAATTGTGGAACAAAATGGGATGGTGGCAGAGCGGGGTTCCCAAGAGCTCAAGGTGGTGGCTGTGATGGGGCGCTTAAAAAATCCCAGGTTTTAAGTGTTTCACACGTTAAACAAACATGGCAAGGCTGCTGCTATCTTAACTCTTTTGACACCCAAAGTCTGGAAAACGAACCTGAAGGGCTGCAGTGCCTTAGGATTTAGCTTACAAATGTGGGTAAACGGTATGCGTGTTGCAGGATTCAGTGAAGGTTTCAAGGAACCTTACCAGAAAATTAGTCAGGTAAGTTGCACATTTGAGGGTTTTTGTTTTTGCACGTTCTGAGTCTGAATAAATATAGGCGAGTGGCCTTAGAAGTCTTACAATGTTGCAGAAAATCAGGAGACTCGGACTGCGAGATCAAGAAATAGCTTTATTTGGCCAAATGGCTCAGACAGTGGAGACCCACATTTGACGTCTGAGCGAGGTTCATAGGGAGAAGCGTGCTCTTATAACTTCCTCAAAACAGCTAACATGGAAATATTAAAGCATTTCAACTGGTTAGGTTCCTTACTGCTAGGCAGAAAAGCATGCAGGAAACACTAGTTTCATTCTGACGTATGTGGTTAAGCCCTGTGTCTGACTTGCAAGCGAGACCTCCAACTGACTCAACCTATTTACAAGCAGGTGTTGTGGTTTGACATTTGAATTTCCTGAGTTCAAGTTTCTGGTTTTACTTCAAGACTCAGTAAATCAGTGGTGGGTTTCAAAAAAATTTCAAACCTACTCTGTGGGTGTGACCTCCTTTGTGGGAGTGGCTTGCTGGCCATGTGACCTGGTGGGAGTGGCTTGCCAGCCATGTGTTTTCCCTCTCTCTCTTTCTCTCTCTCTCCTTCCTTTTGTCTCTCTGTCCCTTTTTCCTTTTTTTCTTTCATCTCTCACTTTTTCTTCTTTTTTCTTTTTTTATTTCTTTCTTCCTTCCTTTCTCTTTCTCTCTCTGTGTGAGTCTGTGTGTGTGTGTGTCTGTCTGTCTGTCAGTGGTGGGTTTCAAAAAATTTTGGAACCTCTTCTGTAGGTGTGGCCTGCTTTCCGGGTCCACTGGGAACCTCTTCTAACCGGTTCGGTAGATTTGACGAACCGGTTCTACCGAACTGGTGCGAACTGGTAGGAACCCACCTCTGCAGTAAATGTATAACAAGATAGAAGGGATAAATGGGGTCCCCAGGAGATCCTCTAGTCTGACCCCGTCTCATGTTCACTCTTATGCCCAAAATCTCGCTTTATGTCCTGCCTTAATAAAGATTTCTTTTTCTGGTGTTCTGTGTCACTCCACTGAAAGAAAGCTCCAAAACAGCATCGTGGTCCCCTGCCAGGGTTGGAGTTCCAAATAACGAAGGTCTAGCATTAATAACATGGGGAGGGAGGAAGGGAGGAAGATACAGGTAGTCCTCCACTTACAACAGTTCATTTAGTGACCAAAGTTACAACAGCACTGAAAAAAGTGTTTGATGACCATTTCTCAGAGTTGTGACCATTGCAGCATCTCCATGGTCAACGTCATCAAAATTCAGATGCTTGGCGTTTATGACGTCATAATATTTATGATGGTTGCAGTGTCCCGGGAGTCATGTGAATCCCCTTTTGTGGACAAGCAAAGTCAATAGGGAAGCCAGATTCTCTTAACAGCCTTGTTAATAATGTGCCAACTGCAGTGATTCACATAGCAACTGCGGTGAGAGAGGTTGCAAAATGGGACAAAGCTCACTTCACAAATGTTTCACTTTGCAACAGAAATTTTGGGCTTAATTGTAGTCCTACGTCAAGGACCACCTGTATAAGAAAGCAGACAGGGCAGTCCAGCCTTTACTGTGTGCATCGGTGTCAGCTGAGCCAGGAGTGAGATGCAGCCATTCAAATAGCCATTGGGTTGCTTTAACTGCAGCCCAAGTCCACAATTGTCTGCCTCTTCCCTAGTTGGAATCCCACATCCAGTTTTGGCATCACAATTCTAAAAGGACTGTGATCGGCTGGAGCAGTTTCAGTGGTGGGTTACGACCAGTACGCCCCAGTATGGGTGTACCGGTGCCAGCTGGGAGCACCTGGTACCATTCCGGTACGGTGCTCCAGAGGGCCTACCCGCCCGCCCACACTCCTTACCAGTATTTGAGCTCTTCAGGGCTTCTGCGCGCACACACAGAGTGTATGGTGCCTGCACAATGCTCCGCTGAGCAGCTGGAGCGTCGTGGAGGTGTTGCAGATGGCAAGTACGCATGCATGTGCTGCGCACGTGAGCGCATTCATGTAGTGGCCACCGGACACCGTTGCACTGTACCGGTTGCACTGGGACCCACCATGGAGCAGTTTATAGATAGGCTAACAGAACAAAGGCAGGACTAGAAACCAGACCTGGCAGGAAGCAGATCAAGACTTTATATGCACCACTCTAACCATTCGGACGATCCTCTAGCTAGGATTCTGCCCAGTTCGGTGAACCTGTTTGAGAGGCATTACAGTAAATATTTTGAGCAAACAATGGATGTATCTCAGGTGCGGCCTGCTCAGATGATATGTTGCTGATTGTGCAAAAACAGTGATTGGAGAACAAGAGTAGACATTTCTGATTCAGCAGTCACTATACAGAGTTGGTACTGAATATTTCTAAAAGACAGTATGCAAACGTCTCCATTCTTGCTTCTTGAATTCCTCCAGGGGAGGGTCATAAAAGTAAAGATAACAGGCACAGCTATGCAAAGCCCCACTACCATGGTAGTGACCAGGGGTGGGATTCAGCCACTTCGGACTGGTTTGGGAGAACCAGATGCTAATTTTATATATGGTTCGCCGAACTGGTAGTTGAAAGGACTGGCTGGCCACGCCCACCCTGCTTCACCCCTCCCAGGAGTCTCCACGTGGCCTATTTTGGATGCCAGGCAAGTGCAGGGCCTGCGCGGAGGCTCTGGTAGTGTGAAAAACGGGCCTCCCAGAAGTCTGGAAACATTTCCAGCCTCTGGAGGACCTCTGGAGCATCTCCAGAGCTCAGGGGAGGCCGTTTTTGCCCTCCCGGAGGCTCAAGAAAAGCCTCCAGAGCCTGGGGAAGGCGAAAAATGCACCCCTTGCCACTGTGGTGCAGGAGGCCGAGTAGGCCACATCCACCACGGCCACACCAACCCAGCAACCAGTTGCTAAACCGGTTGCTAAAATTTTTCAATCCCCCCTCCCCGATTCTTACTACCATCTTGGGCAAGTTGTTTTTTATTTTGAACCCCAGATTTCATCCTCTCCATTCTATTCTAAATGTCTTCAGACAATAGAGTGAATGGCTAGTTAGCAATGTTCAGTTAACAGCTTTTTCAGTCAGCAAGGAATAAGGATGGCGCCAAACCGCCTATAATAATCTGCCCTGTTACGGAAAAAACTGTTTAGGGTAGACATCAGATCCCATTAGCTTGCAATCAGTTTTTAACACCTGTACTTTCTAAAAAAAATATATGCTAAATGTGAAAATGTCCCTATGAGGTATGAACATACTTTCATTTTAGATTATTTGGAATTAATAGTTTTGTCACCTCATTCAGATTAATTTCCATAAAAGGCAGGGGGGAATGCTCACTTAGCTTGCAAATGGGCTCACACTTGCACCAGGCTAGGAATATTGCTTGTGCAGATAGAATAAAGGGGTTGCCTTTTTTCCTAATTACTAAATTGAATCCCAAGGGATTTACATAAATCCCTACAAAGGAAAAATGTATAATTAGATTGCTTTTTACAAGTCATATATTAGCAGCATTAACTTTACAAGTTAAATGAAGCCCACGGCAGATTCCTCATTGCTCCATTCAGGTGTCTGAATATTCATAACCATGTCTTAGTTCTGCATATAAACAGGACCAGGGGTGGGCTGCTGTGGATTCGCCCGGGTTCACGAGAACCCGTAGCTAACATTATGGCCGGTTTGGAGAACCTCCGAATCCCACCCATGACAGGCCCCACCCACCACACCACACCCCTGCCACCCCACCATGCCTCTCCCAGGAGTCTCCACGTGGCTTGATGGGCTGCACCAAATGCTAGCTATTTAGCACAGCAAACAGATGGAGACGATGCTGGAAACGTGTTTATTTCCTTGCTGTGTGTTCTTGCCTTGAACTTGTGTCTCTTCAGCTGTTGTCTTCACTTTGCCTTTGCCTTGGAAACTTGCTGTCTACTGGATTGGCCTTTGCCTTAAAGTGTTGGCTTCATTTGAGTAGCTTTGGAACTCATTGGGATTGAGCTGGTGCTAGCATAGAGAATTGCTGGGGAATACCAATTGGAAGCCTTAAGACTCCTTACACCTGTGGTATGTGTGTGTCACAGATGGGTTCCTACCAGTTCGCACCTATTCGGTAGAACTGGTTCATCAAATCTACCGAACCGGTTAGAAGAGGTTCCACCAGTGGACCTGGAAAGCAGGCCACACCTACAGAAGAGGTTCCAAAAAAATTTGAAACCCACCACTGGCAAGGATCTTGTAACTTGACAGCTTTAAGACTTGCATGCTTCAATGCCAGAGTTTCTGAATAGGTATTTGGACTGACCTAAGTACTAATTCATAATTTCATATCCGGTCACATGGGTGGCAAGCCACTCCCACAAAGGAGGCCACACCCACAGAGTAGGTTCCAACAATTTTTGAAACCCACCACTGGTGTGTGTGCATGAGTGGGACAACACATACTGTCCCAGGATTATGTGATCACCATTTGTAACCTTCCCAGATAGCTTCTCACAAGCAAAGTCAATGGGAGAAACCAGATTCACTTAATGACTGCACAAGTCACTTAACCGAAGCTATTCACTTCACAGCTGTGGCAAAAAGATCTGAAAAAGGGGGGCGGGAACTCACTTAACAATTGCCTTGCTTAACAACAGAAATTTTGGACTCAATGGAATCCTTCCAGAAAATGGCTCTTTAATCAGTGGGACTTTCCCCCCCCCACTCCATTGGCAGATAGTTGGTTTTGCTTCCAAAACTTGCCCAATTCCTGCCTGCATTTTAGGAGGTGCTGATTTCTGCTTTTAACTTGTACTTTTCAATTTTTCTTTTTGTTTTTCATCCTTGATGAGTGGATTACAAGTTAATTGCCTGGCTGAGTATGGTTAAGAATGACATCCTCTTGATGGGTTACAATGAAGGATTTCACTTCAGCCTTTTGCCTTAGGGTGATAGGGACTTCAATTACTTTAGTTACTCATTGAAATGTTGTATATAATGTATTAATTTCAAAGAACTCTTAGTATTTTATTTTACTTTTTCTGTATATATTCCTGCCTCTGGTTCTTTAGAGGAGCATATATTTTTTTTTAAAAAATCCTTCTCTTTTCTCATTGTGGTAATTGTTATCTACAGTAGCTTATTTTATTTATTTATTTTTAATTTTATTTACAAACATATAAAATACACACACACAAAACTTAGACGTACACCACATTTACACAATACAATACAAACAGGAGCTTCCTGTTCTTTCTAATAGCAATTGCCAATCGATATCGCTCACCTTATATGGTTTCCCCTTCTATTATATTTCATTTGCATTTCACCATTCTTAACCCTCTTATCGTACTCATCTGTCTGCTATATTGGCTGATTACCTCTAGTGAATTTAAACCACTTGGATGGATGGATGGATGGATGGATGGATGGATGGATGGATGCATGCATGCATACATACATACATACATACATACATACATACATATGTTAATTCTCCTTAACTACTATTTTTGGGCTTCGTTGTCTTCCTTCATTGATCCTTGTTTCTTTCCTCCATCCACCTATACCATTTATCCCGTATCTGGTAGAATTCTGATTCTTCTTTTCCCTGGATTTCTTTAGTTAGTTTGTCCATTTCAGCACAGTCCATAACCTTTCTTATTATTTCATCTTCGCTTGGAATTAATTTGTTTTTCCATTTCTGGGCAAAGGCAATCCTTGTCGCCGTAATTATGGGTAATATTAAATACTGAATTTCTTTTTTATATTTTGCAGTCATTATTCCTAATAAAAAAAACTTCAGGTTTCCATTCTATTTTAACACCTGTTATTACCTCTAGCCATTTTTTGATCCTTTTCCAATTTTTTTTAGCCTTCTCACAGGTCCACCATAAGTGGTAGTACGTTCCATGTATTGATTCACATTTCCAGCATTTGGGGGAGGTATTTGTTGAGATTTTAGCTAACCTTGTTGGTGCCAGGTGTCATCTGTAAAATATTTTGTACTGGTTTTCCTTGTATGCAACGGATAGTGTCATTTTTAAGTTTTCCCCCCAAAGTTTTTCCCATTTATTCAATTCAATATTATCTAGCTTATTTTAAAGTGGTTGTTTGAGAGTTCAATGCTAGATATTTCTCTCCTAGGGTGCAAAAAATAAATAAATCTGAGAACTCCATGTGGTGTCAGAAAGGGATCCAGCTAGTAAATGGTCAGTTTTATTCAGTCGCCCCAACTCTACCCCAAATTAAGGGAGTAGAGAGTTGTAAAAAGGGAGTTGATATAAGAAGAAGTTGTATTGTTTAGGAACACATTGAAATCCTTTTGGCCCAGTGTCTGTTTATCGTGTGTACTAAATAACTGGCCATATAGACATTGAAGCCTATTGAGAAACAAAACTATTGAAAGGAGTGTTTTTAATATTATATATTAAGTAAAATTTAAGAGTTATCCAGTGGTGAGATGAATACATTTAATAAATAAAAAATATAAAAATATATTAAGTAAAACGCCCCCAGAGAAAAAAGGAGGCAAAAAGAGAATCAGAGGACTTTATTGTTCAACTTTTTATGAAGAAGTTTGAGCAGAAAGTGCTCCTGAATTTACAAACAAATTTACAAATTTACAAAAAAAAAAAAAAAGATGACTGCACTAATTGACTAGTAAATTGTCTGATAAATTTGATTCAATGGCTAACAGTCCAAATGAAAAATTAGATCAAAAGTTTGAAGAATTTGCAACAGAGTTAAACCAACTGAAAAAGGATGTTAAGAATATTCATATGAGTAGAAAAGTCAGATATGCAAATGGGAGCAATCAATTTATTATTAATGGAATTGAAGGAGAAAGCTTCATTTGAGAATTTGGGACTTGCCAGAAAGTGGGGTAAAAGGTCAAAGATATAATTATAACATTGATTACAAAATGGATGAAAAATGATAATTTGGATGTTCCTAGAAAAGTTGATAAAATCTGTAGAGTAAGTTCAACCTGTGCAATGGCCAAGAGATCAACCTGTGCAATGGCCAAGAGATCTTTTGACCCAATTTGTAAGAAAATCTATTAAAGGAACAAGCATTGCAGAGGGCTTAAACCGACCCTATGAGCAAAGTGGAAGTCCGTTCCCGAACTTCCGGTTTGCCCATAGGGCTGGTTTGTCCATAGGGCTGAAGCCTCCAAAGGGCCTCGGGAGGGGGGAGGCTCTTTTCACCCTCCCCAGGCCTCTGGAGCGTGTGCGCTGACCAGCTGACAGGGCAACACCTCGCGTGCCCTGATAAATGGCTCCACCTATGGCACGCATGCCATAGGTTCATCACCCTGGCTTTAGACTAAATTCTATAGCACAAAGCACAACATTTTGTGACAGATACGGAACTATAACATTTTTCAAAAGATCCAAATTCTGAAGACCAATTTCTGAAAGAACACAGAAGGACAATGGCAAAGATACAGGTTCAGGACAGGGGTGGGATTCTATCGCTTCAGACCGGTTCGCCTGAACCAGTAGTGGAAATCACAGGTGGCCCCACCTCCCCCGCCCCAGCTCTATAGCATCCCATTTAGGCTCTTTTTTTTCGCCCAAAGTGCATGCGCAGAAAGCTGAGCGCATGCACGGAGGTGGGCTCACATATGCAAAACGGTAGGGAATACAAGTGAATACCACCCCTGTTCATGCCACGGAGATGGGAACAGCCATAGTTGTAGCATTGGAAAGTTTGCTATGATAAACAGGATGGATTGTAACTTGGAATGTAAGGGTTGCAAATTCCCCAGAAAAAAATGCAAAAAAAACCCCAACAGCCCTTTTTTGTTATTTGGCAAAAAATTGAATCGAGATATAATACCTTTGTAAGAAAAGAGATAGGTAGAAAGTATTTAGACAACAAAACATTGGGTTTGGAATATATTTCTGCCAGTCACAAAAATAAGATTAATGTAGTTTTATACATAATTCTTCAGTTATAACTACAACTCTTACCAGTGGATGGCCAAGGCAGATATGTTCAAATTGAACTACAAGGAATAAAATTCATTGTTATTGGTTTATATCATCCATATCAAGAAAAGGCTAATTTTTCTAAACATTTACTCTGAACAGTTATTTTCTTTTTCTTGGTACATTGGTACATTCTTGGAGATTGGAATCGGTAGCAACCCTATAATTGGACATATTTGTGCTTAAAGTAATGCAAGGAAAACTACTCCAAATATTTTTTAGTTTGCAGATTTTCTAGGTATACTTAATGTATGGAGGTACCAAAATTGACTCACAAAAGACTATATCTTTTTTCCCAGATAGACAAATCTTTGATATGATATGGACTACCAAAAATTTGACTCATAAGGTAATTGAAATGGACATTCTTCCAAAATCTTTTTCAGATCACAATCCAGTGACAGTACATTTTAAATCCAGATTGCAGTCTTTTAAGTGGAGGTTAAATGAATCCATCTTGCAAAGACCACAAATTGTCAAAGGATGTAAAAAGTATTTCAAGATTATTTTAATAATATGGGTAAGGGACCCAACTTGACCACAGTTTGGGAGGCCTATAAAACTGTGATAAGAGCTTTGGGAGGCCTATAAAACTGTGATAAGAGATTACTTGATACAATACGATACATGGATTGAGAAGAAATCAGCTGGAAAAATCCAAAATGTTTTAGATGAGATTAAACGGGGGGGGGATCAAAAATCATTGGAAAATCAAAACATATTTAATCAATTAAAATTATTGCAACAACAAATTTCTATGTTAACAATTTCACACATGAAAAGGAAATTGAAATATAAGAAGCAGATTTTTTTAAACATGCAAATAAGGCGAGATGGCTGTACAAATTAAGAAAACAAACCGAAAAGAAAATAACTAAAATTTGTGAAGGAAATAAGACTCACATGGATAATAAAAATAGCCGAAAACTTTAGGGGAATTAATTTATAGGAGGAGCAAGAAGTTTCATTGGAACAAATGAATGACTATGTACAAAATCAAAATTTACCCAAATTATTGGAAGAACAAAAGAAAATTATGAACAGTCCAGTAACAACCTTTGAAATAACAGAAGCAAATTAAACAGCTAAGATACTTAAAGCACTGAGACCAGATGGTTTACTGAGTGGATTTTTAAAAAATGTTTGAAGATCAATTATTATTTTCAACGAAAGATTTAATGAATTCTATTTTACAAGGTCAGTCTATGCTTGATTTATGGAAAGAAGCCTACATTTTTCTCATGCTCAAGGAAGGGCAAGAATTAACTCTTACCATATATTATAGTCTTCTTAATGACTACAAACTTTTTACATCCATCCTAACTGAAAGACTAAAAAATGTTTTACAAGTTGATGTCCATGAAGATCATCGGTGTGATTTATTACCTAAAAGACAACTAAAGGACAATGTGAGAATCATCTAAGATATAACTGAATATTTACAACAATGCAAGGACAAATAGGCTGTACATTTTTTTAGATGCAGAGAAAGCTTTTGATAATCTGAATTGGGATTTTATGTTTAAAGTAGTTGAGACTGAGTGTTATACAAAGACTGAAATCTATTTATACACCACAGAAGGCCGAGATTATGGTCAATGGAGAATTGATGAAACCATGTGAGATTCAGAAAGGGAAAGGCAGGGAAGATCAAAGGGAAGATCAAAGAAAACTGGAAAACAAAACTGGATTTAAGATTGTAAAAAAAGGTAAAATACCTTGGTGTAACTCTAATAAAAATTCTATTTTGTTTAAAACTAACTATATTAAAATGTGGAATGAGATAAAACTGGATTTTCACAGATGGGGAAAACTAGATTTGTCACCAATGGGAAGAATTTCTGATATTAAAATGACTGTTTTACCCAAAATGTTTTTTGACTCGATTTTACCAATTCTGATAAAAGATCTGTCTTTTAAACAAGGGCAGGAGGATATTTCTAAATTTGACTTCCTCTCAAGATGGCTGTTGCATGATAAGGACTCCCCCACCCTTATTGACAATCTGCTGATTTCACTGTCAAAGCTGACTTCGTCTACCTTAAAAGGCTGACATTTTCTTTTCTCACCGTTTTGGATAGCACTGTTATTTGATGGAAAAGTATAGCGCAATTCTTCTGGTCCTACTAGAGCATTGATTCTCCTGATAATTGTCTTTAAATCAAAAGAGGAAATAGTTTCTCTATTAAAATGAACAGATTAATCAAGAGGATCCCTATTTTGCTGAGGTTTCATGAAAAAATACCCAGATATATTCTTCCTTACAACACAAGTCAGTTTGCTGTTGTGTTCAATGATTCCATTATGCAATCAGGAGACTAGGCATGTCACCAGTAATTAGAAGCTGATCTCTGAAGGTCCTTGGATTTGGTTCTATCCTGACTTCAGATTTCAATCAAAATATTGTCCATTCACACTGTATATATTGTTCACTGGTGTGAAAGTCAGTTATACATGTGACCTGACAAATGCGTGCATGACAAATATCCGCCGATGAAACCGTGACAAAACCGCGACGTCGAAAGCGCGCCCACTAAAGCGCGATTAGGATTTTTAGGTTAGGGTTAGGGTTAGGGTAAGGGTTAGGGTTGTTAACATTGTTAATGTTTTTGCGTTGTTTTCCTGTTGTTTGCTGATGGCGCGCATTTGTCGGGCGCGCATTTGTTGGTGAACCAGTTGTACATTGTATAAGTAGTGTCGACTTGTTATGGAACCATGACTCCTGGATCGCTGATCACATAATCCCTTGTCATTCTTTCAGTGGCATTCTCCCTGCCAAATAGGCTGGAATTAGCCACCAATGCAATAAATGATATACCCCGATAGCACCATTCAGCACCATTAGCAAGCAGAACTGGAACTAGAGTTAGGCAGTAATTTCATGATTTCAGTATGGAGCCATGGTGGCACAGTGGTTAGAATCAGGGGTGAAATCAACTTACCTTCACTACCAGTTTGCAAATGTGAGCGTGTGCATGCGCAGGGCCTTCAATTTCTGACAATTAGCAGTGATGCACGACTTAGATTAGCTAGAAAGTAGGAAATCCGACAATTCTAGCTAATATAAATTGTGTGTCACAGCGGATTGTTGGAATACAAATTCGCCCAAACCGCTAGCATTTTTTTTACTACCGGTTCAGGGGAATTGGTTCAAACCAGTAGCATTTGACCCCTGGTTAGAATGCAGTACTGCAGGGCTAACTCACTGCTCACTCTAAGAGTTCAGTTCTGAGTGGCTCAAGGTTAATTCAGCTTTCCATCCTTCCGAGGTTGGTAAAATGAGGACTCGGATTGTTGGGGGCAATAAACTGACTCTGTAAACTGATTAGAGAGGGCTGTAAAAGCAATATGAAGCAGCATATTGATCTAAGTGCTATTGCACTTATTTTCCATTGGTGGAAGGGGGCTTTGAAAAGCATTCTAAGGGGCATTATTTGTAGGGAAGTATTTTTTTTATCATTCATTAAATATCTTATCCTCAGAATTCACTCGTGACCCGACAATTGCGCGATAGACATATGCACACCGACAAAATAGCGCCAATTAAAACATGACGTCAAAATTGTGCCAACAAATTCGTGACGATAAAATCGCGACGACAAAAGCGCGATGACAAGCACAATAACATTGAAAATTTTTTAGGGTTAGAGTTAGGGTTAGAGTTAGGGTTATAATGTACGTATACGCGTCCCACTATGTTAAAGGCCCAGCACACTCACTGGGCTGTCTATAGTTTGTTGATGACGCGATTTTGTCATCGCACATTTGTCGGCGCGCTATTGTCGAAAATCAATTAGCAATTTTGACGGCGCTCATTTGTCCGTTGCGGTTTTGTCGGCGTGCATATGTCTATCGCGCATTTGTCGGTGAACCGAATTCACTTAGGTTCACATGAAATTAAAAAGATGTACAGATGTTCATTTGAAGTCATTCAAATTGGAATAACAATTATTTCTTTATCACACTTGAGTTGAGAATTTCTCCAGACAGTATTTGCATATGATCTTTATTTGGCGTTAGAGCACTGTTTAGCTATTCTGCCACATTTGCTACATTATTAGTCTGAGCAACTATCAACTTAACCTACCACCCAGGAGTCTTGAGAGAAAAATTTAGAAGTTCTTCAAGGGGGATGACATGCAGATCAAGTATTCTGCCAGTTCTTACCGGTTCGGGCGAACCAGTAGAGGCAGCTGCTGGAGGTTCTGCCCACTCGCCCCGACATAATGCACGACCTTCTGCGCATGCACATTTGCGAACCAGTACAAAGGTAAGTAAATCCCACCACTGATGCAGATGATCAGAAATAAAATGTTAGATTTGGTCAATATTAAAAAAAAAACCTGGTAAGATTTTTTGGGGAACAAACAACTCACTGAGCTTAAAGTTTTTATGAGTGTGCTTAACTTCTTAAAATAACTTCATGGATATATTTACGAATTCTTATGGCAACAATTGTTTCAGAACATTTTTTAATTTCTCAGTTTACAGCCTACGATTTTCTAGTGATCTCCTAGTTATAAAGAAATCCAACCCTTCTTAGTGTTTAGTTAAGTTCATCTAGATACTTCCAGGTAGCTAGGATAATTTAAAATGCTAACATCCTGTTACTGATTTAAAAAAAAAAAGATTTTATGGATTTGTCAGAAGGAGTAATCTTTAATCTAACAGGGAACAATAACACTGCTCTGAATTATGAGGCCCAGAATAAAAAAGCAGTGAATCTATTTAGCTGTGATAATACTAGAAAATGGACAATAATCTTTTTTCTTTGCTTCTGAATATTGTTTATCTTTTAAAGCAGAATGCTATTTGAAAGAAATTACTGTATTTTCCTGTTAAGAGTAGTTTCTCAGTGCTCTTAAGTCTATGTCAGAGCAGGGCTGTCTTAACAGCATTATGGGTCCCAGGCAAAGCATTGTACTGGGGTCCCTACGACAACTACTCACAGGACACTAAAAATGAAAATGGTCAATAAAATTAAATATATATTTGCATGTTAGTATTAATAAAAAGATACGGGACGCGATGGCTCAGTGGCTAAGATGCTGAGCTTGTCGATCAGAAAGGTCGGCAGTTCGGCGGTTCAAATCCCTAGCACCGCGTAACGGAGTGAGCTCCCATTACTTGTCCCACTTTCTGCCAACCTAGCAGTTTGCAAGCACATAAAAATGCAAGTAGAAAAATAGGGACTGCCGTTGGTGGGAAGGTAACAGTGTTCCATGTGCCTTCAGCGTTTAGTCATGCCAGCCACAGGACCTCGAAGACATCTTTGGACAGCGCTGGCTCTTCGGCTTTGAAACGGAGATGAGGTCCGCCCCCTAGAGTCAGGAACAACTAGCACATATGTGTGAGGGGAACCTTTACCTATTTTATTAATTAGAAAACGCAGTAAAATGTAATAAATATGTTGCTGTATTTATATGAGATAAGGTGCATTGAAGAGTTAACTTACACAGATTAGTATGGGGTCCCTATGCTCATGGGGCCCACGGGTAAGTGCCCATCAGGCCCATGTGTTTAGACAGCCCTGTGTCAGAGTGCTGTGAAAAGTTCAAAAATTTACTGGTTTACACATAGAAGAGTAGTTCTGTTCTTCCTCCCAATTTTTGCCTGGTGACTTATTATTGAAAACATTTTGATTACAACATCTACCGTGTTTCCCTGGAAATAAGACCAGGACTTATATTAATTTTTGCTCCAAAAGATGCATTAAGGTTTAGTTTCTGGTTAGATCTTATTTTAGGGGAAATATGGCACTAAAATGCTTCTGTCTGGTTGACTGGGGCTTATTTTGGGGTAGGGCTTATATTACGAGCATCCTGAAAAATCATGTTAGGGCTTATTTTCTGGTTGAGTCTTATTTGCGGGGAAACACGGTAGTAGGATGGGAGGAAGGAAGACTACTTTTATGGCTAATTTAATCATTATCCTAGTTCTTTGGACATGGAAAAGAACTTGGGAATCTTCAATTCTTGTCAATTTTCTTCCCTGATCAAATCGTGTTAAACTCTCTGCCCATGGTTAGAGATGCCAACAACAGCAGGTATTGAAGTCAGCTTTGATGCTAAGAAGTAGAGTAGGATAATGTATTTCTCCTCCACAACTCAGGGATTCATAAGAAAACAATTATGATAAGCAGATCATATTGAGCAAGGATTAAAAGCTGTCAACCAATGAATGCACACATGAAAGGACAAAATAATTTATCTTTCCCAAGGTCTAAAAGAGCCCTAGTCCTTTGCAGAGGGAGAGAGGGAGGGAGGGAGAGGGAGGGAGAGGGAGGGAGGGAGGGAGAGAAAACGTTAATCTCTCACCCCACTTCATCACACCTTGTACCAAACATCTGAGCTGTGGTTTATTCCTCTGAAAAACATTATTATATGAGTGATATTTCTGTTGCCTTGGTATTCACAAACAGATGCCTATTAGATTTTGTACATATTTAGATATTCAGTCAAGAGCAAGAAAACTAGCTACTAGTGTCCACCCCACCCCCACCCCGCTTAAGATCCTTCCTTCTTGGTGTAATATTTAGCAGAGAAACCAATTATGTGTCTAATTCAACCATTGCATTCCATTTTCAAAATAGACTTTTAAAAATGTTATATTGGAGCAAGAAATCTATGGATTGTAGGATTATTCTTGCCCAACCCATTACACAAAAGTTAAGGCAGCTATATTTTACCCCCACCTTCTTTTTGGTTTATAAAAAAAAAGTGTCCATAAAACCACCAAAAGGAAAAACAATGAAGTTTAGATTCCCCTTCTGAAAATTTCACATATAAAGTTCAAGTGCAATTCAAAATCCAAGCATCATTTATACTACATACTTTTTCTATCAATAATTCTTCTTTGCAGGTAGTTTCTTCAAAAAGAAGAGCAGGTTTCTTCTTTATGTGGTAGATAAACAAGGTTCCTTTTCTAAAACAAATGCCTCTCTATGATAAACTGAAAATAAAGTCATGTTCTCTGGAATTCCAAGTTACTTTTCGTTGAGGTGGGGAAAAAAATCCCATCAAATATTGGAGATTATAAAACAATAGTTATCTTCAATATACAATTTAAGATAAAGACGGGCAGGAAATCTTAAAATCAGCAAAAATGTTTCTACAGTCAAACCCAATACAATATTTAACTGGAATGCGAAAGAACCAAAAATAAAACAAAAGTTCCTGGAAAAGCACTAGAAGTTATTTGTATGGTCGTAGAAATCTGGAAACTTTTGACCGCAATAGTTTTATAAACGACCTTGGAAACATCTCCTTTGATTCTTGTGCTGTGTACTTGAAATAGTTTTGAGGATGTGCCAATACATCAAATAGGGCTTTAATCAATTTCTTGTCCTGTGGGAGACAGAAGCAGCAAAAGCACATCAAAAGCATACAAAACCTTTGCCAGACCAATTCTTGAATACAGCTAGTCTGCCTGGAATCCACATTGTTTATCTGACATTGATTGAGCGGGTCTTGTATTTCACAAGAAGAGTCCTCCACTCCTCTGCTCACAATAGAATCCCTGATGCCACCAGGCTCAAAATGTTGGGCTTGGACAACCTGGAACTACGCTGCCTACAGTCTGACCTAAGCATAGTACGCAAAATTATCTGCTACAACGTCCTACCTATCAAGGACTACTTCAGCTTCAACCTCACTAATACTCGAGCAAACAATTGATACAAACTCAAGTTAAATCACTCCAAACCTGATTGCAGAAAATATGACTTCAGCAACAGAGTAGTCAATGCTTGGAATTACATCCTCAAACTCCCACAGCCTCAACCTTAAATTATATACCGTGGACCTCACCCCATTCCTAAGAGGTCTGTAAAGGAGGCATGCATAAGCACACCAGTGTGCCAACCATCCCTGTCCTACTGTCCTCATTTATTTGTACTCATTTCCTTTGTTCATATCCATGTTTATACTTATACCTGTTATTTTGTGCATGTTTGACAAACTAAATAAATAAAATAAAATAAGAATTTTGCAATGGCTCTCTTGCCCTCCCATTTGGCCCTCCTACCCTGCCTCCCTCACTGGGTAAGATTTCCTTCCCCTTAGAATGGATTTCCGGTTTTCAGTCTTCCAATTTTAAGAAGCACTCTGCAACCTCTTAAATAAAAGCCACTAGGAAAGACTAAGTATGGAAAGCTTACTTTTAAAATTTCTTGGTGATTTTCTGAAGCATATAAACGCCCATCGCGAACAATGTCTTCTATTAACTGCTGATAGTCCTCTGAAAAGTGAATGGAAAAAGGATCAAATCAATGATTTTTTTTTTCCTGGCAACAATGTCCAGGCACATTAGCCACATGTTTTGAAGCGATCCTGAATTTAAACACAGGCTTTTTGTTTATTTAAATGTATTTTGTTTATTTATTAAATGTATATGGCGCTTCCCTCCCTCACCATTTTGGCATCAAGGTGCAGTCCAGGGGTGGGTTCTGGCTTCTATTACTGCTGGTTCGCTCAGGGATGTGCTTCGGGCATGCATGTGCTTTGGGCGTGTGCACAATGCGCACATGCACAGTAGTTAAAAATTGCTTCTGCGCATGTGCAGAAGAAAATAACAAGAAGGAATGGACCAATAGAAGCGGTTCAGGGAGTGTTGTATCCGGCTGAGTTACTACCTACTCGGCTGAACTGGTCCGAACCGATAGGAACCCACCTCTGGTCCAGTCCAACAGCCTTTTAGGACAATATACCAGGAACTACAGGATATGTAGATAGAAGATCTTAGAAGAGAAACTGATTTTTGTTTCTGATCTCAAAGAATTGGGAAGTTTCTCAAATATGTCCCCTGTCAGGCTTTCCTCTGTGAATTATTTTTAAATTTTTCTCCGATTTTTTTAAAATCTCAGTTAGGTTTCATGCATAGAATTCTCACAGTCTCCTGATTTCTAGACCAGAGTCTAAACTACCCTATCAAACTGATTCTGTGAATGCCGAATGGTGCTTTTGCACAGGTTTTGACCAGCTTGAGGTAAAGTTCCTTCATTACTCACAAAAACTAACAGAAACAATCCCTCTCACTGCTACTCCAAAAGGGCAGATATAGATATCTCTGTTCTTATTTCAGACCAAAAAACAACGATGACTAAACCAATTGTATGATTGATGCTCAAAAGAAATAATGGGTTATCTTCTCTTTGGATTATTACATTTTTTTTTTCTGTGAGCATGTAAAGATCACAGGGAATAGAGCAGGTTCTGACAGTTTCTGGAGAACCGGTAGCGGAAATTTTCAGTAGTTCGGAGAACTGGCAAATACCACCTCTGTCTGAGTGGGGAGGGAATGGGGATTTTGCAGTATCCTTCCCCTACCATGCCCACCAAGCCACATCCACAGAACCGGTAGTAAATTTGAATTTCACCACTGGAATAGAGGGAGGGATGGTGGATGTATAGACAGGCTGTGAATAGACACTCTCCACAGATTCTATACAAAATCAAATTTAAAAATTAAATCTGTTTGACAAAAAAAAAATTAGGGGGTTAATATAGCTATATTGATTAAAGTTTAACCCAGCTGAGATTGTCATCAATTGGGATTTGCAAATCAGCTTCAAATGTTGATTGCAAATGGATATAAAATTAATATTCCGCTTAACCCAATCCTGTGGATGTTATATTGTGAAGAAGACAAAAACGAAGAGAGAATTCCAAAGTCCTTTTGAATTTTGGAGCATGTTGAAGAGGAAAGGAAATTTTTTTAATATTTCTCCTCAATGCATAAAACAAATAAATATGACTGCATTTAATTTAAAAAAACATGAATAAAGGCATCTCCTTTCTAGGTAGAAATATGATTAAGTCTCTCTTTGAGTTTTAAGCATGGTTAAACATTTCATATAACAAATGGTTTGTAAAATTGTATGATCATCCTTCATCAGTAAAACAACAAGGGAAAAGGAGCCAAATAAGTTTTTAGCTATTAAAAATACTTTCTGAGTACTTTCTGGGTATTTAAGTAAAATAACTTGTAAATAGTAATTATAGATTCTTTCCGTGCATGCGTGCGGCCTTCCGCACATGCGCTTTGCTTGTGCGCGTGACATGCATGCATGCGAACAGCGTCAAAAATGAGGCTACATAGAATGTTTTGGAGCCTGGGGGTGGCAGGGGGGTGGTGATACGGGCCCACCCACAGGTAGCCACTACTGGTTTGAGAGAATCTGTCCGAACCGGCTGAATACCACCTCTGATTCCTGTATGGAAAATCATTACCAATACTGATTCTAAAAATGCTAAAGGAAAAGGAGAAACCAGGACATTTTATATCCCTTCTTCTCTATTACACCTATTAATATTTTGGCTTATTTATGCATACACCTACTGTATATTAGAACAATACTGGCATAAATATTACCGTCGTATGTTACATAGGGCACTTGAAATCCTTTGCCACTGTTTCCTTCATTTGATTTGAACTGAATCCACAATTTCCGTGACCGGGAGGTGAATGCTATGGGTCTCTCATAGGTTTGGCAGGTTTCGTAGGTAGTAATTGATGTAGGTGAAGCTTAAAAAAAATAAAAAATAAACATATAGATTTTTGTAAAAATAAAATTTGATTTTCCAAGATACGTGAAGTGCTACTTTTAGCATTCTCTCTAGTCCAAGATTAGCAAGACCTGCTACATCTCTATGTAGTCTTTCAGAGAGAAATGTTTCTTAATTATCCGGTGGCCATGCTTTTCTGGAGACTGAACACTGAACCTCCCTTATGTAAAACTTGTATTCTGTCACTGAGTTAAGACCATTATTCAAACTACTGGTATATCCCACTATCTTGCAACTGATCTAATGAAATTACCATATTTTTTGGAGTATAAGATGCTTTGGAGTATAAGATGCAAATTAGTTTGCATAGTTTCCACCGGTATTAATTTGGCTAGCCTCCTTGCAGCAAACATCAATCAGCCCGGTCAGCTTCAACACGTTATTGCAGCCTGATTCAGCACAAGCAGCTGATTGGCGGCTGGATCGGCCTCTTGGAATACCCACAATCAGCTGTTCCAGGCAGCGAGGGTCATCATAGCCCATTGCCACCTCCACGTGTTACGTTTTTGGTCTCCGCGCATCATGTTTTCGGCCCCCGCATGCTCAGTTTTAGACCTGTTCCAGGCTTCGGGGATCACTACAGAACATCACCGCCCATGCGTTGCATTTTCAGTCTCTGCACAGAATGCGTGGAGGTAGCAATCAGTGTGATGTGCTGTGGCAATCCCCGCAGCCTGGAACAGGTCTAAAACGGAGTGTGCGGAGGCTGAAAACGTGAAGCATGGAGGCTGAAAATGATTGGTGGGCGGGTGGTGGGTGGGGCTTTAGGTGGTGGTGGGTGGGGCTTTAGGTGGTGGTGGGTGGGGCTTTGGCAACATAGCAATAGCAGTAGACTTATATACCGCTTCATAGGCCTTTCAGGCCTCTCTAAGCGGTTTACAGAGAGTCAGCATATTGCCCCCAACAATCTGGGTCCTCATTTTACCCACCTCGGAAGGATGGAAGGCTGAGTCAACCCTGAGCCGGTGAGATTTGAACCGCTGACCTGCTGATCTAGCAGTAGCCTGCAGTGCTGCATTTAACCACTGTGCCACCTTGGCTCTACAACATTTGCTGTATAAGATGCACAGACATTTCCACCCACTTTTTTGGGGGGGGGAGTGCATCTTATACCCCCCAAAATATGGTAACTTTCATTGGCAGAAGTTAGGGAATCATTTGAAAATCTTGTTTGGACTTATGATTATGTTAGTCCAGGGGTCTCCAACCTTGACAACTTTAAGCCTGGAGGACTTCAAGTCCGAGAATTCCCAGAGTTGAAGTCCGCCAGGCTTAAAGTTGCCAAGGTTGGAGACCCCTGTGCTAGTCTATACTCTGAGTAATATTAAATAATTTCATTCAATATTGTTTTGGAGGTAGAAATAAATTGTACGGTAGAAAGCCAAAAAGAGATCCAGAAGTGATTATTATATTGCAATCCTACAGAAAACATGGTCATTATCCAACACCAGGCATTTAGACACTACTGAAAGTGTTGTATAGGAAATGTGACAAAATCTTTGTCAGATGTTGAATTTAGAGTCGGTTCTGCCTGCAGATGTAGCTTCTAGAGCCAAGGTGGCGCAGTGGTTAAATGCAGCACTGCAGGCTACTGCTAGATCAGCAGGTCAGCGGTTCAAATCTCACCGGCTCAGGGTTGACTCAGCCTTCCATCCTTCCGAGGTGGGTAAAATGAGGACCCAGATTGTTGGGGGCAATATGCTGACTCTCTGTAAACCGCTTAGAGAGGCCTGAAAGGCCTATGAAGCGGTATATAAGTCTACTGCTATTACTGCTATTGCTTCTAAATGCTAAGAGCTAAGTCAACACTATGAAGTTTTACATAAATAAACATCACTTCTGAATCAGATAAATTATTCAGTGACTGTCTTCTGAGATGACAGTCTTTTAGGGACAGTCTTTTCTCGGGACAAAGCTTACCACTTTTTCTCATTACTAAAACATCACCACACTCATCTTCAATTGGGAGAAAGATCTCTGGGACTACAATGAGGATCCGTCTCTTTGGAGGTGGGCTTATATTCCAAGTGCATTCGACATTGGCTGGGTAATCTCCTGGATAGTTTGGGGATTCAATGTACCCTGTATAGTCTCCAAGTTCTCCACCACATTGTTGATCTACAGAGAGAGAGAGAGAGAGAAAGAGAGGGGGACCAGGAGTGAGAAAGAGATGAAGTCAGACTGTCCTAACCTACTCATGTTTTACTTCTCTGTTTCTACAAAAGGGATTTTCTTCATTGGTTTTACTTTAAGAAGCTATACAACAGTAAATCATTTTGCAAATTAAAACATTGCTTCTTGAATATCATTTTGGATGATTTTCCTTTGGGGTCTTGATCTAACTATAAATCTGATGGTGCTACGTTCTGTAAGCCTGGGAGTGAATTTGAAATGGGTGGGAGGAGAAACACTGTTCCTCTTTGCAGCTCCTTAAGTTCTTAGGGAAGACAAAGATGCTTCTAAGAATGATGATGGGGCTATATTTATGCTCTCTAAAGCAGTGGTCCCCAACCTTTTTATCGCCGCGGACCAGTCAGCCTTTGATAATTTTACCGTGGCCCGCTGAGCGCGCGCAGGGGTGGAGGGGCGTTGTTCGCGACGACACATTGATTGTTCAGTATGGCTAGTGTAGATAGCGTAGCACAAACTGCGCCTACGCAAGGCTACGCTACTAGCGCTGTCTACGCTAGCCCTACGTAGCTGCGCAGGCGCTCTTAGGTTTTTTTCAGGAATCGGCCAGCGCTGAAGCGCTGAAAAGGAATGAGAAGGGCGGCGCTGGACACAGGGGGCGGTGGGCCGCTGGTGACGTCAGAGTGCCACCAGCGGTCCAGTAACACCCCTTGTGCCAGTTAGCCCTAATTTGCATACAGAAAGAAACTATGGCCCCCGGCCGCTGCAGCGATCATGGCCCCCGGCCGCTGCGCGGCCCGGTGCCAGGTACTCCACGGCCCGGCACCGGTCCACGGACCGGGGGTTGGGGATCACTGCTCTAAAGCATCCACATTTTTTTGCTTCCAAATACAAGCTGTAGCACAGCTCTAATCTCTTCTTGTATGTAAAGACTCAAATGGTAAAAACTCTTTCGTCAGTTCAGATGGGATGTATCATGCTGCCTTTTAAAAGTTTCTTTCTTTCTTTTTCTTTCTTTCTCCTTCCTTCCCTTCCCTTCCTTTCTTTCTCTAAGCCAAATTTGATAAATAGATTGTGAATGTTTCCTCTTCCTGGGAAAAAAAAAACCCTTCCTGTTTTGGGAAGAAAATGAAAATCTATAGAGTAGATATGATTTTTCCTTTCCTCATAGTGAGCCCATATTTCCCCTCTACTACACATGCTTGCTATGGTTAGCAAGCATATGTGAACCCTTGCTCTGAATTAGCTTAATTTAATGTGAGTGACGGCATCATAGAACCAACCCTGTTGATTAGGTATCAACGCTGTTTACTTCCTTCTGCCAAGGAAGAGTAAAGTTAGTTATACATGCAAATGTATATTTTATTATGTACCCTATGTAAGAGATATCATTTTATAGCTGCATCCTGTTTCAGCAGACAGCAGCAATAGCTGTTCTCAGCTGGTCTCAAAAAAGCTAAGCAGGGTCAAGCTGGGTTAATGCTTGGATGGGATGTCTCGGAAAAATCCCAGTGCTATAATTAGACAAACCACCCTGGGAGTAGGCCATGGCAAAAAAAGTTCTATCTTCTTGCCAAGAATATGTCCATGCGTATGTCCATCAGATCATCAGAAATCACACTTGGCCTGTAAAACTTTTTTCTAATTTAGCTAATAATTAAATGCGGATGATATACAGATTACAACTAAATAATTATACTTGTAAATGAGTTTGAGTTTAATAAAATTTGTATGCCGCCCACTCCCTTGGGACTCTGGGCGGCTCACAGCAAGACAAAAGAGACATTTAAAATTTAAAATAAAAAAATACAAATATTAAAATTCCACATCATCCATTCCATCTAAGTGGGGCTGGATATCAATCAACAGCCCCAGGCCTGCCGGAACAGCCAGGTCTTGATGGCTTTACGGAAGGCCGGGAGAATGAGCAATAAATAACCAAAGAAAAATATTATTAATGTACAAAAATGTACCAATGTCAGTCGTTTGTGCCTGTTTAAATTCCAGCATCTTCCTCAAGTAAAAAATATAAAATAATACACTAGGTTGTTATGTTTCTTTGTATCACAGAGAGGGTTAATGCAGCCATTCCTATAACAGAGTTGAAAGGGACCTTGGAGGACTTCTAGTCCAACCCCCTGCTCAAGCAGGAGATACTACACCATTCTGGACAAATGGTTATCCAATCTCTTCTTAAAAACATCTAGTGATGAAGCAACCACAACTTCTGAAGACAAGCTGTTCTACTGGTTAATTGTTCTCACTGTCAGGAAATTTCTCCTTAATTTTAGGCTGTTTCTCTCCTTGATTAGTTTCCATGTCATGCTGCTTCTTCCTTCTGGTCCTTTGGTAAATAGGTTCTCTTTTTTGTAGCAGCCCCTTAAATATTGGAACGCTGCTTTCATGTCACCCTTGCTCCTTCTTTTCATTACACTAGACTTATCCAATTCCTGAAACCGTTCTTCATATGTTTCAGCCTCCAGTCCCCTAATCATCTTTCTTACTCTTCTCTGCACTCTTTCTAGAGTCTCAACATCTTTTTTACATCATGGCAACAAAACCTGGATGCAATATTCCAAGTGTGGCCTTACCAAGGCATTATAAAGTGGTGTTAACATCTCTGTTGCTTTTCTCTGCACTCTTTCTAGAGTCATGAACCCTTAGGATATCTACTTTGCTAAAGAAGGCATTTCTTCTTTCTAACACAGAGAACAGACTGCTAAGATAGTGTTTCTATAATCCTTATATGATTTTAAAGGAAGTGAAAACACATTGGAGAGACACTGCGGCGTTCAATTTTATCGTAGAAGCAAGAAGGATTTGTATGGGAAAATTGTCTCGATGCTCAAAAAACAGTTTACTTAATGTGATCTGAGGCTGAAATCCTTCGCACCCCACTGTCTTACTCTACTGCTAAGGATAAATCAGGTTTTAGACTGGCTGAGTTTAGAGGTGGGTGATTTCTGCATTTTGATAATGTTTACCCAGTGGTCAAGCAAATAATCATTGAGTTTCATCTGTAAGATTTTCAAATTCAACTCAATTATATAGTACAAGTGTAGCTTACAGATGGGCAATAAGGTTTAAGATTAACTCATTTAGTAACCTGCTCACAGGGCATTCAAGGCAATATTGCAAGTAAGGCTGATCATAGGGAAAACTTACTTTTACAGTGGGTAACGTTGGTGGAACCATCAAAATCTGTGCTTGTATTTCCAGGGCAAGTGATGCAATAATTCTGGCCAAATTCAGGTTGGTAAGTTCCTACAGGACACCTGATACATCTGTGGGTTGTAGAGTTGTAGTAATGGCCGGGAGAGCAATGAACTGTTTAGAAGAGAGGCAGGTTGTTTTATAATGTACGCAAAGTCAAAGGAATAGAAAGAGAGAAAAAAAGAAACACATCAGGCTGGCACTAGGCAAAAAATCTTATCCAAGATGCATTTGCAACTTTTTAAGGTAAATAAAATACCTATTCTATTCAGGGGTGAGATTGAAAATTTTTAGCAGCCATTTCTCTGCCCCGTTGTTGGGTGGGCGTGGCCATGGTGGGTGTGGCCTATTCAGTCTCCTGCACCATGGCAGTGGGGGAGGGGAAAAATTCACCCTCCCTAGACTCCGGAGGTTTTTCTCGAGCCTCCGGCAGGGTGAAAACAGCCTCCTCCAGGCTCCGGAGGCTGGAAATGGGCCCATTTCTGCGAGGCCCATTTTTTGCCCTTCCAGAGCCTCTGTGCGGGCCCTGCACTTACCTGGCATCCAAAACGGGCTGCGTGAAGACTCTTGGGAGAGGTGGAGCGTGGTGGGCGAGGCCTTGCAACTACTGGTTTGGTGAACCAAATGTAAAATTAGCATCCTGTTTGCCTCAACCTGTCCGAACTGGCTGAATCCCACCCCTGGTTCTATTACAAATCAACCCAAATTCTCACCGAAGGCATAAAAAAACAGCCTTAAATTATCATACTTTGGATGAATTATGCAAAGACCCAGTTCTTTCAATAAGACTCTGATGATGGAAGGAAAGAGAAGGAAGAGAATGACCAACAGCAAGAGCGGGATGGACTCCTTAGTGATGAGACTTGGAAGAACAGGTTAGGGATACAACATCATGGAGAAGATCTATTTGTGTGGTTGCTACGAGTTGAAAAAAACTTGATGAACCATAAGCAAACCATCATTGTATGGTATTCTTATATTTTATTTTGAGGTGCCCTAATGATACATGGTAGGACAGAACATAAACTTACCTTTAGTTTCACAGTCTTGAAAGGAAACTGCGCCCTCGTATTTTGTCCCCAGCCCTCCACCACAGGAGAAACAGAGGGTCCTTCCTGGTTCAGATTGATAAGTACCAAGTGGACACAGTCTGCAAGGTTTAAAACCATCAAAAGAAAACTGCCCAGGAGAACACTGCCCTAGAAAAGGAATAAATCTATGGTTTACACATAAATATATCATATTTTTCAGAGTATAAGATGCACATTTTTCCCCTCAAAAGAGGCTGAAAATCTGGGTGCATCTTATATACTGAATACAGCATTTTTTGCCTCCTGAAACCCTGCCCCCTTCACCAAAATGGCTGTGCATAGCAGAGGTGGGTTCCTACCAGTTCGCACCTATTCAGTAGAACCAGTTCGTCAAATCTACCGAACCGGTTAGAAGAGGTTCCACCAGTGGACCTGGAAAGCAGGCCACACCTACAGAAGAGGTTCCAAAAATTTTTGAAACCCACCACTGGCAAGGATCTTGTAACTTGACAGCTTTAAGACTTGCATGCTTCAATGCCAGAGTTTCTGAATAGCTACTTGGACCGACCTAAGTACTAATTCATTATTTCATATCCGATCACATGGGTGGCAAGCCACTCCCATCCGGTCACATGGGTGGCAAGCCACTCCCACAAAGGAGGTCACACCCACAGAGTAGGTTCCAACAATTTTTGAAACCCACCACTGGTGCATAGCCTGTAGGAGGCTTTCAGAGAGCTCCTGGGGGCTGGGGAGGGCAGAAAAGAGCAAAAAATGGCTATTTTTTGCTGAATTTTGCCGCCCCCCCGAGCCCCCAGGAGCACTCTTTAAGCCTACATAAGGCCATCCATGCCCTTTTTTTTGATGAAAAATGAGCCCGTTTTTGGCCCCCCCACCCCCCAGGAGCCCTCTACAAGTCTCCTAAGGGCTATTTATGCCTCACTTTTTTGGGGAAAAAACCAGGCCTGTTTTTACGAAAAATGGGTCATTTTGGGGAGATTTGCAGAGTGCAAAACCTTTTTTTAAAAAAATTTTCCTCTTCAAAACCTTGGTGCATCTTATACTCCAATGCGTCTTATACTCCAAAAAATACAGTAGTTAAGGCACAATCCCAAAGGTGCTTTTCAAGAGACAACTGGACTTTATGATTTTTCTTCTCAGAGCTGAAGAAGCTTCTTGGATGAGAAGCGAAATGTCTTCAAAGAAAAGCCAGAAAGTTCAGTTGCCTCTTGAAAAAGCACCTTTGGGACAACCATGACCTGGATGACTGAGAACCTCTATAGACAGCTAAGGCACAGCTTGCCAGTTACCTCAGTGTCTGTGTGTTTGCTCTCTGGGATTCCTGTGGGATTTTTATTTTATTTTTTGCTTTTTTTTCTGCTAGAAAACAAGAAAGGACTTTGGAAATTGCAATCATGTGATTGTGGGACAGTACAACTGGTGGTAAATGTGAGCCTGTTACCAAGCTCCCAAAATATGATTGCATGACTTTGTGTATGCACACGGCAGTCATAACTTTGAGGACGGGTGGTCAGCAGCTGTGAAATTTGTTGTAACTCAATTGGTAAGCGATCAGATGTAGGTTGAGGACTATCGTATAAGATATACAGTATTCTAGGACCTTCAGAGTAATCCAATTGATGCTTCACATGAACCGATTATGCAGGATCTAAGCATATCCCAAGAAACATTTAGAATATAAAATGCAGAATAACAGAGTTGGAAGGGACCTTGGAGGTCTTCTAGTCCAACCCCCTGCTTAAGCAGGAAAACCTATGCCACTTCAGACGAATGGTTATCTAACATCTTCCTAAAAACTTCCAGTCTTGGAGCATTCACAACACTGATTAATTGTTCTAACTGTCAGGAAATTTCTCCTTAATTCTAAGTTGCTTCTCTCCTTGATTTGTTTCTACCCATTGCTTCTTGTCCTACCCTCAGGTGCTTTGGAGAATAGCAGGCACAACACACAAGTCAATATAAAACAATGATTTACAACTCAGGTCACAACTTCAGATATCTCCTTTTTCCTATTTTCAGTTAACATTCCAGTCCAGTTTCTGAATGAAATTTGTGAAATGAAATGCTGAAGCAGTCATAACTTTGAGGAGGTCATATGTAGCTTTGAAATATGTTGTAACGTCAAATGGTTGGTAAGTGATTGGATATAGGTTGAGGACTACCATATATTCTAGGACAGGGGTTTCAATCTTGCAATGACATGTCATCAAGTGATGTATCACAATGTTTTTCCCCCTTCGCTAAAATGGGGTGGGTGTGACCAGGGTGTGATGCATCTGGCCTGCAGGCTGCAAGTTTGACACCCCTGTTCTAGGACATTCAGAGCAGAAGTGGGTTCCTACCGGTTCGGACCAGTTCGGACGAGTAGATAGTAACTCAGCTGCCCATGCCCCGAACCGGTTCTATCGGCAGTGCCTATGGCGCAGCCATCTTGTTTTTTGCTTCTGAGCATGTACAGAAGCAATTATTTCACTACTGCGCATGCGCAAAGCGGGCACACCCCTGAAGCGTCCCCCCCCCAAAGTGCACGGGCCCACAAAACATATGCGCACCCAAAGCGTGTCCCTGAGCGAACCGGCAGTAAAAGAATCCGGAACCCATCCCTGGTTCAGAGTAACCTGATTGGTGCTTCACGTTAACTGATTACGCAAGACTTACGCATATCCCAGAAAACATTTAGCAGGCACAAGTCAATACAAAACAAAGATTTGCAGCTCTGGTCACAGCCTCATATTTCTCCTTTTTTTCTATTTTTAAATAACTTTTCACTCCAGTTTCTGAATGAAATTTATGAAAATGAAATGCGACTTGCCTCCACATTCTAACACACTTCGTGCACCCGCAATGCCTTGCCCATCATTCCCTGGACAAGGTTCACAGGAGAGCTGACCTTCCGTGTCTTGATAGGTCCCCGGTGAGCAAGGGATGCATTGATTATGTTCTCCACTATAAAAGGTGCCAACACTGCAGGTAACTGGGAAAATAAAAATCAATTCTATGTTTATTACTGTTTCATTATCATAGTGTCTTCATAGTACTATTGATAACTGGCAACCATCCCTTTAAACTAATCACACCCTTGTTCATCTTTACAGTAGATAAGATCTTGCAATCTTTGAGTAATATTTTAAATCCCCACAGAGCATCGTTGCTAATATTAAGAACACATTTTTACATCTATACATAAAACAAGCCCTGAAATGTGTACATTGTCAGGCCTGCAGCCATCTTCTTTTGGATCTTTGGCCTGCCACACTTTCTATTATGCTACTATGCATTTTCTATTGTGGGAAAATGGGAGGGGAGATTGTACAGAGTTAGATGCTATGTAGCCATAACAAAATCCTTTCTAGAAAGCCAAGGTCATCCTTTGTCTCTGCACCTGGCCAGAACTGGATGGTTGGAAGCATGGCAGTGGGAGATTGGACCATGTGATGGGCTTGTGGGCATGGGAGCAAGATCCTGAACTTACAACTGGATGGGGAAAACCAGAACGTTTTCGGATTATCCCAGATGTGCCAACATGGCTCTCTTAATAAATTGGAACTTTGAGCAATACTTTGCCTTGGACTCTGATTTACTTTTGGATGGTATTTGGAACCCTGGCCATGGGTGTCAAACTTGATTTCATCAAGGGACGCATCAGGGTTGTATTTGACCTTGGGGGGGGCAGGGGGCCGTGGCTAGGATAGGCGTGACCAAGGAGGGCGTGGCTAGCTTAAAATCACATGTGCCAGGGCCCCTGTGGTAGTCCAAGCACTTCACCAGCGAAAATCGGCTCCCAAGCTAGGATTTCGGCTGCGAGGGCTTCCTGCAACCCTCTGCCAGCAAAAATGGAGCTCGGGGTGGGGGTGGGGGGCGCCTGAGGCCCTCCGTGTTCACTGACAGAGGCACCAATGGCCGGTCCTTGCTGTTTCCAGGACGGCCCTGCGGGCCAGATCTAAGCACCTCACGGGCCACATCTGGCCCTCGGGCCTTGAGTTTGACACCCCTGTTGTAGACAATACAATCAAAGATCAGGCTTCTAATTTGTTCAGTTTAGAAAAAAAAATATTAATCAGAACTGCAATAGAAACATCTGGAAAACCCTCTCACGAGAAAATCAGTTTTTCTGGGCCTGTGAAGTAAAGCATTGAATTCGAATCTTACCACATTTCCCATCTTGCTGCACTTGCCCAGTGCTGCAGGAATGTCCTTCGCTGACAATTTTAGCCGCCTTTTGAGCTACCTCGTACTCTGTCCCAGAAAACTGAATGTAAAATTGCTGCTTGTTAATAGATTTTCTCAAGGTTTTGATAGCTGTCTGTAGTTTCTGCTCCATCCTTTTTCTCAAACAGTCAACATTGCAAGTGTCTAAAAGGGAGACACAGAAGTGTTAGAATCGATTGAGAGCTGAATCAGAACACAGTTTTCAGAGTCGCCTTGCTACCTCGTTGTTCCTCCTCGTTGTCTGGAGTAAAATACATTTCTTTTTTTTTATTATAATTTTTTAAAATTTTTTTTGTTACATAGACAACACATACCCACAACAATGAAAAAAAAAAACAGAAAAAAACCCCCATCATCACATATAGCATGTCGTTTGGTTACAAGTGTTTTAACATTTATCATTCTTATACATTTATTATTTCATTTAATAGGTTATAATATATAGTTTGGGTTGCTTTGTTTACCATCCCTTCCTCCTATTATAACACCACCTTATTTTCCCTTTCTTTTCTCCCTTCCTCCCTCCTCTACTTTCTTCCTTCCTGCTCTCCTTTCCCTTCCTTCTTCCTGTACCTTTCTCCTACTCCTGCTCTTCCTCATCCCCTTCCTACCCTCTCTCCTCCTCTTTCTCTCCTTTCCATCCTCCTCTCCTTACCTCTTTCTTTTCA
Organism: Thamnophis sirtalis; assembly: GCF_051295495.1. Lineage (NCBI taxonomy): Eukaryota > Metazoa > Chordata > Lepidosauria > Squamata > Natricidae > Thamnophis > Thamnophis sirtalis. Next base: position 68,688,213 of record NW_028261389.1, read on the forward strand.
CCCTCTCTCCCTTCTCTACTTTCTTCCTTCCTCCATTCCTTCCCCTTCCTTCTTCCCTTACCTCTCTTTGCTCCTACTCTTCCTCTTTCCCTTTCTACCCTCTCTCCTTCCTTTTCTCTCCCTCCATCTTCCTTTTCTTTCCCTTTCCTTTCTCCCTCCCTCCCTTCTCTACTTTCCTCCTTCCTCCTCTCCTTCCCCTTCCTTCTTCCCTTATCTTTCTCCTAGGAGTAAAATACATTTCTGAAGTCACTGACACCTCCAAGAAAAGGAAGGCATTCATATCAATAATTGAATTAATCTATCTCAATTAATAAAGGATTCCATCTTAGACAATCTTGCCTGCTACACCTATGATATCTGAATCAGTATGTTGAAATTCCATAGCCTTAGAAACCTTGCTTGTGATTTGCTAACTCATTACCTAGAATCTACAGAAATCTCTTTACCGATTCAGTAGATTCAACTTCCGCATGCTATTTCTAGACCTGTTTTTTCAACTAGATGCACCTATTGCACCCTAGCTGCCTTTTTTCTAGGTCAACACTCAATTCCTTAACCTCAACCTCTCGCTTCTGTGTAAGATCATAACCTTATAAAGTTTAGGGTTTGGTATATGTTTGTTTTTCTTTTTCTTTGGGACTATTTATTATACGCAGACGAATGTGATGACTATCAGTTATTTTTAGGCAGTACTCTCACACATATGCATATGTACCTGAACCAGTCCAAACTGGCTGAATCCCATCTCTGATACATACATGTATACATACCAGTGGTGGGTTTCAAAATTTTTTAGAACCTCTTCTGTAGGTGTGGCCTGCTTTGTGGGAGTGGCTTGCCAGCCATGTGACCGGGTGGGCATGGCCACTTAACAACGCTCTTGCTTAGCAATCAAAATGTTGGCTCAGAAACTCTGACATTTGAAGCACGCAAGTCTTAAAACTGTCAAGTTACAAGACCCTTGCACCCCTAACCCTTTAGAAAAAAAAACCAAGGGGTGTTCAAACTTGACAGCTTTAAGACTTGTGGACTTCAACTCCCAGAATTCCTCCTCTCGCTCTTCATCTTGATGATGGGTGGATGGGCAGGGGGAGGGAGCTGGAACCGGTTCTAAATGGCACGGTAGATTTGTGGAACCTCTTCTATAGAAGAGGTTAGAACTGGCAGGAACCCACCCCTGATACATACATACTACATACATGCATGCATGTATTCCACTATTATCAAAACCAAATCGGATAATTATTTCTACAGACAGATTCCCAGTAGCAGAAACTTCTAGGAATATGAGTCAAGTTTAACCTTGACCTCAGTATGGAGTTTTGATTTCTCCTCCAAAAAATGAACAGTGGGAATTAAGAAAAGCTACATTTGGGGGATCACATCAAGTAGTATCAAAGAAATCCATTGGAAGAGCTTCTGGAGAACAAGCCATACATTTGTGGAATATTTGTCATCACTATTGTATGTGTACCCCTCGTATTAATAAATATATCATGCTGATTAATCAATATCTAATAATATGGGTTGAAGAATTTTTGGACTGCCCATTGGAATGTAAATAAGTCTTTATAAATGCATGAAGGTGGCATTAGTTCTAAGCATTAAAATTGGCTCAAAGGAATAACACAAACATATTTCACTAACCTGAGACTTCTTCAGACTTCATCTCCATTTCAAACTCAGCCGTGATATGGGATACTTCTTTTGATGGGGATTTTCGCCCACGGCGTTTTTTCTTAGAGGAATCACATTTGAGATTTACAAAAGTTATGTGGCAATTGTCTGCACAGGGGAACTGACCTCCTTTGCACAACAGAAACAACAAAAATTAAGCTGTGTAGTAGCGTTATTTCAGTGGCATCGGCTGCATTAGCTTTAGTATGGTTGGTATATTAAAAATATCTTCATGCACTATTAATGTTTTATGAATCAGGGTTAGGGAAACCCTCCAAAACCATTTATTGAAAGGTGTCAGTTACTTTAAGAAAACTGTACCGTTGTAGCCCACCCCCGATTAATGTCCTAATGGTTCCTTTAGTAATATCAAGAGATACTAACACATGGTTTAATTAGACCGAGCTACCCATTTATTTGACACCAGGAAAAAAAGGCTTTTCAAAATTGTAGCCCTGATATATGAACAATCCACTTAATTTTCTTCCCTTTCATTCATTTCCTACTCCCTCAATTTCATTACCCTTTTTCTTTGCAGAGTTTGAACTTTTTTCCCCTTCAGAATTGAAACACAGGCCTCAGTTGGTTAACTGAGCCCTTTTGGATTATGCACAGAGAGTCCTTGACTTATATCCACAATTGGGACCAGAATTTTTGTTGTTAAGCAAGTGGTTGTAAGTTGAGCCCAATTTTATGACTTCTTTTGGCCATGGTTATTAAGTGAATCACTGCAGTTAAGTGAATCACACAGTTTTTAAGCTAATCTGGCTTCCTCCACTGACTACACTCGTCAGAAGCCATCCAGGGAGGTCACCCGTGGCAATCAAAAGACCCTGGGACCAGGGTTGGGATTCAGCTGGTTCGGACCGGTTTGAGTGAACCAGATGCTAATCTTACATCTGGTTCGCCGAACCAGTAGTTGCAAGGATTAGCTGACTTCACCCACCCTGCTCCTCCCCTCCGAGGAATCTCCACGCGTCCCGTTTTGGATGCCAGGTAAGTGCAAAGCCCGGGCGGAGGCTCTGGGAGGGCAAAAAATGGGCATCCTGGAAGTTCTGGAAGTCCAGAAATGAGCCTATTTCCAGCCTCTGAAGGGGCCTCCCGAGCCCAGGGGAGGTCATTTTCACCCTCCCGGAGGCTCGCCTAAAACCTCTGGAGCCTGGAGAGGGTGAAAACGCCCTCCCCCGCCCTGGTGCAGGAGGCTGAGTAGGCCACACCCAACATGGCTATGCCCACCCAGCAATTGGGCAGAGAAGCGGTTGCTAAAATTTTTCAATCCCACCCCTGCCTGGGACACTGCAAGCATTCTAAATATACCACTTGCCAAGTGTCCGAATTCTGATGATGTGATTATGGGAATGCTTCAGGGGTCATAGGTGTGAGGACCTGTCATGGTGGACTTCTCATACATCTCTGCTTTCAACCAGACAACAGAAAATAGGAAGGGAGTAATTGGAATGTACAGAGAGCTGGGAGGGAATTGAGGAATTCAAGAGCAACGTCTATGTCCTGAAAGAATTTCTACCACTTCAAGGTCAAATGCTGGGAAACCTCCAAAAGGTGCAGATTGTTCCCAAAACAAACTGACTGTATATGATTGGTGGATAATGGGTGGCCCAATTGGTGGGAAAAACGGGACTTTACTAAGCTGCTTTTTTGAGCAAAAACTTCAGAACTGGCTTTTGCATTTTCTGTACCAATGTGGAATTGACAGTAAAGTTATACGCTTGGAAAAACAATGCCCTTGGAATTTCTTTTGCTGCATGTGGAAAACAAGACAGTTGACTGGACCAGAAAAATGTCACTTTTTTTCAATGCTGTTTAAACTTGGAATGGTCGCTAAACAAATATTGTAAGTTGAGGACTACCTGTAATATATTCCTATTACTGTATCACTAGCAATCGAATTAAAAGAAAGCAATTAGGGCAGTTCCTACAACTTGTAAAACAGAATTAAGCAAAACCGCAAACGTTAATTTACACCAAATTGAGAAAAAAAATACAGTCTTTCACTAGGCTTTTTTTAAAAAAAATTAAGATTAATGATTAGTCTCTTGTACCTAGAAGAGTTTGCTGCTTTCCAACTTCCTTAATCTTCTCTTTGTTGCGAGGCCTTAAGTGACACTTGGCATCTTTAATTTTAAAGCGAGCCTTCTGTTTGATGGGTGGCATTAAGATGTCTAAAGAAAGAAAAGAAATGATAATCTATTCCATATTTTTAAGAAACTAAAAGATAGCCCAGTAGAGCTTTGTAAATAAATGAGAGAAAAGTGAAACAATAATTTTTCATAACAATTTTTATTTATTTATTTATTTATTTTATTATTTTAAACACATAAGCACATCAACAAAAACAAACACATAACTTAAAAACAACATAGGAACAATAAGTTCCATCGTATATCATACCGCAGTTCCGAATCGGTTTCTTTGCAGTTAGTGTTTTTCCTACTATATATTTCTATCTTTCATTCATAATCTCCTTATTCGTTATCCATTTTTATGTACATTTCTTTATTTATTTAAACTTAGCTACTTATGACCAAATATTATTTACACTGAATTTCATTGCAGGCACTCGCACCATCATCTTGAGAAAATGTGCAACTGCTGTAAGGAGTTCATACAAGGTGACCAGCCCTCACACTCTAGAGCAGGGCTGTCAAACTCCGAGCCTGTGCGCTGGATGCTTCAAACACTGGCCGTATCCACGCCAGTTTAGTGAAGGGGAAAATAGTCCCGATACCAGTGGTGGGTTCCCACTGGTTTGGACCAGTTTGGCCAAACTGGTTAGTGGTTTTTCAGTGGAACCAGCAGCGACCCAGGCCTGCCACACCTCCGAACCGCTTCTCCTATGGCACCGCCATCTTGATTTTCGGTTCTGCTCATGTACAGAACAATTTTCGTTGCACATTTTTTTATTAACGTTTTCGCATGCGCAGATTTATTTATGTGCAAATGCACACACACACAAAATTTGCGCGTGCACCGAACCAGCAGTAATGCCGGCAGCAACCCACCCCTGCCCAATATGTCACATGACACCACTGTGACGATGGGAGTTTGGCACCCCTGCTCTAGAGCATTTTTCTTCCTCTTCAGATTTGAAGTACTACATAGGTATATTACTTTATATTTCCTTAAAGAAGCTTCCCTTTAAAATCACATATCCGGGAGACAGAACAGGTTCACTCACCAAAATTATTAGGATGCAGGTGTTAAAGTAAATACGTCAACAAATTGCAGAGTGTGTTCTTACCCGTACAACCTGGAAGTGTACTGTTGCGTTTTTGTTGTGACTTGCTCTGTTGTACTGGCACTCCACAGCTTACTGAATAGCTATTTTCCGAGTCTGAACAAAAATGAAAAGAGAAATATATATATCTCAGTATATTCTTATCCTTCCACTGATTTATAAAAAAATATTGTTAAAATCTATTCAAGTTAATTAAAGTAGTTGGGTACAAAGCTGGTTTGTCATCCAGATGTGCCCAATCAGTTTTGTCCCAGCTGACCAAGATAATCACAAAGAAATGAGTCAGTTATATCTGTAAATTTGGGATAGGATAAAGCCAGAGAAAAGCTTAAGAGTTGCATAAGGATTCTTTGTACGGGTTCTGGGGCAGCAGAAACAATTGCTTCTCTCTCTCTCTCCCTCTCCCTCTCTCTCTCTCTCTCTCTCTCTCCCCTCCCTCCCTCCCTCCCTCCCTCCGACACAGACACACACAAACACACACACAGACACACACTTCCCTGCCCTGCTCTGCCAATGATGCTGTTTTTCTTCACAGGCTATAAAGCAAATTAAGAGCAGGGATTTTATTTCAGCCTATGAAGAAACTTCATTCCCAGGATTGGGCTAAAGTCAAGTGCTTTGCACGAGCATTTTACACATGCATTCAAAGACAGCCCTAGTATAGGTTGCTACCAGCTACTACTTGGGATGCTTTTGTCTATGATTTCTGCAACAGAGGTTGATTCAGCCTTCCATCCCTCCAAGGTGGGTAAAATGAGAACCCAGATTGTTGGGGGCAATAGGCTGATTCTGTAAAGTGCTTAGAGAGGGCTGTAAAAGTGGCATACAAGTCTTGAGTGCTATTGCTATTGCTATACCTTGCAAACACTTCTGTGTAACTTATTTTATGGACCAGGGGAAAAATGCTTTTAGATACCCACCTGGAACGAAAAGGGTGTTGGAAGGGCAGAATAAGAAACAGTTCTCAATTCCTCCTGATTTGCTACAGAGCAACTGAGCTTTGGGAACTGGATTGGCACCAGGCAAACATTTCACCATCTCTGAGGAAGAAAAAAGCAGGAAGGAAGTGACTAATTCAGATGACTGAAGGATGGATCTTACAATCAAGTTCACTTTACTTCCAAAGGGGGGTAACAGAGCAAGCAGGTGAGCCAGGCTGAAACACATTGAATATGTCCTATGAGCATAATCCAAAATGTAATTTTTTTAAAAAAATCCAATGGTCTAGTTCACGAGTGTCAAACTTGCCGCGTCACGTTGATGTCATGTGACATATCACAATGTTTTTTGAATTCACAGAGCTGGGGCGGGCGTGGCCTGTTTGTGATGCATCCAGTTCACAGGCCGCCAGTTTGACACCCCTGGCTCTAGTTCATGGGATTCCTTTCAAAGAAGTTTCTAAGATATATTTATGTAGCCAGAATGAAAGATAAGTGCACACACAACTGCACACAGAATTGGAAAAATAAATACATACCAACAGAAGAAAATGTAATAAAAAAATACTGGCATGTGCCGAGATGGATAGGCTTACGAAGGAATTAAAAGATAAAGAAGACTCTGAATATTACTCAATATGGGACTTATGGTATAATTGACTTACAGGGAAGAGGGGAAAAAAGTAGGAAAGCAATAAAGAAGAAAGGTCACAAAATTAAAAAACAATTACAAAACCGGAAAATGAATAAAAAGGTAGAAATACAAAATAGACTGGAGATAATAAATAGTAGGAAATGGATATAAGATGATTTAAATGTATATAAAGGTTGCTATATATAGAATGGATAGAAAAGATATATGAAATAAAATATGTATGTCTGTATGTGTATGTGTATGTGTATGTGTATGTGTATGTGTATGTGTATGTGTATGTGTATGTGTATGTGTATGTGTATGTGTATGTGTATGTGTATGTGTATGTATGTATGTATGTATGTATGTATAGTGGTGGGTTCCGGATATCAGTGGTGGGCTCTGGAGTTACTCACATGCAGGCACGCAGCGCGCACGCGTTCTAGCATCAAATGATGCTTCCTTAAGCGTCCGCGATGCTCCAACTGCTCCGCGGAGCATCGCGCAGGTGTCGTATGCATTGTAATAAAGATTTACATATACAGATAAAGGAATCACAATAGATATGTAAAAGAAGTGTAATGTGTTGCAAGGATGTTACGTTTGTATAAACAAAATAAAAAGTTAAAAAAGAAAGAAAGATAAGCGCACATTGACACTGCTACAAGTCGCAGCTTTTCCTGAAGAAGCATACTCCAGTATACCTCATCCTTTTTACCTATGAGTTAGATTGCTTCAATTTCCTATATAGAATAGAGAATAGAATGGAATGGAATGGAATGGAATGGAGTGGAGTAGAATAGCCTCTGGCCTCACCACCTCACCTTGTGTTGTTTGTGTGGCAAGCAACCAGAGGAAATGGCATGGACCAGCTACACATATGTTTAAATATTTTTGGGGAGGGCTTATTTTTGGGAGAGGGCTTATTTTAGTGCATGCGCTCAAGAGCCCGATTGGGCTTATTATCCGGGGAGGTTTTATTTTGGGGGAAACAAGGTATATAAAAATCAATAAATAAGAAATAAAACTGAAATCAGTTACTTTTACCTCCTTTGAAGAAAAGGAAACATGATTAAGAATTAAATGAAAGGGAAGGAAGAATTTGTGCAACAAAGGAAAGAGAAGGAAGTCACTCTCACAATATACAATAAATATTGAATGGGTACAGTATTATGCTTGAAAAATATATAAACATTCAGTTTATAACCATCCATTAATACAAAAAGTGAAAGAGTAGAAAATGTCTATTCCATAGTGTTACTTACCAACACAATCTTTTTTATTCCAATGTAATTTTCGTCCAGGTGGACATAAACATTCGTAAGTTCCCACAGTATTAAGACATCCATAATCACAGCTTCCATGATTGATGCTACATTCATCTACATCTGAAAATATATTTAAATTAAATAGCATTGCCTTGTAAGGGTTTGATTTCATTCGCTTAACAATATTTAAGAAGTACTACATTAAAAAAAAATATTTAATAATACTAAATGCAATATTTCATATCAATGTCCAAAAAAAACAACCAATCACAATCTGCACAATTAGTATTTGGGTAGCAAACAACCTGGAAATTATGGAAAGAGTGTAGACTATACCGGTGTTTCTCAATTTTGGCAGCTTGAAAATGTATCGACGTCAACTCCCAGAACAGCATGCTGGTTGGGGAATTCTGGGAGTTGAAGTCCACCTATCTTCAAAAGTGCCAAGTCTGAGCAACCTTAGACTAAAAACACCTCAAAACTCTCACCATAAAACAGTGTTGGTGAACCTTTTTGGCACTGAGTGCCGGAAACCAGAAGAGCAGCTGCCCAGCGCGTGGGAGCACCAAAACTGGAAGAGCAGCTGGCGAAGGCACACATGCTCAGAGAGAGCGCTCTGCATGTCACCTCTGGCACACCTGCCGTGGGTTCGCCATCACTGCCGTAGAAGATAGCCAAGCACTTCTATATTGTTGTCAAGAAAATTGCAAAGATAATTTGGAGACCTTCACTTCAGCAAAACAAATGGCTAGCTGCAGTTCAGTTGAATAGTCGTCATTATTTCTTTACATATGACTCCCATACTATGTTATCCTCAGCCTTGTCAATAAATATTTCATCATTCAGTTCAGCAGCCCCCAACCTTTTGGGGATTATTAGGAATATAATTCTAACAGTTGGGTTGGCAATATATAAATCATGTAACAATGTTATACCTGTTTCTTTAAATCATGCTGTAAAATGTGATTGGTTGCTGTTTTCCTCAATCGGCCATAAGAGGGAGCCAGAATGCCTGTTAGCTCTCTCTCTGTTTGTTAGATGCTGGGCTGATCTGATCTGAGTGCCGTGAACTATTGTAAGTTTTGCAACTGCTAGCAAACTTTGAGTTCTGAACTGATTATATGCTACTGGACTATGTTATTTGGATTATCCCTTAACTGAAAGACATTGATGACTGACCGTCTTATCCGTGTATGACTTGGACTGTTTGATGGACTCTGATACCTCTATTTCCATGAAAGTAAAACCTATTTAAACTGCAGTGTCTCTGTATGCTGGTTTGTGTGTTCTCCAATACAACTCTAACAACGCTTTTCTGAACATACTCGCTCTCCCAATGGGGAGCTTACCTAACAGGGATCAGGGACTGGTTCCTTGGAGAGAGGGACCAGAGGGGTGTGTGGTTTCCCATGCCTGCATCCCATGAATGGGGTTTTGCTCGTTTGCGCAGCCCAGTTTTTGGTATGCCATGGACCAGTGCCAGTCCATGGACTGGGGGTTGAGGATCCCTGATTTAATTAATATTTACAAGTTTTCTCTATGGCAATTTAGACTAGTTTGGAATTACTTTAGATCATATGTTCCTCTAAAGAATTAAACTCTTTATATTGTAATTCTCTATAGAGAGGGAATGTCTTCTGCAGAGTCACAAATAAGGCCTTCTCAGTTGCTCTCTCCTTCTGGAATACTGTCATCCTGGAAATCAGGCTGGGTGTTACCCTCCTGAGTTTAAAAAAGCACATGAAAACTGAAGACTTTTGGCTTTTCCAGCATGTTTTTGGAGTTGGAGGTGCAATCCGATAACTCCTACAGAAGAGGAATGTGGTTTAAGTTGAGAGGTCTATACATTTAAGTATTAAACAAATGGCCCTAGCAAATAAATAAAATCTGTTGTGTTTTTAAGATTCCTTGCCTACTTCAAAATTTGCCCTGTTGTTAATGCAATTTTGTCAACATTGCTTTATTTAAAAAAAAATCATAAAAAAAGAATAAAAAAGAGTCAATCTCCCAACCTCCACAATGTGTCATTCCATATAGCGTGTAACCCTTGTGACATAAGCATTCAAAACTTCCAGGATAGTTGATGCAGGTATGGTCACAGGTCCTTTCAAATGAACATTCGTCTATATCTTGATTTGAAAGAAGAGAAAGAAAAAGTAGTGTAAGAAATTGTAAATTTAACCAACAGACATATTGGAAATATCCATGTTTCTTAATAGCCTGTCATAAATCATGGTAAACAGCTGTCAAGCTATGAACAAAACATACAAGCATTGATTTTCTATGTGTCTTCCTTGTGGAACAAATTGTCCACATGCAATCAATGGCATACATTTTTGTATTTTCTTTCCCAGAAATTATTCCCATTAAAACGTCACTTAAGGCAGCTGCTGATAGAAATAGAAAGAAGACCACACTGGTGTTTAAAATATGAGTTGAAATGTAATATTCAGCTGTAGTGTTCTTTTTGACCACAGAGAGTCACCACTGAATCTCTATCTCGTATCACACCGGAAATTAACTTTGCAATCCGGGATTTCAGTTTCATTGAATTTATTTAAATAGTCCTCCCTAATAGTTACACTTTTGAAAATTCACGCTGCTTATAGTTGTATACAATGCTCTTTTTCTAAGTACTCCAAATGTTTCACACTCATTCTCATTCTTGAGGTACTTAAAGCAATAGATAATTTGGATATATTACTATGCGCAGTTTCCCTTTGGGAAAGAGTCCACAGTCACGTTGGGAGGTACTTTTCAATTTGCACTGAAATGTTCTGAGCAAAGAAGAGTGCCATTTGAGAATATGAAAAAGAAACCTTTGATTCTGATTTGAAGTTTATAAAAATAGATGAAGCCATGGACAAGCAACCTAAGGATGGTAGTGAGTCATAGCCTCCAAATCTCTGTTTTGTGACTCTCAGGTTGAAGAAAATAGGAGGAAATTATTTCTTTGCACTTTTTTTCTCATTATCCTTAAATGTGCTTATCTTTAGATGACTTTCTGTAAATATAGTGAGGAGAAAAAAAAGAAGACAACCCTGGTTTTACTCACCTGTGTTAGTCATCCCAACCAGACTTGTATCACTGGCTAACTATCTGTATCACCTTCAACTCCCCCAAATGTCAGGTGCATTGAAAGATAGCCTGATGCTAATAATAATTTAATCTCTATTTCTAAACAGAATGCCCAAAACATTGTCAGAGTGCGTACAGTGTAACTATGTGAGACTACCCTGGAACAAATACATCACACAGTGGTTTGTAATAATAAATAGTGGTTTATATCTACAAAGCATATACATACACATACTAGGCAAAGGTCAAACAATCAGCAATTACAGCACGGAAGCACACACGCAGAGAGATATAAGCCCCAATAGGGCCTTTCTTATAATACCAACTCTTAAAGTGGTAACAGTCAAATAAAACTGCTGACTCATTCCTCATCATTGCATCATTTCAGTATTGCAGCATTACAGCAGCTGGTCAGCTATTAAATCATCATTACAAACATATGAAAAGAATTGATTATTAATTGTTTCTTTGAGAACCCATTTGTAAATATATACATAGGGCATCTAAGCCTGTATGAATCCCCATTCAGATGAGAGGTTTTTTTCCTTTCTAATGGATATTTTTCAAAATTCTGCGGTGGCTTATTTAAAGTCAGAGCTACTCCAGTTGGAACTGACAAGATTTTACGTCACCCTTTCTAGCCCATCCAATTCTCATATCTCTGCTGCACCATGGGAAGCCAAATGGAGTTCCTAGAGAGGCTCATTTTTGTGGGGCTACCCTAGGACTTTTTTCTGATCTTGAAGGTCAGCCCTCTCTCAGCCTTATTTGCACAACAGTTGATGGGAGGAGGGGATTAACGTGGGTCTTAAACAAGGGCATTTGGGGATTAGAATTATACCCTCCCCTCAAATTCTCTTGTTCCTTTGGTTTTGGTGTCCACATAGCCCTTGTGTATTATATTCTTATGATCCTGAGCATATCAAGGGAGAACAACTTAAAAACAATTAGAGCCATTTTATTTTAAGCAATCCTTTTCTAGGTAATCCTGGCTTTACCCCCCTTTCTTTTAGGCTTTAGATGCCTACAACTTTATAAACTCTTTTCTTTGAGTTTTAGTAAAACCTGCTGCTAGGCTGTGGTTAAGCCTCCACATTTTCTGCAATCTTTCTCTCTGGACTCTCCAGTCTGTTGTGGAATTCAACACTTTGTATAGAAAAGAGAAAGGTATTTCCCTACCTTAAGTCTACAGAAAAGAAACATATGAGATAAAGAAAGAACTCCAGAATTTATCCAGGACTCATTCTCTTCACCAACCTCTCATATTCAACCATTTGTTTGATTCATGCAGGAACTGGGCTTTAAAAAGTCTCAGTATATCTTCTAATTCTTAATCCTATTCAGTATTGGCGAGCAAAGGTTGCAAGGAGGATGAGAGGATGCGCTTCGCACAAATCCTCAGACTAATGTTGGGCAGTTGTACTTTTGCTTGTAGTTTTTCACTTATTTGGAGCAAAATGAAACTGAGTAACATGTCTTTTCTAATATAGAAAGTATATTGCTATAGTGAAAAGAGGTGAAGCTCAAATATTTGTTGTAAGCATCCAGAGTTGCTTAAAATGGGTGGCCATATTTTTACATACATACCATACATTATGCACGTACATACATATGGTACATACATATGTATATACATACATACTAGAGGTGGTATTCAGCAAGTTCTGACCAGTTCTGGAGAACTGGTAGCGGAAATTTGGAGTAGTTCAGAGAACCGGTAAATACCACCTGTGGCTGGCCCTGCCCCCGTCTATTCTCTGCCTCCCGAGTCCCAGCTGATTGGGAGGAAATGGGGATTTTGGAGTAAACTTCCCCTGGAGTAGGGAAGGAATGGAGATTTTACAGTATCCTTCCCCTGGAGTGGGGTGGGAATGGAGATTTTACAGTATTCTTCCCCTGGAGTGCAGAGGGAATGGAGATTTTGCAGTATCCTTCCCCTGGAGTGGAGAGGGAATGGAGATTTTGCAGTATCCTTCCCCTGGAGTGGGGTAGGAATGGAGATTTTACAATATCCTTTCTCTGGAGTGGGGTGGGAATGGAGATTTTGCAGTATCATTCCCCTGGAGTTGGGTGGGAATGGAGATTTTGCAGTATCATTCCCCTGGAGTTGGGTGGGAATGGAGATTTTACAGTATCCTTCCCCTGGAGTGGGGTGGAAATGGAGATTTTACAGTATCCTTCCCCTGGACTGGGGAGGGAATGGAGATTTTACAGTATCCTTCCCCTGGAGTGGGGTGGGAATGGAGATTTTGCAGTATCATTCCCCTGGAGTTGGGTGGGAATGGAGATTTTACAGTATCCTTCCCCTGGAGTGGGGTGGAAATGGAGATTTTACACTATCATTCCCCTGGAGTGGGGTGGGAATGGAGATTTTACAATATCCTTCCCCTGGAGTGGGGAGGGAATGGAGATTTTACAGTATCCTTCCCCTGGAGTGGGGTGGGAATGGAGATTTTGCAGTATCATTCCCCTGGAGTTGGGTGGGAATGGAGATTTTACAGTATCCTTCCCCTGGAGTGGGGTGGAAATGGAGATTTTACACTATCATTCCCCTGGAGTGGGGAGGGAATGGAGATTTTACAGTATCCTTCCCCTGGAGTGGGGAGGGAATGGAGATTTTACAGTATCCTTCCCCTGGAGTTGGGTGGGAATGGAGAATTTACAGTATCCTTCCCCTGGAGTGGGGTGGAAATGGAGATTTTACAGTATCCTTCCCCTGTCACGCCCACCAAGCTATGCCCACAGAAGCGGTGGTAAAATCTTTTGAATTCTACCACTGATACATACATACAATTGCATGAAGGTAAATTGTAGTCTCATGGAATCTAAGAAATCATCTAGTCTAACGTTTATTTGAGACAGGTTCTATTAAAGCATTTAGACTAGGGGTGTCAAACTTGATTTCATTGAGGGCCGCATAAGGGTTGTGTTTGACCTTGGGGGGCTGGGTGTGGCCAGAGAGTGCACATTAAATTCCCAAATTATATTCTTAAAAAAAAAGAATGGACAATCTTATATTTCTCTAGCCGTGTTGCTATGAATTTATCTGGCTCTTCACCATGATTGCCTTCTGGAATTCTGCTTGTTTGCTTAACTAGTCTCCCTATTCGCTTGCATTCTTTACATGAAATGCTTAGGGCTGTTACATCTGCTCCCTTTGCTGGAACTTGAGATGTATGTGAATTTGTAGTAACTTTAAGGCTGGGAAACAGCTCGTTTTTTTGGCATTAGATTTGAATTTCGCCAGCAGTTTCGGAAACAGGACTTCTCTGTATTTCCCAAATCACAAAGGTAAATCTTCTGTCTTTTTTATATCATTTCTCCATATTTGCAAACTGCCTCACTCATTCATGATTATTCTCTCTTTACACATTCTTGGTTAGATTTAACAGCACAAATAAGTAAAATTAGGAAATTACAGCATGAATTCCATTAACACTGCCTGGCAGTAATTAAATTATTGTTCTCAAAGTAATTTTATATTCTTCTTGATACAAGCTTGCTATTGTTTTTATTAGTTATTTGCAAAAAAGCTTCCAGCAAAACAGTGTAAGCATTGGAGGTAAATTGTTAAGTATCATTATAGTATAATTATCATTTTATCATTATTCATTTGTTCCAAAAAACAGTTATCACATCATTGAAGAGAATCTATCTAATTGATCTGACTGTACACCAATATTCCCTTCCATGTATTTTTGGTGCATTTTAATATTCAAGAAATTTTGGGAAGGGGTGTTTTATTCTAGCTTCATGAGCAATTCAATTTATTGTAATTGGCAAAGCATTACCCCTAGATAAGGAAGACCCAGTCAGTGTCTTACCGAGAGGTGGGTTCCTACCAGTTCAGATTGGTTTGGCCGAGTAGGCAGTAACTCGTCCCGCCACACCCCTGAACCAGTTCTATTGGTGACGCCGTAGGTGATGCCAACTTGTTTTTTGCTTCTGCGCATGCACAGAAGCATTTTTTGCTACTGTCCATGCGAGCAGAGTGCGCATCGAGTGAACAGGCAGTAATAGAAGCTGGAACCCACCCCTGGTCTTACCAATTAGTTGTGAAGATAAGAAAGTAACTATTGAAGTTGGATTAAGCACAATGCACAGTTATTGCCTGATGGGTTGGAGACCCATTAGACAATATGACGCCTGTCCATTAGCATCTTTGATGTATTTACTTCTAGAGGTATAATTATACACTGATAGGGAAGAATATTTGTAGCTCAGGGCTGAAATGAGAGGGCTTTGGTAGTCTCTGAACTTGGTTGTTTTCTTGCAGATGTTTGCAAACTAGATAACAGAGCACCCTTCATTATTATAAACATTTCTCAATCCAACTCAAGTTCTCCAGGCCACTCTGCATTTTTAAATTAAAACCACAGATCTTTAACACTAAAGCTATCTAAGTCCATATTAGTTGAAACCATTACATTCCAGTTCTCCTTCTTCCTTCTTCTCAGTTTCTGTTGATTTCTTAAGACCCCCCCCCCAACCTCTAAAGTCAACTCATCTTCAGCCTCATCTTTCTCTCTAATGAGAATCTTTCTTTTGAGGACTAAACTATCTCTACTCTCTTTATCAGCAACTAGCTGATAACCCGGCGTTGCCCGGGTATTTATAAATGTCGAAGCGTTTGTCTGACAGAGAGCCATTGAGAGGGGACTTTTTTCCCCCTACTCCCATGCCCATCATCCCTGCCCACTCCCTTCCCCCTCCCATGCACTCCTCTTTCCTGCCCTGTCTATGATCCTGGCACTTTGCACCAAAGCCATGAGGCGCTTCCCCGTTGGTCCACTGGAGGGTGAACGTCACAGCTGGCTTTCCAAAGGAAGCTGCAAAGAAACTGACATCACAAACAATTGCTTCTCTAGGATGCCATACTCGCTTTCCTTAATGGGCCAGGCGTTCCAGAGTTATGCTGGAACACACACACACACACACACACACACACACACACACACACACCAGGGGTGTCTTATCCCCCCAGTATTTGTTTCCAGAGGGTAAGTCATCTGTGTACCAAGTTTGATTGAAATTGCTCGAGGCGCTCCAGAGTTATGCTGGAACATACATACACACACACACACATACATACCGCCTTTTAAATATAAATTAAACAAGAAAGAAAGATAGATAGATGAAGATGATAGAACACACTAGCAGAAATGGCTTGTTTGGATAACTTAAAACCCAAATCCTGAGAAATCAGAGAGAAGCATGGCAACTGTACAAATGTCACTATTTTCTTACTCAGTCTTCCTTCATGTGAAGTAATTCATAGCTATGGGGATTTATGATGATAAAATAAACATAAATCACCTTATGTTATTACAAGTCATATGTGTTATATGTTCTTAAAGATAACTAAGATGAAAAGAATGCTTTATGTCAATTTGGAATCCTTCTTTCAAATACAGAATTCACAATCTTCTTTTGACAGAAACTTTTCAAACATTATCTTGAACCAGCAGTTTCTGTGGTCTTCCTTTGCCTTTCTTGGGAATAGACTGAAGCAGGTGGCAACTTCTGGAGCATATCACACTCTGTGTTCTAGTAGGGATACTCCAAATCCAGTCACTAATTTTTTTGTTCAAACAAGAGGGTTTGTGTGAGTTTAAATAAAATGAGTCTTCAACATGTTTTTGGATGTAAACCTTCTCCCCTATTTTTGTAAAAGCATCCTGTGCAATCTTTTGAGTGGTTCCCATTGGATGCCCCCCTCCTTCGTCACATTTCCACCTAAGTGAAAGAGGTACGTTCAGTAATTCTTCTTTCTGCAAATTCTACATCTTCATGCGGACATATTCTCGCTAATAAGATCTCAAAATATTTTCACACACAACTAGAAGACATGAAGATCCTAATTTCTGGTTGAAAGTTCGAGGATGAATAATTCATTCGCCTTGTAATAACAATAAAATGCAGAAAGATTTTCTAGTGAGAAGCGGAGTCTTCTCTCTGCTGAATTGTTAACTGTTGTTCACCTCCCCTTCAAAAGTCAGAATGAAAAAAAGTTGTGAGGCTTAAATTAACCTGTACCAGGGACGTGCAGTCAGGGGAGGCGGGGCCTCACCAGTGTCATGAGGAAAAGAAAATAATTTTTAAAATAATTAAAAAGGCTAAGGTAATTGCTGCCAGACTCCAGAGTCACAGTGACTCTGAGTCTGCTTAGTGCTAACTGTAGGGGGAGGCGAGAGAACTATGGGCCTCCTTTGCATAAGGAATTTTTCGCCTTTTAACCCTTTTAGCCCTTATAACCCAGAGTTAAGCAAGGGTTAAAAGGCAAAAAATTCCTTATGCAAAGGAGGCACGTGATTCTCCCGCCTCCTGATCTGGGAGCAGCAAATCATGTCTTGCCTAAGTAAGTTGCTTTTTTATTTAATTTTTTACATTTTCATCATGGCGGGCAGACAAGAGGAGAGTTGAAATCCACAGCTGGAAAAGGCATGTGGATCGGAAGGAGGGAGGGGGGGGAATTCAAAATTATTGTAATTTAATTTGTAATTTTTTATTGTGAGGAATTTGTGTGTGTGTGTGTGTGTTTCTTTTGGGGGGGGCGAGGCGGCAGAGTGCGGCAGTGGCAGGGACGTTCTCGCCGCTGTGTCCAACAGGCCAGGCGTCTCGCGTTTATGTCCACCATAAACACTAGATGCCTGGCCTGTTGGATACAGCGGTGGCGGGGGGAGGAATGGGCTGGCTGGGCTGGCTGGCTGGGGAGGAGGGAATCATGGCTGCTCAGGCCCTGGCGGCAGGGCTTTAAAGTGGAGGCAGGGCCATGGCTGCAGGACTTTCCGCCATAGAGCGGGACCTGGCACCGTGTCCCCCATAGAGCAGGACTGGGGCCTTGCCGCAACTTTAAAGCCCTGCCACCACGTCCGCCATAGAGCGGGACCGGGGCCCTGCCACCACTTTAAAGCCCTGCCTCTGTGTCCTGGGCAGCAGGGCTTTAAAGTGG
Organism: Thamnophis sirtalis; assembly: GCF_051295495.1. Lineage (NCBI taxonomy): Eukaryota > Metazoa > Chordata > Lepidosauria > Squamata > Natricidae > Thamnophis > Thamnophis sirtalis. The sequence goes on from NW_028261389.1 coordinate 68,706,016, forward strand.
CGGCAGGGCCCCAGCGGCAGGGCTTTAAAGTCCTGGCGCCGCGTCCGCCAGAGAGTGGGTCCCGGTCCCGCTCTATGGCGGATGCGGTGCCAGGGCTTCGGCGGGGCTTTCGCTCTTGCCTCACCGGCCATGAAGCTCACCGCACGTCACTGACCTGTACCACTCTTAATCACCCATTAGATCAGGAGTGTCAAACTTGATTTCATTGAGGGCTGCATCAAGATTGTGTCTGACTTTGGGGCCGGGGGCCGGAGGGGTCATGGCCAGGTTAGGCATGGCCAGCTCAACATCACTCTTGTCGGGGGTACCTATAGTGGCCCAAGCACTCTGCCAGTGAAATCGGGCTCCTGAGCCCTATTTTCGCCTCTGACTGCCTCCTGTAATCCTCTGCCAGCGAAAAGAGTTGAGGAGGGCTGCCCACAGCACTTGCAAGCTCCGTTTTTGCTGGCAGAGTGTTTCCAGGGTAGCATTTCACAGGAAGTAGCAACATGCGTTGTATTTTAAGAAAAGTTAATTAAAACTTTCTAATTCTAATTGGGAGGATTACAAAGCCAAAAAGAACTTGGCACAAGTCTTTCGGTAACACTGAAACAATATTTTCCCCTCTAGCTATTTGAAAAACTAAAACTTTGTTAAAAAAAAACCTAAGTTTTGACTAGTAAACTCAAAGCACTCTTGCTTCTTCTACTGAAAACAAACAATAGCACATTTTGCTAGTAAAGGAAGAAAGGAAATGTGGTGATTTATACTTTACTGATTGCTTGATCTCTATCAGCCTTCCTTCTTCCCTCTTTCCTTCCCTTGCTCACCAATTATCCTTCTGGAAATCATGACAAGGCTAAATCCATAAATCACAGTTTTGATCAGTCAACGCTAAGCTTATATCCCACAGCAAGAATAACATTTGTTATTCATCAACACAGCATATTGTAATAATGACAAATTATTGGCCTTTGCCCAGCCAAACTCTAAGGGCCAGATGAGGGCACTTCCAAAGAAGGGGCGTGAGCTCAGAATGGGCTCTTTTCCTGTGCATTGCTCCCCTCTGAGGTCTTAGCAGGATGACCTGATTCTTTGAACAACTGCCTGTTCTTAGATACAGTGAACATGATAAAAATCTTCATGACACTTTCCTATTTTAGGCATGAAAGTCCTTTTGGAGAAGGAAAGAAATATTTTCTGCATGAAGAGATATTTCAAACCAATCAGACAAAAAATAAAATCATTGGTCACTTACTTCTCACAGGCTTCTCCGTGTTTTAAAATAGGAGCCTAGTTTCAGAACCAGCATCTTAGGTCTATTGATTCTTGTTGTTTTCTCTTTTATCACACATACGTACTAACTGATAACCGGGCGTTGCCCGGGTATTTATTTATCTATAGGGGTAAAATGTCCATACAAAACGTAATTTCTAATGTTGGATTTCCCCCCTCCCATTGTGGAGTACTGTGAAGCCATTACCATGGCAACCCCACTGCGCTGTACAGTAGAAGCCATTTTACTGCAGTACAGTAGAAGCCATTTTAAGCGCGCGCGTGCACACACACACATATATGTATGTACACATACATACATACAGATATTTAGTATCCATAACTTCCTCATGATATCTTTAAGTTACACATATAAAGATGAAAAAAACAATTAAAAACCACCATCTTTAGCTCTGTACACATAAATATTATTCACTTGATGAAAGGCTTTCAGTTGCCAGTGTCACCTCATCTATAGTATTTTCAATTCTTGACTAATCCCTCAGCCCCCTATATGTGGGCTATTGGTAATTCGTGATACTAATAGTTCAGTCCTGGTTTCATTTTCAGAACAGCAGCTGGTAGATATGTGAGACCTAGTAGTATACAGGTAGTCCTTGACTTACAACAGTTAATTTAGTGACTATTTAAAATTACGCAACTGAAAAAAGTGACTTATGACTGTTCTGGAAGCTGCCAGCATGGCAGTGGGAGATTGGACCATGTGATGGACTTGTGGGTGTGGGGGGCAAGATCTTGAACTTTCAACTGGGTGGGGAAATTGGGACGCCTTCAGATTCGGGTTTTCCCAGATGTGCCAACATGGCTCTCTTAATAAATTGGAACTTTGAGCAATACTTTGCCTCAAGCTCTGATTTAATTTTGGATGCTATTTGGAACCCTGACAAAAGAAAGAAAAACAAAAGCAAAAAAAGAAGTAATTTCTTTCTTTATCCCTGCAGGTAGAAATAATTTTAGTAATCATCATTAATTAAAACAAAACCTCACTTCCTGTATGTCCTGAAATTATGACCCCCTTATGACTTAGTCCTTATTCAAAGTTACAATGGACCAGGGGTGGGTTCCTGCCAGTTCTAACCTCTTCTATAGAAGAGGTTCCACAAATCTACAGTGCCGTTTAGAACCAGTTCCAGTTCCCTCCCCCGCCCGTCAAGATGAAGAGCGAGAAGAGGAATTCTGGGAGTTGAAGTCCACAAGTCTTAAAGCTGTCAAGTTTGAACACCCTTGGTGTTTTTTTCTAAAGTGTTAGGGGTGCAAGGATCTTGTAACTTGACAGCTTTAAGACTTGTGTGCTTCAAATGCCAGAGTTTCTGAGCCAACATTTTGGTTGCTAAGCAAGAGCGTTAAGTGAGTTTCACCACATTTTACAAGTTGGCCACACCCACCCAGTCACATGGCCAGCAAGCCACTCCCACAAAGCATGCCACACCTACAGAAGAGGTTCTAAAAAAAATTGAAACCCATCACTGCAATGGACACTAAAACAGCTATTTATGACCTGAAGTTCCAACAACTGTCCCTGCAATCACAGGGCTGCATTTTGAATACTCATCAACTGGCCCTCATTTACAGCTATTTGCATAACAGCTATTTGCATAAATGTCCCATAACACCCAATGGGTTTGCTTAATGACTGTGGTGTTCACTTAACAACCACTGCCAAAAAAGATTGAGCACAGTCACACAATGATCTTTTTCATGAGCATCATGATTTACAACCATATTTGTGGATTCAATTATGGTCAGGTGGAGGACTACCTATAATCTCTCTTTTTACCCATAGCTCACCTTTTAGCTAAAGAAAACAACTCCAAATGCTGTGTCAATCAATCCTTGTCAGAATAATCTAGTAATGGCAACCAAATATAACTATTTTCTTCTTTTAACTCTGGTCAAATAAACCAATTTTAAACCTTTCCTGACTTTTTAGAATTCTTCTTTAAGCCCTTAAAAAAAAATCCTGGAACTAATTTTCTGATCATATGAGTTTCAAAGGGAAAATCCTCCAGAACTTTAGCAAGTTTCTTTCATAACGATAAGTAAAATTTAATTTCCTCCATGGAGATTCTCAGTCATCCAGGTGAAGATTATCCCAAAGGTGCTTGGTTTTTTTTCCCCCAAGAGGCAACTGGACTTACTGGGTTTTTTTTGAAGACATTTCACTTCTCATCCAAGAAGCTTCTTCAGCTGTGACTGGATGGTGGGGAATGGAAGGATTTAGACTCCTTGCAGACAGCTGGTCATTTGCATCCTTTTAGCTGGTCACTGAGGCCACCTGGAGGTTTATCTGTGCCGTCAAGAAGGCTCCACACCCATTTGCACTGTGCAGGTGATCCTTATGACATAGATAAATCTCCAGGTAGCCTTAGCGACTCTCTAAAACAGTGTTTCTCAACCTTGGCAACTTGAAGATGTCTGGACCTCAACTTCCAGAATTCCCCAGCCAGCATTTGCTGGCTGGGGAATTCTGGGAGTTGAAGTCCAGACATCTTCAAGTTGCCAAGGTTGAGAAACACTGCTCTAAAAGAATGTAAATGATCAGCTGTCTGCAAACAGCTGGTGGTCATTTGCATCCTTTTAGAGAGCCTTTGAGGCCACTTGGAGGTTTGTCTGTGTCCTCAGAGGCACCCGAGTGGTGCAAATGGGTGTATGGAGCCTTTTTGGAACTGTTGAAAGGACTGTGTTGTAGACTGGCGGTAAACAATGTCATATCTCTCCCCCTCTGTTGAGAGAGGGCCAAGTGGCCTCAACGACCCTCTAAAAGGATGCAAAAGACCAGCTGTTTCCAAGGGGTATAAATCCTTCCACTCCCCACCATCCAGCCAGAGTTTAAGAAGCTTCTTAGATGAGAAGCGAAAAGTCTTTAAAGAAGACACAAATAAGCCTCCAAGTGGCCTCAACGACCTTCTAAAAGGATGAAAATGACCAGCGGTCTGCAAGGAGGATAAATCCTTCCATTCCCCACTAGCCAATCAGAGCTGAAGAAGCTTCTTGGATGAGAAGTGAAATGTCTTCAAAAAAAAAACCCCAGAAAGTCTAATTGCCTCTTGAAAAAAGCACCTTTGGGACAAGTACAATTTATCCTTTTGTTTGTAATTTCTAAAAAAAAAGAGTCCTTCCATTTTCTTTTTCCTCTGGCTCTAGTGTCTAGCCTCCAAGGTCTCCTTATAAAAAACAACACCCAGGAACATTTTGATGGGCCCTCGTTACCCTCCCTATGTAAGAAGAAAGGAATTAAGATTTAATTTAAGCAATTACCTTGGCAGGTCCGTTCATTCGTTAGTAATTTGTAGCCCTTTTGGCAGCTGCATTCAAAGCTTCCCACTGTGTTCCTGCAGAAGTGATCACAGCCACCGTTGTTCATCAGGCATTCATCTATATCTGTCAGAAACAGCAGGTGAAGAGACCAGAATAAGAGGCCAGTCTTGTATTTCTAAGAGAAATTACCTATGAATATTATATATCATCCTAAATTTGGGGGGTGGGGGGTGAGGGACAGGAAAATTTCACTTGAGTGAAGATTCCCATACCTGCCCACAGTAGAAGAGGGGGGGAAAACATTTTAACAGACTGGAAGATTTGTGCAAAAAAACCCAGAATAGTTCAACATAAACTTTTCCCCAATGACAAGTAAAATGGGAAATATAGAAGAAAGCAAATGAAGAGCAAATAAACACATTCTACTTAAGATTGCTTCAGTCTATACAGTGTGTTCATGGGTCTTACAGAGTTAAAATTCTTCAGTTAATATATATTTGAACCTTCTATCAATATCTTCCACTGGAAGAAGTTTAGTGTAGAATGCCTTCTACAAAATCTTTCCTAGCTACTTGGAAACTTTTTCTCTCACCTTTCCCGTGATTTAATCTTCACTCTTTCATGTCGGTCCACTGTTCTGTCCAAACTACGCACCTTTTCTTGCTTATCCCTTCTCTTTAACCTTTGCACCGGCTTTCGCCAACCCCACATTCCTTGCTCTTCTGCCATCCATCCCATTTAATTTAATTAGCAAAAAAAGACTCCTGGTTCATTTCTTTTTCCAAGAGTATACTTTATTGAGAACAAAGCGGTTACAGATTAGAGTAGGCAGAATCTATTGGCTTGGCACGAAAAAAAAAAGATGCAATTCACTTTCCCTTTTCCCCTGGCCATCCTCCCCCATTACCAGTCAATGTCCAATTAAAAGTTCTCAGGTTGTTTTGGAAACAGACCCTGCAGTTGGCGCCTTTCCCATCTCCACATTCCTTTTGCTGGCCTTGTGTTTAACTGGTGCTCCTCATAGTCAGGGCAGCAGTGGTGGGTTTCAAAAATTGTTCGAACCTACTCTGTGGATGTGGCCTACTTTGTGGGAGTGGTTTGCCGCTCATGTGACCGGATATGAAGATGCCGACGACACTTGTCAGAACCACCTTAAATTACCTCACACACAGCACTGGCATGCATAAGAATATGATGTAAACTTGTTTTTTAAAAGGCATCTTTGGTTTGCGTTAAAACAACTTCAACACACGCAATGTTCTGATTGCACTACAAACGCAGTAGTCATCCTTACCTTTCACAGAGGCACTGAGTTTTATAAATATGAGCATGATAGTGTAGAATAATCATATCCAAGGACCAGTGGTGGGTTTCAAAATTTTTTGGAACCTCTTCTGTAGGTGTGGCCTGCTTTCCGGGTCCACTGGTGGAACCTCTTCTAACCGGTTCGGTAGATTTGACGAACTGGTTCTACCGAATAGGTGCAAACTGGTAGGAACCCACCTCTGTCAGGGCAGACTCTGCTTCAAACCCACCCACATTTCAATCTCTCCCCCCTCCTGCCGTTGTTGATGTCAGGCTGGCAAGATGCCATGCGGAGGAAGCAGCACAATGACAACTGTGACACTTTCCCTTCAAATCGTGACACTTTCCCTCTTGGGCTGTGTATCATGGGTGGGCTTCAAAAATTTTAGCAATGGATTCTCTGCCTGGTTGTTGGGCGGGCGTGTCATGGTGGGTGTGGCCTAGCCTGCCTCCTGCACCACAGCAGGGGGGGGTTTGCCCTCCCCAGGCTCCGGAGGCTTTCTTTGAATCTTCGGGAGGGCAAAAATGGCATCCCCAAGGCTCCAGAGGACCTCTGGAGGCCAGAAATGACTTCATTTCTGAACTTCCAGAAGGCCCGTTTTTTGCCCTCTCCAGGCTCCAGAGGTTTTCTCCCCCGGCTCCGGAGGCTTTCTTTGAATCTCCGGGAGGGCAAAAATGGCCTCCCCAAGGCTCCAGAGGACCTCTGGAGGCCAGAAATGACTTCATTTCTGAACTTCCAGGAGGCCCATTTTTTGCCCTCTCCAGGCTCCAGAGGTTTCCTCCCCCGGCTCCGGAGGCTTTCTTTGAATCTCCAGGAGGGCAAAAATGGCCTCCCCAAGGCTCCAGAGGACCTCTGGAGGCCAGAAATGACTTCATTTCTGAACTTCGAGGAGGCCCGTTTTTTGCCCTCTCCAGGCTCCAGAGGTTTCCTCCCCTGGCTCCGGAGGCCCTCCAGATGCCAGAAATGGGCCTTTTTCTGGCCTTCTGGAACTTCTAGGGGGCTAGGTTTTCACCCTCCCCTAACCTCCACGCGGGCTCCCGTACTTACCTGGCATCCCAAACAGGCTGCGGGAGACTCCTGGGAGGAGAGGGGTGGGGTGGGCGGGGCCAGCCTGAGTGGGATTTGTGGGCTCACCGAACTGGGGAGATCCTTAGCTAGAGGATTATCTGAACCCGTGTGAACTCACAGTAGCCCACCCCTGCTGTGTACCTTCATGTTTTGCTGGATTGGGCATTTTGATTCTTCTAAAGTTTTCCTGCTTTGTCCTCGCTCTGTCCTTTCTATCTTTCCTGCTTGTTCTGAAATGTTCTGGGTTTTTTAAATCTTTTTTTTAATGTTTCCACAATAATATCTGCAGTAGTGGTATTTTCCCTCTGTCAAAGGGTAAACTGCAACTCCTATGAGGAAAGAAATCCCCATCTGCTGTCTGAGCAGTGTCTTGATGCTGAGCTCCGGGATAAATTATCAGTTTTAAAATTTACCAAGGAAGCATGTCCATCAAGCCAAATGTGTAATTATTATAATGTTTTACATTTTCTAAGCATCATTAACCAAATGACTTGGGATTCTGGTTTAGAGATGTGAATTCCCTCACCCCCTTTTAAATGATTCAGCAGTTATTTTCCTTCCATGCTAGTATCAGTGCTGCTAAATTGAAGGCAATCAAATAGATTATCTGAGATGGTTGTAAAATATGAATCACGCTTGGGGGATGGCATAATCTTGAAATAATAGGAACTGGAAGAGTCAATTACTAAAATTTCAGTAAATTCCCATCAACGTCTGTATTCTTCTTTTCAGTTTCAGCTCCTAACACGCAGCATTTTAAAACAGAAGAAATTGTTTATTGTACGGTGCCCGAAATCAACTGAATCATATCAAAACCTAGAATCTAGTTGGCTCAGTAAATTATAAAGTGATTACATTTTTATAATTAGCCCTGTGAGTTTAATTGAATAACTTTATCCGCAAATATTGAAATTAACCTAGCAGTCTATTAGCTTGTTTCTGACAAAAGTGTTTTCCACTCTACATTTTCTTTTAATTTAGCCAAATTTAGAATTTTTGTATTTATTACAAGATGCCCCATCCAAAGCATCTGAATCTTAGTTTATTGGAGTAAAACTAACTGATATCTTGGTGATAAAATAGAGGGGACGATAGTTGTAAAAAAATATCAAAACCCATAAATAAGACAAAATGCAACTATAATTTTTAAAAGAAAATAAAAAAAAATATTTGAATATCTGCTGGACAAAAGTTCTTTAGGCAAACTTTTCCAATTATAAAAATAGAATAGAACAACATGATTTTTACTGAAAACATTTAAAGAAAGATAAAAACAAGAGAAAGGCAAAGTAAGGAAGCAGAGAGAAAGCAAAAAGAAGAATAGTAACAGAGAAAAGAAAGAAGTAAGATACAAAGATGTGACTTTTGATATTCTTCACAGTAGTTCATAAATGCAATTACACTTTAACCTCTCTTTCAAGTTACATCATAATACTCTTCTGTTGATAATCTATCCCCCTGATGGCAAACCTATGGCACATGTGCCATAGATGGCATGCAGACCCATATTTGCTGGCATGCCAGTCGTCAGATCCAGTGTGCATCCGTGCACCAGCCAGTTGATTTTTGCTCTTCCAGAGGGCCAGGGAAGGTTGTTTTCGTCCTCCCCAGGCTTCAGGAAAGCCTCGGGAGGCCGAGAAGGGCAAAAAACACCCCCAGCGGGCCATCTGGAAGTTCAGGAACAAACTTCCATTTAGCCTGTTGGGCCTTTTTTTCACCCTCCCCAGCCTCTGGAGGCTCTCCTGAAGCCTGGGGAGGGCGAAAACGGCCTTTCCCACCTCCCGGAGGCCCCCCAGAAGCTGGAAATGGATTGATTCCAAACTTCTGGTTGGCTTGTTGAGGCAGTTTTTCACCCTCCCCAGTCTCTGGAGGCTCTCCTGAAGCCTGGGGAGGCCGAAAAACAGCCCCAACAGGCTAACTGGAAGTTCAGAAACAATCTGTTTCCAGCTTCCAGAAAGCCTCTGGGGGCCCAGGGGAGGCCATTTTCAACCTCCCCAGGCTTCAATGAAAGCCTCCTGAGCCTGGGGAGGGATCATACGCACATGTGCGGGGGGCGCGGGGCATGTCCGCATGTGCAGATGGGTGGGGAGATTTGAATTGGTGTGGGTACGCACGTGTGCATGATAGTGCACGCACATGCAATTTTGGCATGCCATAAAAAAAAGGTTTGCCATCACTGATCTATCCTGTCTAATCATCTCAGCCATAAATCGCAAGCTCGTTTTTTACATTTTTACCCCAAAAGTCCATAAGAGGTTTCCAGTCATGACCAAATGTCAGCATGTTATCTACTTGAAGAGAAGATGAATATGCCTTTCAAACATTGCATATGGTTTGATATAATGCTTTAATACAGGTAGTCCTCAGATTATGACCATAATTGAGCCCAATATTTCCGTTGCTAAGTGAAATATTTGATAAGTGAATAGAGCTGATATGGTTCCCATCTTCAAGAAAAGGGGGAGGGGGGGAAACAGATCCAGGAAATAAACAGACCAATCAGCCTGACATGAATACCTGAGAAAATCTTGGAAAAGATAATCAGGCAACAAATCTGAGAACATCTAGAAGCAAACAAAGTTATAATCAGAAGCTAATATGTCAAAACAGATTATGCCAAATAAATCATATTTCATTCTTTGACAAAGTGATTAAATTAGTGGGTCAGTGAAATGCTGTGGTTGTAGTATACTTATATTTCAGTAAAGCATTTGATAAGGTAGACCACAACCTACTTCTTGGTAAGCAAGAAAAATGTAGGATAGACAGCACTATCACCACCAGATGGGTTTGTAATTGGCTGACAAATGTGAGTACTCAATGGAACTATATCTATATGGAGGGAAGTAAGCAGTGGGGTACTTCAGGGTTCCAGTACTCTTTGATATCTTCATAAACAATTTAGACGAGAGAATACAAGGGGAAGTCATCAAATTTGTAGATGACACTAAGGTGGCATGGATAGCCAATACCCTAGAAGAGAATCTCAAAATCCAAAAAGAACTTGACATACTTGAATACTAGGCTCTATGTAACCAAATAAAATTCAACATAGATAAAAATAAAGTTTTAAACTTAAGCAAGAAAAGCCAACAGTAGAGGTACAGACTAGGTGAAACGTGGCTTAATGCAAGTAACTGTGAGAGGGATCTTGGGAGTCCTAGTGTACAATCACTTAAATATGAGCCAACAGTGTGCAGCGGCAGCCAAAATGCCAATGGAATCATAGGCTGCATTAACAGAGGGATAGTATCAAGATCACATGAAGTTCTACTACTGCTTTACAAAGCCTTAGTAATAAAGCCTTATTCACACTTGGAATGTTGCATCCAATCCTGGTCATCACCATATAACTAAGATGTTGAGACTCTGGAGTTCAGAGAGCAACAAAATGATTAGGGGGCTGGAGGCTAAGACATATGAAGAACAGTTGCAGGAACTGGGTATGTCTAATCTAGTAAGAGAAGGACTAGGGGAGACATGATGATAGCAGTGTTCCAATATTTGAGGGGTTCCTACATAGACCTATTTTACAAAGCAGAAGGCAAGACAAGAAAAAAATGAATGGAAACTAACCAAGGAGAGAAGCAATCTAGAACTAAGGAGAAATTTCCTAATGGTGAAAGCAATTAATAAATTGCATTACTTACTTTCAAAAGTTGTAGGTGCTCCAACACTGGAGGCTTTCTTGGAACTGTTGAAAGGACTGCGTTGTAGATTGGAGATAGACAAAAAAGGACAACATAGTCCTTTCAACAGTTCCAAGAAGGCTCCACACGAATTTGCACCACTCATGTGACCCAGAGGACACAGATAAACCTCCAGGTGATCACAATGACTCTATAAAAGAATGCAAATGTCCAGCTGTCTGTAAGGAATATAAATCATTCCATTTCCCACCATCCAGTCAGAGCTGAAGAAGCTTCTTGGATGAGAAGCAAAACATCTTCAAAGAAAAATCAGAAAAACCAGTTGCCTCTTGAAAAAAAAAGCATCTTTGGGACTCCTTCTACTGACTTTCTCTTTTCCAAATTTTATTATTCTACTTTCTTTCATCCTTCTCCTGTTATATACAGTATAAGGACATAGAATCATCTTTACAACTACCTTGTAAAGTTGAGTCTCTATACCTACCTTTTCTTCAGTCCCAGCTCTTTCTCTCACACATGCACACAGAGTCAACGCATTCAAGAATTTGAAAATGCAAGTGGCATTTGTAGTTGCTGTTGTTGCATCTGAAACAGTGGTGGGATTCAAATAATTTAACAACCGGTTCTCTGCCCTAATGACCAGCTGGGTCGGTGGTCATGTGACTGGGTGGATGGAGCCAACTCAGCATCATCACATCAACGGGTACTTGCCTTAGCTGTTACAATGCAATAAGGGTTAACCGGAGAGGCAGTTTCTGTAAGCAGGGCAATAAAGATTAGGCTAGAAACAACACTAGAATGTTTCCTTCCTGCCTTCCTTACAGGATTAGCCCTGTAAAGTGGAAAAACAAAACAAAATGAGAGTTCTTCCAACAACCGGTTCTCCAAACTGCTTAGAAAGTTAACAACTGGTTCTCCTGAATAGGTGCCAACCGGCTGAATCCCACCATTGATCTGAAAGCACAATGGTAAGTAGGCAGTGTATTATGGAGTTGGGCAACCATGACAATGAGACAGAAAGAACAAGAACTGTTTGCTTAAAATGGCATCCAAAGAACAAGAACTGTTTGCTTAAAATGGCATCCAGTTAAGTCATCTCTCCATCCCTCTCTGGTTAAATAATGCAGGAGAAAATTAAGAAGATCTCACATATAGTAAAATGTATCCTTTGAGAGAAGTTGTACAAAATTCGCTGAGATGTCAAAATAAGTATATACACTATCAATAAATTTTTGTTTCAAATTTGCAATTGTTCTTATTGAAGCATTAAACGGAAATATATATCCCAGGTCATACTTGTTTGATAACCGGTCACTTAACAACCTTCAAAGTTATGATGGTCTTCAAAAAAGCTTAGGAAACATTCAAAGTTATGAAGGACTTAAAAAATAGTAGTTACTTCAAGTGCACTAAAGTTTGCATTTATGACCAGATTGCCAAGTGACTATGGCCAAGTGACTGTGATTTGCGACAAAAAAGTGGTGGATTTGCATAACAACCATGGGTTTACTTAATGATTTAATAAACAACTGTTGTAAAAACAGTCACAAAATTGAGTCAGGTCCCATGGTGACTCGCTTAATGCTTACGAGTTACAACCAAACATCCAGGCTTAATTGGGCTCATGATCCAATACCACCTATGGGGCTGCCCTTGAAGAGTGTTTGAAGACTTCAGTTAGTCCAGAATGCAGCCGCGTGAGCGATAGTGGGGTACCTAGGTACACCCATGTTACACCTGTCTCCGCGAGCTGCACTGGCTTCCCATTGGTCTCCGGACACGTTTCAAGGTGCTAGTCGTTACTTTTAAAGCCCTACATGGTTTAGGACCTGGCTACCTGAGAGACCGCCTCCTGCCATTTACCTCCCAGAGACCTATAAGATCACACAGACTAGGCCTCCTCCAGATTCCATCTGCCGGTCAATGTCGGCTGGCGACTCCCCGGGGAGGGCCTTCTCTGTAGCTGCTCCAGCCCTATGGAACGATCTCCCCGTGGAGATCCGGACCCTTACTACTCTTCCGGCCTTCCGCAAAGCGATTAAGACCTGGCTGTTCCGGCAGGCCTGGGGCTGTTGATTTATCCATCCCCATTCTAAGCTATATGAATGTTGTGAAATTTTAATGTTTGTTCTTTTTAATTTTTATACGTTCCCCTTCCTGCTTTATCTGTAAGCTGCCCTGAGTCTCTCTCGAGAGTGGGCGGCATACAAATCCTAATAAACTCTAAACTGTAAACTATAACCCTGAAAAAATTAATTACTGTATTTTTCAGACTATAAGACACACTGGTGTATAAGATGCACCATGATTTTGAAGAGGTAAATTAAAAAAAAAGTTTTTGCACTCTGCAGGCCTCCCAAACCCTCGTTTTTTGCAAAAAAAGAAAAAAAAAGAAAAAAAAAGAAAAAAAAAGAAAAAAAAAGAAAAAAAAAGAAAAAAAAAGAAAAAAAAAAGAAAGGTCATGGAAAGCTTTGGGAGGCTTATAGAGTGCTCCTGGGTGCTGGGGGGAGGGCAAAATCGGGCAAAAAATGGCCAGTTTTTTACAAAAACAAGCTGTTTTTTGCAAAAAAGAGGGGGGCATGCAGAGGCTTTGGGAGGCTTGTAGAGTGCTCCTAGGAGCTGAGGGCCAAAAACAGCCTGTCTGTTGCTCATTTTTGGCCTCCCCAGCTCCCAGGAGCACTTTGCAAACCTCCCAAACCCTCTGCACGTCCATTTTTGCAAAGTGGGCAGAGTTTCAGTAGGCCAAGATGCATCCAGATTTTCACCCTGTTTTTTTGGGGGGGGGAGGGGGAGATGTGTTTTATATTCCGAAAAATACAGTATGCCCTGTTTTAATAACAGGAAATTCTAGAGATTATTGAAATCTATTTGCAATCCATTATTGAAACATTAATGAAAGTCGTTGAGTTCTAAACTTCTAATTTCTTGATCTCCATATTAGACCTGCAGGAAAGAGGAAGAATTCTCAAGAAGGAATAAAAAAAAAATTGAGTCAGGTCCCCTAAGCATTGAAATACCCAAACTAAATCTTGGTTCAAAAAATAATCTGTTGAGATTATTGAGATTCATTAGAAAAGCTAAAAACTTCAAAGTAGATATTGATATCAATGTCAAGATTAATAACAATGTTGTTATTGTTATAAAATCAATCTCAAGATCAATAACAATATTGGGTGAGAATGCTATGTACAGCTCCATGAGCCAGAGAATGAATGGTAGAATATAAAGCTATTGTTTGTTTATTTGGCTCAATTTAAATTGGAAGAGAGAGGAAATTTTCATTTTCCACTGGTTTTGCCTGACATTTTGCAAAATTTATTCTGTAAACTATTTGGCTTTTGCAGTTCATTAGGGATTATGTTGAAGTCTGAGACAGATTAAAATGCAACCGTTTGCTATTCTGCCAATGTTGCTTCTTATTTTGAGGCCTGAAAAGATTTCCAAGTTGGATAAGTTTTCATCCTCCACTGAAATGGGAAGGCTGCCTGGTTATCCTGGGATATCCAGCATAATTGAAGCAGAATCCAATTCCAGTGATAACTCGGAAGGGAAAAACAGCAAATCTAATTTATTATTTAAAGGAAAGGGAGGGGCAAGTGTGTTGGCTAGCGACTCCCCAGGGGGAGAGCCTTCTCTGTGGAGCGCCTTCCCTCTGGAATGAGCTGCCCCCGGAGCTTCGTATAATCCCCGACCTCCGGTCCTTCTGACGCGCCCTAAAAAGCTGGCTTTTCCAGCAAGCCAGCCTGGCCTGAACAAAACAAAACAAATTATTGATTATTGTTAATTTTAATCGAATTTCTTTTAAAAATGTTATTGTAAATCTAAATTGGGTTTGTTTTTTGGATATTCTATTTAATTTTTTTAAAACTTTTGTAATATGTGGTTTTTTTTAATGTTGTATGCCGCCCTGAGTCCTTGGGAGAAGGGCGGCATATAAATCCAATAAACCAAAACTAAACCTAACCACCCCTTTGGATAAAGCACATATTGTCCTACGCATATTTTCACCAATGTAAATCCATTCCAGCATAAAGAACATGATGTTGACGGTGTGCAGTCTCCTTTTGTTCTTCTGCGGAATGTATAGGCACCCTAAAAGAAGCGAAGGATATATCTAATCATATAGAATGACTATAGTTAAAAAATAAAGCTGAAAGCACTTGCTCTATTTTGGAGCTCACCTAAAAGATACCGAAGATGATTTTCAGCAGAAATTGCTTACTGACTATAAAGATGTGGAAAAAGAAGGCATGTCCGTGCCCTAAACTAGAAAGTGGTAACTGAGCGACATACTGAACTGAGTTATGTGGGAGGAGGCTAGCAATGTGATGTTAATAATTCAGAGATGCTAATCCAATCAAATCAGCCTGTGCTTCTTTGGGCTAATTGTCTCCCCATCCAGTTGCATTGTTTCTGGGAATTTAGCTAACTCTCCCTTTCCAAGGCAAAGCACATCCTTGAGAGGTCTCATGAAAATGAGGTAAATTTAGGCCAGAAGTCAGCAAGGCTCTGGAGCCGCATGTGGCTCTTTCATCCCCCTGCTGCGGCTCCCTGTCACTCAAAATATGTGCCGCAACCACCAATGTGCAACACCTGCCAGCATGCAATTTATTGAGCTTTTCAACCCCTGGTAGGTTTTGTGGCTCCCGGTGTTTTCTTTTCTGTGGGAAACGGATTCAAATGGCTCTTTGAGTGTTTAAGACTCCTGCCTTAGGCGTTCTGTCTTTATTTACGTCCACATTGGAGGTGGCAAAGAATGGAAAGGCAGGGGACAAGTTCTAAACTCTGTCCAGGATAGTTGCATCCCCCAGGAGGGAGACTGGCGTGGTTGTTTCTGCAAGGATTAAAAATGGTTTTGTAGAAAGTTAGCACCCACCCCTCTCCTAGAAAAATGAAATATTTTAGGAAATATTAAAAGGGCAGAATATTTTCCCTAAAAGGGAGTCAGAAACTCATCTCCTCCACCTTTGTCAATGGGCGATTAAGGTCTGAGCCAGTCTATTCTACATAACAAAGATCTACCTCCTTCAGGCAGAGCCATAATAGGAATCCCAAAGCCCTTTCATTACATCATCACCTAGCAAGGCTCAACCAAGCTTGGGACTCAGGATAGCCTGCAGAGTTTCCCCTGCATGGCCCCATGGGAGGGTGGCAACCAATCAGAATACAAGCTCAAATTCAAAAGCCCAGAGAGGGCATTAAACCAGGGTACTCTCAGCATCTCTTCTCCCCCCTCCCCACAGGACCTCAAACCATGGGGTCCTGTCCACCATTAAAATCATCTTTCCAAGCAGCCTCCATGTTTCCAGTGTCTTTTTCCCCACTTGGAACTGAACCCAAATGGACATTTCTTCCAACAATATTGCAGCAAAAACTGATGACTAAGGGGCTGGCTGGGATCTTCTGTTATTTACAGATGTACAGAAATAATAGCTTGCCACTTAGGCATACAGAAACAAAATTTTGCAAATCACAGAAGAGAAAAAAAACCGGAAAGCTTTTTTTTTTTTTTAGTTTCTTCATAGCAATTGCTTGGAATCCAAGGAAACTATCCTCCTGCCCTTTATGTTTTATTATATATTAAATATATTAGAAGCCACTGGTCTTGCATGTGAAGACAGCATAAATATTTTGTCAATAATAATAAAGGGGAGGGAGGAAGATATAAGAAATTAAAGGAAAATCGTAGACTGTCTGGAAAAAAAATTGCAATTAAAAATCTGGCTTGTCAAAAAAAGAAAAGAAATGATGCTAGTTTTCAATTGTACTGCATCTCGACTTCTGTAAACCTTGCTAGTGGATATAACCTCAAATATGCAGATGATAACACTCTAATGGCAGAAAGCGAAGAGGAACTAAAGAGCCTCTTGAAGAGGGTGAAGAAGGAGAGTGCAAAAGTTGGCTTGAAACTCAACATTAAGAAAACTAAGATCATGGCATCAGTCCCTCACAATTCCTGGCAAATAGATGGAGAAGAAATGGAGGTAGTAGCATATTTTATTTTCCTGGGCTCCAAGATCACCGCAGATGGGGACGGCAGCCAAGAAATTAAAAGAGGCTTGCTCCTGGGGAGGAAAGCTATGGCAAATCTAGACAGGATATTAGAAAGCAGAGACATCACCCTGCCAACAAAAGTGTGTATAGTCAAGTCTATGGTTTTCCCAGTTGCAATGTATGACTGTGAAGGTTGGACCATAAGAAAGGCTGACCGCCAAAGAATGGAGGCCTTTGAACTATGGTGGTGGAGAAGATTCTTGTGAGTCCCTTGCATTGCAAGGTGATCAAATGGGTCAGTCCTAGAATAGATCAACCCTGACTGCTCAAATTCAAATTCAAATTTAATGAATTTACATGCCGCCCAATCCCGAAGGACTCCGGGCGGCTTACAGAATACAACTTTAAAAAGGATAAAAATTAAAAATAGGGGAAAAAAACAGATTAAAAAAGAAACACGTCATGCACTCAATCTAGGCGGGGCTGGACCTCATTCATGAGGTCAACAGCCCCAGGCCTGCGGGAATAGCCAGGTTTTAGTGGCCTTTTGCTCTTTAGAAGGCCAGATCCTGAAGATGAAACTCAAATACTTTGACCACTTAATAAGAAGGGAAGACTCACTGGAGAAGAGCCTCATGCTGGGAAAGATGGAGGGCAAAAGAAGAACAGGACAACAGAGAATGAGGTGGCTGGATGGAGTCACCGAAGCAGTAGGCGTGAGTTTGAATGGACTCCAGAGGATGGTTGCGGCAGGAAGACCTGGAGGAATGTTGTCCATGGGGTTGCGATGGGTGGGACACAACGTCACAACTACCAAAAACAACAACAGTGGATTCTCATGAGAGTAACAGTAACAATTTATGTAATCAAACTTCATTCAATAAAACATGGGAGTTTTTTTCCAGTGCCTCAGGTTCTGCCATTCCTGACAGGAACACAAAGAAAGCCAAACGATACACTCCTTGAATTCCTGTGTTTCATAATGATCAGCTAAAGGCCCGGGTATCTCTTCTCACAACTGTCTCCAGCAACTAACATATGGGATAGATTACAAGAAGTGGCACAGAACTGCCGAGGTTTATAGTCACCAAACAAAAACCCAACTACTATCAAATTTTGTGGCCACAAATTCCACAGTTAATGAGGAAAATGCCCAGGGAAATCTTTATGTACCTTTCAAAATTTTCAGCAGACAATTTCACCGCATTATTCCAAAATGGGGAGGGGGGAAAATATTTTATCCGCTTTCTTTCTTTTTTTCCCCATATATTTTTATTATTTTTACATTTAAAACAATGCAGAACCACGAAGTCGGAGTGACTATACATTCACATTATATACAGCTAGTCACAACTACTACTTAATACATTATCAATCCTTCTGTCCAATCACAATATATACAGTGTGTTCCAGTCTTGTCACCTTGTCTTATACCAGTCATAAAATTTATTCCAGACTTCAACATATTCTGATTCCCCTTTATTTTTAAGTTCAAGAGTGAGCCTATCTGCTTCCGCACAGGCCAACACTTTTCTGATTATATCTAGCTCTGATGGTGTATTTTCTTTTTTCCAATATTGTGCATAGGTTATGCGTCCCGCAGTTAGTACATGAATAATTAAATAAAGTGTATCTTTCTTAAACCCCTCTGTTATTATACCTAGGAGAAAAATTTCTGGTTTATGCAATGGATAATTTTAAGATAATAACTGCATTGTTATGGTATCTTCCTGTACATCTATTTTCACCCAGCTTTGACATCTCTGCTCTAATTCAACTTTAACATTTTTTTTACAAGAATAGCTGGAACCCAGGTAGGAGTTGGCCACAAAATGCAAAAATTGGTGGATCTTCAATTGCACGATTGCGACTGCCATCTTGACATTTTTGACAATGTCCTATAGACCAGGAGTGTCTAAACCCGCGGCCCTTAGGCTGGATGCGTCACACACTGGCCACACCCACCACCCATTTAGCGAAGAGGAAAAAAGTCACATATTGACAACGTGACGCTGTGAGTTTGACACCCCTGCTCTAGACAGTTCTGATTCCAAATATACCTTGAGGTTTACTTTGTAATCACTACAGATAATCCTCAATTTACAACAGTTCATTTACAAATGAACTGTTCAAGGTTACAATGGCACTGAAAAAGTGATTAATGACCCTTTTCCACACTTACGACCATTGCAGCATGCCCATGGTCACATGATCAAAATTCGGATGCTGGGCACTTGGCTCTTATTTATGACAGTCGCAATTTCTCCGGATTAGGTGATCACCTTTGGTGATCTTCTCACAAGGGGGAAGCCAGATTCACTCAACAACTGTGTTACTAACTTAACAACTATTGTGATTCACTTAACAACTGTGGCAAGGAAGGTCACAAAATGGGGCAAAACTCATTTAACAAATGTTTTATTTAACGACGTAAATTTGGGGCTCAATTGTGATCGTAAGTTGAGGACTCCCTGCATAACTTTTTCATGGATATAGGTAAAATTAAGACTTGTTGGGAACTATTTTCACACTTCATTTAGCAAAATGACGTTTTCGCCCTCCCCGTTTTCGTCCTCCCTAGGCTTCAGGAAAGCCTCTGGAGCCTGGGATGTTTGGCTTCTGGTTGGCCAGTTGGGCCTGTTTTACATCCTCTCTAGGCTCCAGAGGCTTTCCTGAAACCTGGGGAAGACAAAAACGGCCTCTGACGGCCCTCTGGAAGGCCGAAAATCAGCTGGAGGTGTGGGCTGCCAAGGGCCATAGGTTCTAGGTGCCCCCAACAATCTGATTCCTCATTTTACTAACTTCAGTAGGATGGAAGGTTGAGCCAATTACAGGCTGTGGGTAGAGTTAACCTGCAATACTGCATTCTAACCACTGCACCACCATGGCTCACCTACCTCAAAGATCCAAGTTATCAAGACTTAGAGTCAGGGGTGGTAACCTACCCCTTTAACTGGTTCGTTGAGCATGCACTGCATGCACAGTTCAGAAAATACTTGAGAGACCGCCTGCTGCCAATTACCTCCAATAGACCGATTAGATCCCACAGATTAGGCCTCCTCCGAATTCCATCCGCCGGTCAATGCCAGCTGGCAACTACCCGGAGGAGAGCCTTCTCTGTGGCTGCTCCGACCCTCTGGAACGAGCTCCCCATGGAGATTCGTACCCTCACCACCCTCCAGGCCTTCCGCAAAGCCCTTAAAACCTGGCTGTTCCGACAGGCCTGGGGCTAAAGAGCTGTTGCCCCCGTCTCGAATGGTATGACTGTTGTGTGTTTTTAAATTATGTATTGTTATGTTTCGTCTTTTTATTTCCTGTCTGTACCCCCCTTCCCTGATTTGAATTGTGAGCCGCCCTGAGTCCCCTTTGGGGAAAAGGGCGGCATATAAATGTAATCAAATCAAATCAAATCAATCAAATACTTACTTTCCGGATAGCTGCTTGGGAAGAAAAACAGCTGAGCCCTGGCATTCCAGTCTGCCGCGTGACTCAGCTACAAAGTTAAAGGTAGATAAAGCAGGGCAGGGGGGGGGGGGCGCTCATTTGATCATGGGAGCGAACCGGTTTGCTCCCACTGATCCTTGGAGTTAGCGGTTTGGGTAAATTGGTCCGAACCGGTAGAACCCCACCCCTGCTTACAATATATCCAAATAAAAATATGGAATATTCTATTCATCTGGATGCCTGCTCTTCAACCAATTACCACCAGCCTCATTAATTTATTTTGAGTTATATTAATGTGCATATATATCTAGATCAGATTATAAATAGTCCTTCAAGAAAAGTGCATTTTCCTGATGAACTGGAAGGAAGGGGCTACAAGCCAATGGAAGAGCACTTTCTCAGACCACAGATATTCTACGCTTGGCCTTGGCATTTCTTGCCAAAAGGATTTCAGGCAGAAGGATTTGGAAAGGCCTATATCTGGAAGACTCCCATTAAGTCAGACAAAGACAATATATAGAGAGTTGAGTGTTTCAGGCAGTATAAAAACTGATAATAAATGAATGAACACAAAAATAAATATATAACTGATGAATGCTTATCAAGAAACATAAGTGCATAATTTTTAAGTTCTGCTATAGTGAGCATCTACGAATTAGGTCCATCTATTTAGTATTCTGACTGTTACTTATAGTTTTCTGGCTGTTGGTATTTTGGCAGAATGAATAGAAGAATATCCACAATGAAATCACTAAACTGGTAAACTTAAATTGTTTTATTATATCAGTTAATCTTTGTTTATAATTATAATTACAGTAACTATAATAATGATAAGAAATCAGGTTGAATCCATATACATGTAACCATGGCATCATTTCATGCTGTAAATAGTCAACGACACATTCCTATTTAAATCTCCTGAATGGAAACAGTTTTTTAATGTAGAAGAAATACAAACTTTTGCAACATGAGAGTCAAGATGAAATGTCGTATTTTCCTCTTTTTCTTAGTTTGTTATTTATCATATATATATATATATATATATGTGTGTGTGTGTGTGTGTGTGTGTGTGTGTGTGTGTGTTTTCATAGATTTTCACAGGTACAGGTATGCAAGTGTTGGCGTATTCGGGTCTTTCCCCATGTAAGATTGAGAGTATCTTGGTGACGTTTCGACGAGGTCCCACTCGCGAAGGCACCAACCTGAAGATGGTGAGTGGGACCTCGTCGAAACATCGCCAAGATACTCTTAATCTTACATGGGAAAAGGCCCGAATACACCAAGACCTGCATATATACTGTTATACATACATACATACACATACACACACACACACACACACACACAGAGTAAACCATGGGAAGTATATAAAGGATGGTGGAAAAAAGTTTCCATGTATGCTGAAATAAGCGTAGACCAAGGGTGTCAAACTCAAGGCCCGCAGGCTGGATCCGTACCGCGGGGTGCTTAGATCTGGCCTGCAGGCCCACCCTGGAAACAGTGAAGGACTGGCCTACGGTGCCTCTGCCAGTGAAAGTGGAGCTTGGTGAGGCCATGCGCGGCCCGCCCAGGCTTAGCTTTTGGCCGCACTGGCCTCCTGATGCCCTCTGTCAGAGTAAACCAAGCTCGTTTTTCACTGGCAGAGGGCTGCAGAAGGCTGTTGTGGCCAAAAACAGAGCCTTGATAAGTGACGTCAAGCTGGCCATGCCACCCCCCCTCCACATCTGCCTGCCACCCTGAGATCAAACACAACCCTGATGCGGCCCTCAATGAAATTGAGTTTGACACCCCTGGCTTAGATAATGAATGGATCCAGATTTAGTTATCAATTTAGTAGTCTAACTGAAACCAATACAACTTCTTTTAGTCCGCTCTTAATGTAATGAAGCCTAACTCTAGCCCTCCGTAGATCATTGAAAAGGCAATCATGGTTCTATGAAAGCTGTGAATAACCAACTAAAGGAACAGGAGCAGTGATAGTAGCCGTTTCTTTTGCTCCCCTCTGGGAGGAGGTTCCAAAGTATTTCTAGCAAGACTACCAGATTCTGTAACAGCTTTGTTCCTGATGCCATCCATCTGGTGAACTCACAAGATCCCTTTTTCTCGCCACGTGCATCTATTCGTCCGAACTAGAGTGTGCTGTTTCTCTATGTCATATGATATATATGGGCATATGCATAATTTTGCATTCAATCATTCATTTATTTTGTCATGTTTATATAGTGTATATTGGAGGTGGTGACCCTACAATGAAATTTCGTTTCAATGTATGCCGATTGGTGTACGTTCAAAGTGACAACAAAGTCTATAACAGCACAATGAGATTTTTAAGAGTGTAAAACTCCACGAGTTTGATTATAATTATGGGCATTTAAGCTCCGGTACTGAAGCTGGTAAAGGGAAGTGATGCATTGCAAAGCAAACAGAAGCTGACCTTTGCATGTTTTCCCATCAGGCTGCAAGGTAAATCCAACTGGGCAACTGCAGCGGACTCCTGTGGCTGTATCCTTGCAAGTCCGGTCACAGCCTCCATTATTAACCGCACATGTTTCTGAGAAATAAAGAGACAGGAAAAAAAGAGAAGAGGGAGGGAGAGAAAAAAAATACATTGTAGTCTCCTATGTGAGCTGCATACCATAACATATACAAATCTACTCTTAAGATACGCCATTATATTTCTGCCTAAGGCCAGCCAAGTTACAGAGAACACTTTAGGACAGTGATGTCTAACCTTTTACGTCACCGCATGCTGACCTGCGTGCCAGAAATGGCACGCAAAACCATCCCGCCTGCACCGTGCGACCTCACTGGCATTCACACATGCAATAGCAATAGCAATAGCAGTTAGACTTATATACCACTTCATATGGCTTTCAGCCCTCTCTAAGCGGTTTACAGAGTCAGCATATTGCCCCCAACAACAATCCGGGTCCTCATTTTACCCACCTCGGAAGGATGGAAGGCTGAGTCAACCCTGAGCCGGTGAGATTTGAACAGCCGAACTGCAGAACTGCAGTCAGCTGAAGTAGCCTGCAGTGCTGCATTTAACCACTGCGCCACCTCGGCACAATGCAGGTATGCAGAAATCCAGAAGAGCAGCACATATGTGCGCTCCAGCATCGGCACGTGCCCGACAAACAGCTGACCATCGCGCACGCACACAATGAAAACCTGGAAGTTTGGGTGCCGGCGTGCACATGCGTGCTGGAACGCTACTCTTCCGGGTTTTGGCATTCCTGCGCATGTGGAGGCCGGATGACTGGTGCGCGTGTGAGCACAGGAACGGGGATGAGGATGCGTGCCATAGGTTCTAGGAAAAGCCTTAGAAAATCAGTTTTTGTTCCGAGAGACTTCTACATAGATTGTATGGCACCTCTTAACCAAAGGTACTTCCAGTATTTATTATAGAGGTTTTAAGCTTTCTTCAGCTTTCGTCCCAAAACGTATTAAATCCAAAACTGAACTGATTTCTAATCTGAGTTGGAAATTAAAATTGCACAAAATTCAGTGCGGCTCATTCTCCAAGGATTTTGCCAAAGTTGCAGCTTACTAGGGAGCCTCAGATTAATTAATTTGATTTTTTTTTTCAAGTGAACCCGTTTAGGATTAATGGAAGACAATTTATTATCAACTGTTTTTATATGAAACGCCTTTCATGAATATAATGGTTTTAAAGATATATTTTGGAAGGATATCATTTCAAAAAAACAAATGCCTGCTATGTTGTTAAGTCCCTGGGATTTCAGGAGCACTTCCTTTCAAGTAACGTCTTTGATACCCTGCACTTACAAACTACTCACTAGTACTAACTTTTTAATACTCCTTTTGGAGGAAAAGCTGCTCTTGATGAACTGCTGAATTTGCAAAATAAAGGAG
This sequence comes from Thamnophis sirtalis, assembly GCF_051295495.1. Classification (NCBI taxonomy): domain Eukaryota; kingdom Metazoa; phylum Chordata; class Lepidosauria; order Squamata; family Natricidae; genus Thamnophis; species Thamnophis sirtalis. The sequence continues at coordinate 68,729,887 of NW_028261389.1, forward strand.
CTCGGAAAACAAACCCAGGCAGCAGCGCTGGGCTCCCAACTGACATTTTAAATCTTTTCCCTCGTGGAAAGAGTTAATAGAAGATGAACTACATACATCACTTTGAAAGGAATCTACAAGTCCAATCCGTCCCTACTGAAGTACAAGAAAAAAAAGGCATCTGGGTTTTGTCCACTTAAAGCTTTTTGCAAATTGAAAGGAGTTCTGGAGTGGGTGGGTGGGGGCACGATTGAGGTCACTGAACCCATTCCAAGCTGTGTCATTGAAATTTCCCAGGGCTTGTAGAATGTCAAATGGTAGATAGGCAAACACTGGGAAGAGGAGGCTGGAGGACTTTTTTGTAACTTTTACAATAATGGGAAATGGTTATTAGGTACCACTTCAGCAGGAGGAGAGTGGAAGAGGAGGAGCAGGCAACTTTATTACAAACAAACCCTAAGGATGGAATCCAGTTTTTGTGAGCTAAATCATAAAAAAAAGGCAGGAAATCACTTTACTTTTATCTTTGTAGACCGAGAAGTGTCTATATTCATTTGACCACGGTTTTGTGCAATGCTTATTTCATGGCCTGGAGTTCTATAGGATGGCCCTAGTATAGGATGTCTTCTCTATCTGAATTCACATTTCTGCCACACTGCTATACATTGTGTATTGTTGTCGGAGTGGAGAAAGCTGCAGCTTTACACACAGATGGTGTCAACAAACTCTCAAGCTGCAATTTATCACCTCCTTCCTATTGAATTATATTAACTACTTGCTTAAAAGGTAAAGGTTCCCCTCGCACATATGTGCTAGTGGTTTCTGACTCTAGGGGGCAGTGCTCATCTCTGTTTCAAAGCCGAAGAGCCAATGCTGTCCCAAGACCTCTCCGTGGTCATGTGCCCAACGTGACTGAACACCGAAGGCGCACGGAACACTGTTAACTTCCCACCAAAGGTGGTTCCTGTTTTTTTTAACTTGCATTTCTACATGCTAGGTTGGCAGAAGCTGGGACAAGTAACAGGAGCTCACTCTGTTATGCGGTGCTAGGGATTCGAACCACTGAACTGTCAACCTTTCTAATTGACAAGCCCAGCGTCTTAGCCACTGAGCCACTGCATCCTACAAACTACTTGCTTACGTTTAGGCAATCTCGTTGGAGAATTTGCCTTAGTTCCAGTGACAGAGTTATGACTAAATTGTACATTAAACTGAATGTCATCAAAGTCAATAAGTAATTTATTTTTTAAGGAAAGGCAGCTTCAGAATAGTGGATTTAGAAGAGAAAATGGAGATTATGGGATGAAATATTTCATACATATACTGCTTTCCTTTTTTTTTGTTAAAGATCCTGCCCCTTGAAATTTCAGATCAGTATTTATCCTTGTTCATTATATATTTTTTAATGTCCTGAAATGTTATTTCATGAAGATCTCCCTTCATTTTATCACTACAGCAACTGCCCCATCTGTTACATCAGGCTGAAGGAGAAGCACTAGTCTAAAGTTATCCAATGAGTGTGATGGCTGAAGATGAACTTGAATGCAGACCATCAACTTAAATCATATGGTGTATTGACCTTTAATTATGCCATGCAAAAAATACATTTTGATATCTATTGAGGGACACCTGAACCAACCCAAGGATCAATACAGGGAAGATTGTTATATGGTGATGATGGAAGTGACTTAATGCTTACTAATGGAGATGAAATGATAGAAGGGGTTGAAGTTGCAGGAACTTTTGGGGAACAATATCATATTGGAATTCATCATAATGCAGACACAAACAATAGAACCAAGTCAAACTAGTGTCTTAAAATTTAAAGAGCTGATTTCAACAAACCCAGAGCATGCTTGTGAAGGATTCCATGGGTAAAAATCTGAAAGGGAAAAACAACTCAAGAAGCTTGGGAAACTCTGAAAAATGAAATTATAAAAGCCAAGTCTAGCACAATACCATTAAGAAAGAGAAACAAGATGACCCAGACAAAACCAGGGACCTCCCTGATAAACTACAAGACAAAAATGACAAGTATAAAAATGGGAAGGGGGACAGAAGAACACTAGCAAATTGCTGAAATCTGCAAAGCTGAAGTCAGGAAAGCTAGGGCTCAGAATGAATTAAGACTTACAAAAAATGTCAGAAATAATAATAAAAAAGTTTCTTTTAATATGTAGTGGGAGGGGAGAAAAAAGTCAAGGAAACAATTGGTCTAATAATGGGAGAAGATGGTAAGAAGGAATGGGCAGCAAGGAAAAAGTGGAACTGCTTAATTCATTTTTTGTATCTGTCTTTACACAAAAGGAAAAAAAATCCAATTTAACAAAAATAGTACTGTAAAAGATAGATTAGGAATAGAAGTCAAAATAGGGAACAAAATGGTGAAACAACACCTACCCATGACTGGAAAAGAATACAGAATATGGAATAATAGAGTTGGAAGGGATCTTGGAGGTTTTCTAGTTCAATCCCCTGTTCAATCAGAACCTTTTGGCAAAATAGGATGAAGTCTGTTTAAGCTTAGCTCAGCTCCTGGGGATTTACATAGACACATGGAAGTGGTTTATAATTGCTTTCTTTTGGTTGGGTCCCCCCCCTCTCCCTCCCTCCCTCCCTCCCTCTCTGATTTTCCAATCTAACAGTGTTAGAATTTTCTGGAGGTATTGTCTAGCTTTTATTTGGCCATCCAAGGCAAGAGTGGTTGGGTTTTTTAATTTCAATTCTGAAACTTATTTTCATTACTGTCTGGTTAATAACAGCAGAGCAGAAAATATCCTATCATCAAAATCTGAGAATTTGAGAATTAATTTTAATGGCAGTCATGGATGCAATACTATAAATCTCCCAGTTCTAGTACTTTGCTGGATTCTACAAAACATAGAACATCAAGCGCCTTCAAGTATAATACGTGGTTACTATCATATGTATTGATATTTGTATTTATATTTCAATAATACATTACGTTCAAATATAAATACATATGATATCAGCCATGTATTCTTATGTGTTTATTTATTAATTAAATTTAGGTTCTACACATCTCACTCTTTATTCTTATATAGAATTATTTTAACGGGATCCCCATAGAACAATTTCCTTTGAAATTGGGTTAATACCCAGTTGCAAAGAGACATACCAAAATAAAGTGTATTTTGAAAACTGTGAAGTAACTTTACAGTATCATAGGACTGGTTAAGGTATGGTCCTGCTACAGGAATAGCCATAGGATTCAGTGACGTGCGGTGAGGTTTATGGCTGGTGAGGCAAAAAGAAAGAAAGCGGCTTTTGACCACCCTGCTGCTATGTCCGACATAGAGGCGTCCCGCGTGGCTCGCTTTTTACGGGCTGCCAACGCTTCCTGTCACCTTCCGATCCCTGACCTGGTTTTCCCCCCAAGTCCCACCGGGCGAGAAGGTTACACAGTATACATCTAGGACAGGAGAAGGAGGTGGTCTGGGTTCGGGGCTGCAAATTGAGGTCCGGCTCCTCTCGCATCCTGCCCCCATTGAACGCGGTACCTTCCAGTCATCCCCGGGGCTGCCATTGCAGGTGGCACAGTTGGCCGGCAGACCAAAGCCCGGGTGCTGCCCGTTGTGGACATCCCGCGGAGTCGGGGTCCGGCTGCCGTCTCCACCGCCTGAGCTCGGTAGTCCTTCTCGCCTCATGGAAAGAGCCCGCACCGGTGCTGGAACCAAGCCACAAGTTGAGAGCCCAAGAGGCTGCCTATCAGGCCGGCCATACTCCCTCCGGGTGGGAAGCAAAAACCAGGCACAGCGGGATGCTCCACCGGCAGAGCCGCCAACCGGCCACCCCTCTGCAGAGGAGCCGGAGAGAAGGGCTGGGCTTGGACAGGTGCAGCTGCGTCCCACCTCTATGTTGAACATAGCACCGGGGCAGCCAAAAGCCACTTTCTAGAAAGAAAGAAAGTGCCAGCCCGCCAGCAGAGGCGGATAAAAGACCTGCCTGGTGGGCTTCCCTGACACAGAGAAAGAAAGCTGGTGGGCTGCCCTCTCTGCCTCTCCTACCCCCTTCCTTCTTAGTGAAGAAAAGCACACACACAAACAAATTACTTACAATTACTTAAAATTGCATTAATTTTGAATTCCTCCCCCTCCCTCCAACCCTCATAGCTTTTCCAGCCTTTTCACAATCACAGAGGATTTCAGCTCTGCTCTTGTCTGCCATGATGAAAATGTAAAAATGTAAAAGGAAAAAGGCAAGAGCTGCTGAGGTCAGGCTGGGTTAGCTGCTGTCAGAGTCTCCAATGGATGACTCTGCTTAACTGTTTAAAAAAAGCCTCTAAAAAAACGCCCTCTACAGGAGGAGGCGAGAGAACCAAGTGCCTCATCTACATAAGGAATTTTTCGGCTTTTAACCCTTGCTTAACTCTGCTCAAGTGATCCTAAAGTCAGACTAAACGAGGCATGTGGTTCTCCCACCTCCTCCTGTAGAGGGCACTTTTTAAAGAGGCTTTTTTAAACAGTTAAGCACTAAGTAGAGTCAACCACTGTGACTCTGGCAGCAACTACCTCAGCCTTTTTCCTTTTATTTTTTTTCTTTTCATGATGACAGTGGTGAGGCTCTGCCTCCCCTGCCTCCCCTGACTGCACATCACTGATAGGATTTCATCTGGCCACAACAGCCTCATTTTAAATCTAGTCCATCAATTCAGTTATTAAAAAAATAAAATAAACGATAAGCAATAATGAATAGAAGAACGTTTCCCATATCAATGCTTCATGTTTTTACACATGCTTGATGGGTAAAATATAATCCCAAATTGGATGTCATTGTCAATTGTCATTAGTCAATTTTTATATTATTCTCATTTTTAAACAAACAATGGAATTATGTTCCACAGCAAAATATGTTTTCATGGCAGGTGAAAGCATGAATACTTTACTGTAGGTGTGTCCAACTCACAGACAGCTAGTAATGTAGACCCATAAATTAATGAAAATATTTTAAAAATAAAATACATTTGTTATTTATATACATTAACTACATTATATATTTTATAAGTAGTCCAACAAAATACAATACAATACAATAGCCGAGTTGGAAGGGACCTTGGAGGTCTTCTAGTCCTAGGCAGGAAACCCTATACCAATTCAGACAAATGGCTATCCAACATCTTCTTAAAGACTTCCAGTATTGGGGCATTCACAACTTCTGGAGGCAAGTTGTTCCACTGATTAATTGTTCTAACTGTCAGGAAATTTCTCCTCAGTTCTAGGTTGCTTCTCTCCTTGATTAGTTTCCACCCATTGCTTCTTGTTCTATCCTCGGGTGCCTTGGAGAATAGCTTGACCCCCTCTTCTTTGTGGCAACCCCTGAGATATTGGAAGACTGCTATCATGTCTCCCCTAGTCCTTCTTCTCATTAAACTAGACATACCCAGTTCCTGCAACCGTTCCTCATATGTTTTAGCCTCCAGTTCCCTAATGATCTTTGTTGCTCTTCTCTGAGCTCTTTCTAGAGTCTCCGCATCTTTTCTACATCGTGGCAACCAAAACTGAATCCAGTATTCTAAGTGTGGCCTTACCAAGGCAATATAAAGTGGTATTAAACACTTAAAACACAATTCCTCTTCACTCAATGTGGCCAAGGCAAGACAACAGGTTAGACAACCATGCTTTATGTTTACTCCAGAACACAAAGCTGATAATTTTTTAACATATGCCATATTTTGTAACTGTTGCGGATATTCCTTTTGCAGAAAACTACACTTTTTCCCAGGAGATTGATCAAGTGAAGGTAACAACCTACTCATTTCTATTTTATCCTCTACTGAAAACCTAGCAGCAAGGATGTGTTTCAGCCGGTTTGGAACGGTTTGGGTGAACGGGTAGTTCTGGTGGGCAGTTGCCCCACCCCCACCCACCCACCCATACTCTTTCCTGTCCTATATTTCCCTGGTTTTTTAGCTCATCTGATTCATGCAGCACAGCAAATTGCTGCGCTTCAGATGTTTTACTCAACAGTGCTGACATACAAGGTAAGTTTTTAAGCTTAAAATAAGTGGCTTTTGAACGCTGCGTGCGCAAAGCACACATTAGGTGTGCGTCTATGCGTGCAAAGTGTGCATGCGCACCCTCACCAAACCAGTGTTAAACTGGTTGCATCCCACCACTGCTTAGCAATTAAACTCCAGTTGGAAGATGTCCCTCTGAACGTTTCAACTGATTATGTAATGAAAACCCATAGAATCCATGTACTTTTTACCTAACTTGTAAAGGAATTTCAAAAATCATTATGAAATTTTACATTATTCCTCCACCCCCTTTCGGTTGTGTTGTTTATATGGTAAAACCAATAGACCAATAGACCAATAAGATTGCACAGGATGGGCCTTCTCCGGGTGCCTTCAGCGGGACAATGCCGGCTGGCGGCGCCTAGGAGTAGGGCCTTCTCTGTTGCTGCTCCGGCCATATGGAATGAGCTGCCCCCAGAGATCCGGGCCATCCCCACTCTCATGGCCTTTCGCAAAGCCATTAAAACCTGGCTTTTCCGGCAGGCCTTCTGATTGGGTGTTTGTTGCGTCCCTTTTTTAACTTTGTGTGACCTATTGTTTTTTAAGTTCTTTTAATTTCTTTTTTTATTTTTGTAAGCCGCCCGGAGTCCTTCGGGATTGGGCGGCATAGAAATTTAATAAATTCAATTCAATTCAATTCAAAACTTAAAGGTAAGGAATGTTATGCCTTTAGTTAGCTTATGGGCTCAGTTAGGGCTTTCAAAATTATAACTCCCCATGATATATTCCAGTTCTTTGACATTTCTAAGGCACCAGGACCATAAACAGAGGGGGAAATAGCAGGTGAAGGAAACGCAAAGCAGAACTACAGCGTGGGGATAAATAAGCTTCAGCCACGGTGGCGCAGTGGTTAGAGTGCAGTACTGCAGGCTACTTCTGCTGACTGCCAGCTGACTGCAATTTGGCAGTTCAAATCTCACCAGGCTGAAGGTTGACTCAGGCTTCTATCCTTCCGAGGTGGGTAAAATGAAGACCCAAATTGTTGGGGGCAATAAGCTGACTCCGTAAGGGCTACAGCCTGGAGTGAAAAGAAACCTCCTTGGAGGAAAGCTACAGAAAAGAAGATGGCCAGAGTGAGGCCAGCTTCAGGGTTGACAAAAGCACTGTTAAGCGGTATATAAGTCTAAGTGCTATTGCTATTAGGGCCAACCACTTCTAGAAATTTTCATCCTATTCTAGTTTTCCATTGTTAGAGGACCAGGAAAGATGATGGCTGGAGAATAAGATACTTTTGGAAACAAAACCAGAAACCCACTACACCAGATTTTATTCCATTTCTAATGAATATTTATTCTTATTACACCTTTGCTAAAGAGTGTAACTAATTTATCAGCAGCTAAATTTAAAATAAGACTTTAATTATGCCATTTTAATTACACTGTAGTAGCATACCTTTAAGCCCATCATCTCCAGCCAATACAGGCTATTTGTTCATGGGTGGCCTTTACTGAGACAGGCAAAAAGACACTCAGTGCCACTTAAGAGTTTATTAGAATCTGGGCAGGCAGGTAATGGCAACAACAAACCAATCTTTTGAGAATGAGGACGTATTTGTTGCCAAAATCATTTTGGTTCTACCGAAAAGTACAATCAACACTTTTCAAGAGAAACAGTATTATGATTGCAAATGGTTTAGTAGTTCTTTGTTGTAAAATTGTAATTTGCAGAAAGCATTCTGTGGGTCATACAGATTTCTTGACAAGGTCAGAGGCAGGTGTTTTCACATTTTCAGCTTAGTTTGTACAATAGTCCTGAACTTTTTAAAATAATTTTTCAGTTGAGTCTTGATTTGATTGCATAAAAAGAATACCTAGATCTAAATTAGGGGTATCAAACTCAAAGCCTGTAGGCCAGATCCAGTCTTAGATCTGGGCCGCGGGGTCGCCCTGAAAATCATGAAATACTGGCCTGCAGGGCCTTTGACAGTGAAAATGGAGATCGGGAGGGCCGTGCGCAGCTGAAATTGAGCTCATGAGGGAGGCAGGCAGCTCTCCTGAGTTCCATTTTTGCTGGCGGAGGGTTGCAGGAGGCCATCACAGTCGAAAATGGAGGTTGGGACCTCGTTTTCACTGGCAGAGCGCTCAGGCCACCACAGGTGCCGGCACAAATGACATCAAGCTGGACATGTCCACCCTGGCCACGCCCACTCCACCCTCCCGCCACCCCGAGGTCAAACACAACCCTGATGCGGACCTCAATGAAATTGAGTTTGACACTCCTGATCTAAATGAACTCACTTTACTAAATGGAGACAGTGTTGGTCATGCTTGTCAATGACCTTTGGTGGACTCCGGAAGGACATGTTGTATCCACCCTAGTACTCCTTGATTCCTCAGTAGCTTTTGGCACCATCAACCATGGTATCCTTCTGGATTGGCTGTGGGAGTAAGGCCTAAGAGCTGTGGTGGCGCAATGGTTAGAATGCAGTACCGCAGGCTACTTCTGCTGCCTGTCGGCTGCCTGCAATTCAGCAGTTCAATTATCACTGGCTCAAGGTTGACTCAGCCTCCGATTCTTCAGAGGTGGGAAAAATGAGGACCCAGATTGTTGGGAGGCAATAGGCTGACTCTGTAAACAGCTTAGAGAGGGTTGTAAAGCAATGTGAAGCAAGATATAAGTCTAAGTCTACAGTGGGATTCAGCCGGTTTGGGCAAACCGGTAGTTCAGTTGGCCCTGCCCACCCACCCCTGCACTAGTCTGTCCTATATTTCCTTTGTTTGAATCCCAGTTGATAGGCGTGGCAGAGTAGATTGCCACACCTCAGCTGTTTTACTCACCAGGGCTACAGTAGAAGGGAAGCTTTAGAGCACGCACACAAAGTGTGCCCTCAGCAAACCGGTTGTTATACCCATTGAATCCCACCACTGGTCTAAGTGCTATTGCTCCTGTGTTGCAGGGGTTTGTCGCCTTCCTTAGTGGTGTTAGATGATGCTCTCAGAAGAGTAGAGATTGCACCCATGGTCCCTCATTAGCAGGGCTTGAACTTCTACACGAAAGTACTGGGTTAGATTATCCATCAGTTTAGAGTTTGGTATCAATTTTGGTATCAACTGTCCATGTGAAGCTGTCAATGTACTGACTCAATATCTTGAGGCTGTTTGGCTCTGGATGGGGAGAAATAGACTTCATTTTCATAAGACAGACTGGCTGTAGCTCTTTCAGACTCCTTGGCTGAGGATGTTGTCACTGTTGGACTTGGTTACCCTCATTTGGGATTGGTATACAATTTGGGCCTTCCTGGATTCACAGTCACTGCTTAATAAGCAGGTGGCAGCTCTGGCCAGAAGGCCCATCACCTTTTGCACCACCTGTGCACTTTCCTCAACCAGAAGGCCCTTCAGGCAATTACGGTATTTTTCGGAGTATAAGACGCTCCGAAGTATAAGACACATCTAGCTTTTGGGGAGGAAAACAAGGGGAAAAAATCTGTCTCTGACTCCTAGCAATTTGCTTCCTTGCAACAAACAGCAAACAGTGCAGACAATATACACTGTTTGTGGTGTATTTCTGTGCATGTGCGCCTGACCCATAGAAATAGCAAAGAATTGGGAAAATGTACATTATGGCAGTATATTAATGCCAGAATGTTTTCTTAAATGTAGTCACACTAACTCCTCCCAATTATTTAAATAGACCTACTCCAAACATGACTAAGTCAGGGTCTAATTAGACAACAGGACACTGTTACATTTCAGCCTTTACTTGTACAGAAGTTGTTAAAATTGATGTGGCTTTCTGAAAGTATACATTATTCTCTGCTATTTAAAATAAGATACAATAGCACTGGGACTCTTCAGATCAAGCATTTATTTTAAAAAGCTTCTTCATTTTGTTAAGTTGTGTAGAACAATAATAAAGCAGTCTTTAAAAAATAGGTATAATTTTTAACTGCCTATAGGCATTTATTGACTTATCTCATTGCAGCAAACAGCCTAATTAGCACAAGAAAAAAAACCTGCCTCCCAGCAATTTGCCTCCTGCAGCAAACAGCAAGTTTCACTTTCAGTTTAAGTGAGCCTCCCGATCATCAGCTGTTTCAGGCTGAAGGGATTGCTATAACCTATTGCTGCCTCCGCAAGCCCCATTTTCTCTGTTTGCTGCAAAGAGGTAAATTGTTGGGAGGAAGAGGCCAAAGGGTGGGCGCTGGTGGGTGGGTGGGTCTACATTTGGTGTATAAGACGCACCCAAAATTTCCCCCTCTTTTAGGGGGGGGAAAGGTGCATCTTATACTCTAAAAATACGGTACTTGTGATCTGGTTAGCTTGTGATTGGACAACTGCAATACTTTCTATATGAGATAGCAGCCCTTTAAAAACATCTAGAAACTACAGAAAGTTCAAAATGCAGCAGCCTGAGCAGGAACAAACAATTCTCGCTATACGTGAGAAGCTATAGCAATAGCAATAGCAGTTAGACATGTACCGCTTCATAGGGCTTTCAGCCCTCTCTAAGCGGTTTACAGAGTCAGCATATGGCCCCCACAGTCTGGGTCCTCATTTCACCCACCTCGGAAGGATGGAAGGCTGAGTCAACCTTGAGCCGGTGAGATTTGAACTGCCAAATTGCAGTCAGCTGGCAGTCAGCAGAAGTACCCTGCAGTACTGCACTCTAACCACTGTGCCACCATGGCTGAAGCTTATTTACCCCCTCCCTGTAGTTCTGCTTCGAGTTTCCTTCACCTGCTATTTCCCCCTCTGTTTATGATCCTGGTGCCTTAGAAATGTCATAAAAAGAACTGGAATATATCATGGGGAGTTATAATTTTGAAAGTCCTAACTAAGCCCATAAGCTAACTAAAGTACTGCATCCTAACCACTGCGCCACCTTGGCTCTTATTATTTATAGCACTTCTCACTATAAATGTTATGACTGCTACACACGCTGCATTGGTTGCCAATCACTTTCTAGGTGCAATTCAAGGTGCTGTGCACACCTTTAGAGCCCTTCATGGTATAGGGACCTGGTGACCGGAGGGACTGTTTTCAGTTATGTTGTGGCCCGCCAGCGGCCAGCAGAGCTAGTAGCAGAGTCGGACAGTGAGGAAGTTGGGGAGGAGTATGGACCAGTCCTGGAGGTTGGTGAAGGCTCGGACGAGGGCTCTGCATCAGAGGCAGAGAGGGAGCCAAGGCCATCTGGCAGTGATCAGGTGCCTACAGAGCTAGACAGCAGTGAGGCAGAGGAACAACTGGAGCCTGTTCCCAGTGTGCGCACATGCAAAGCTGCCAGAAGAAAAGAACAACTCAGAAATCAGGGTCGACTTGGGAATAAAGTCACAGGTGGAAGGTGATTGGCCCCTCCCATAGGAAATAAAAGAGGAGCGAAAGGGGAGTGGGTTTTTGCAGGAAACAATTCGTTTGTTCGTTTGTTAGATTTGTTTCAGGAGTGTGAAGATCTGTCCGTGAATCTCAGCGACTCTGTGCCCAGTCTTTCCTTGCACAGCACCTCATTTGGAAAATATTCACATGGCAGCTTTCCAAGATAGATAAGGTCTGTAGTCATAATTACTCCTTTGACAGACTGTTTGCCAGGCCTTGCTGAATGTGAATGAGAGGAGCTCACATTTGTTTAATAAAAGGGATTTTGTCACGACCAGGAGTCTGCTTCGTGCTTTTTGGGGAAGCCTAGGTCAGAACAAGTTACTTCTGCCTTCCCAGTATATTTGGGGCAGAATGATTATGCGCCATGTCCCCTGAATTAAATGTTATCTTCTGTGTCTTAGTCACAGCTCTTGTCTTCTGGAAAAGCATATTTGGTACACAAGGCTCCTACTGTCCCAAGGTTCGAGAAGAAATTAATACATGGCCAGTGATGTGCGGTGAGGTTTATGGCTGGTGAGGCACTGACACAATTTTTTTTAGACTTGTGGACTTCAACTCCCAGAATTCAACAGCCAGGCATACTCAGTTCCGATTTAAAGTGACAGCATTTGTTTTTCTCCTTTGCGAAATAAGTTTCCTTCTTTCTTTTTCTTTTTCTTCTCCCTTCCCCCCTTCCTCCATCTCTTCCTCCCTCCCCCCTCTCCACGGTGACTCTGGCAGCAACTAGCTCAGCCTGACCTCAGCTCTTGCCTTTTTCCTTTTACATTTTTTTTCTTTTCATGGTGACAGTGGTGAGGCTCTGCCTCCCCTGACTTCCCAGACTGCACGTCACTGTACATGGCTCTGTTCCCAAACTTGATTTGGATGTTTGTGGATCCTCTGTTTGTTCTTTTGACTGTTATGACTGCTTTCCTGTCCAGTTATTATGTTTTTAAAAACATTTTAACTGTTTTAATTGTACAATTTTTATATTGTAAGCTGTCCAGAGTCTTTGGGAGTGGGCTGCTATACTAAATCTAATAAAAAGTGTTTATAATTATAATTATTATCGTAATCTATTGCTGCTACTTGAATGAGTAAATTGCTGGGAAATCACTATTTAAATAGAATTTCTGTATTCATGCAAACATTTTCTTCAAATAAGTCCAAATGGCTTTGAATAATATACAAATCATTTAAGCCCTAAATACTTTAAAGTTTCATTTATTTACGGTTATAATTGCTGTTTAGAAAGTAATGCTTACATTGGATTCGATTTAAATTTAAATACACAGTAAAAAATATGGGCACTTACTGCATCTATCATAGACTCTGAAGTGAGTATCAATTAACCATAATAAATTGAAAAATTGAGAGGAATGTTTTCCTAGTTAGAAAATCCAATGTATAACTTTAATCAAGATCCTGTATATATGTTCTTAGATATTAATCTCCCTGAGCTGAGTTTCTTCCAGGTAAATAAAAAGAGATGCAGCTAAATTTAACCAAAACAAGGATATGTTAGTTTCCAAGAATTCTCATCTGTTTTAGATGAATAAAGAAGCAGAAATGAAGGAGAAAATTTTAGAAAAGCATATGGAATTTGATCTATCATCTATCTATCTATCTATCTATCTATCTATCTATCTATCTATCAATCAATCAATCAATCAATCATCTGTCTGTCTGTACACACACACAGATACACAGACACACCAGGTTTAGCAGTTCAAGATTATTTCAGGCAGTCCTTGACTTACAACAAGTTCTTTAATGACTGTTCAAAATTATAATGGCACTGAAAAAAGTGACATCACCATTTTTCCTGGAGTCATGTGATCCCCATTTGCAACCTTCTGACAAGCAAAGTCAGTGGGGAAACCAGATTCATTTCACAACTGTGTTATTAATTTAAGAACATTGATTCACTTAACAAATGTGGTGAGAAAAGTCATAAAACAGGGCAAAACTCACTTTAAAAATTTCTCTCTTAGCAACATAAATTTAGATAGACAGATAGATAGACAGACAGACCGACAGACAGACTGACAGACATCTTCATATAACTCCTGGAAACAAGATTTGGAGGAAGAAAGGGGAAAAACATCAACAACTCAGAGAAGTCTGTCTGTCTGTCTGTCTGTCTGTCTGTCTCTCTCTCTCTCTCTCTCTCTCTCTCTCTCTCTCTCTGTGTGTGTGTGTGTGTGTGTGTGTAAAAAAGTCAAAAAAGTTGCTGGATATAATGGGGAAGCTTTGATCATGATACTGGTTTCTATGTTGACTTTCAACTATCAGATCATACATAATGAAGGCAATGTATCTGTTGAACTATCTCAACTATATTATTTTTGAATGATGGACCAGGTTTATACAACTATCTACAATCTGTTTTTTCCACTTGCCCTGGGACTCTCAATATTCCCACCCTGTATGTTTAGATAGAAGGTTGGTATTCTAAATGAATTGTAACTCTCTGTACAATAGAGATGCACAGGTTAAGGCAACAAGCTCATGGGAAATTTGAACTCCATGTGAATACATTCTTTTTACTTTGGATAATTGTTCATAGGTAAAATGACTAAATATGTCTACAATTCTAATTAAATGCTATGTAAAAGGAAGGAATAATCCCACAAGAACAATAAGTAATTACCATTTCTGCATTTACCAGCATTAAAAATAAAATAGAAAAAACAGCAGCTATTGTATTTTGCTATATTTGTATAGTGTCTTGATTAGAAAGAAAAAGGACATGACAGCTTATTGACTACTGTAGCCAAGGGTTTTTCCCCCCAATAATTTCAAAATTACTTCAAGGAAACATATATTAGTCTATGACCAAAGTATAATGAAAACCATTGTTTTAAAGACTCACATAAAAGAGATCAATTATTTACATCACTGCTTTAACCTAAAGCTCAAGACTTGTGTCAATATGTATGTTATGTGTATTTATTTATGACATTTGTATGCCGCCCACTCCCTAGGGACTCTGGGCGTATCATAATGCATCATCATCAGTAGTGGGATTCAGCCAGTTCGCACCTATTCAGGAGAGCCAGTTGTTAACTTTCTAAGCAATTTGGAGAAGGGCTGTTGGAAAAAAAATCTCATTTTGGTTTTTTTCCACTTTAAAGGGCTAATCCTGCAAGGAAGGCAGGTAGGAAACATCCTGGTGTTGTTTCTAGCCTAATCTTTATTGCCCTGCTTATAGAAACTGCCCCTCTGGTTAACCCTTATTACATTGTAACAGCTAAGGCAAAGCGCCCATCGACGTGAGTGACATTGAGTTGGCCACGCCCACCCAGTCACATGACCACTGAGCCACCCCTGCTCAGCTGGTCATTAGGGCCAAGAATCAGTTGTAAAATTATTTGAATCCCACCACTGATCATTATGTATCAAATATGTATTTGATAGGTTTGAAGTCATACGTGATACAAGTCATATGTGAAAAATGAGTATGCGCTAGGTAAGTAAATTATTAGCCAATGTTTTCTTCTCTGCAGCAATACATTCAACATTTAACATTACAAGGTAATAAACCGATTGTGTGTACAGAGAAAGCAGATGTAAAATATATATATAAAAAGATTTTCCCCACCCCAATGGAAACTCAAGATTCTTAACCAATTAGGAACCTCAGCACAGAGATGAGCAAATTAAGTACAAATATCACCGAAGGCCCCTCATCCCCACAGAGATAGACAAAGTTGGGAGCACATCAAAGGAAGTGGAAGAAAAGTGTTACCCATAAGTAGCCGCCGTTTCACCCGCTTGTCCACATCAGCTACTGACGTGGCATTGAACTCAGAGCTCTCAATTGCAGCCTCATCCTTCTCTAAAACAAAGGAAGGGACAAACATGGAGCACTTGGTTAATGAGAAGCCCAGTTTTCCACTGTGGAAGACAGTCTCTTGGCTTTGGGCAACTAAGCATGAAAACATGAAAACCCCATTGAGAATTGTGATTCAAATCCCAGACACAAACCAAGGTGTGTTGGAGGAAGGGAGGGAGGAAGGTACTAGAGGTGGTAGAAGGGGGTTGAAATGAAGTCATTCACCAGCCAATACTTAAGGAGCTGATCTCCCACTAATAAAAACACACACCCTGTTTTCCCCAAAATAAGACATCCCCGGATAATAAGCCCAACTGGGCTTTTGCGTGCATGCGCTTAAATAAGCCCTCCCAAAAAATATTGCAATGCAGCAGCAGCCAGGAGGTGACCACGCTCACCGCCTCCTGCACCTCAAAAATAATAAGACCTCCCTGAAAATAAGGCCAAGCGCTTATTTCGGGGGTCAAAAGAAAATAAGACCCTGACTTATTTTGGGGGAAACATGGCACACAAGAAAGGATGCCCCAGACAGGTGTTAATTTAGAAACGTAATTTACAACACTTAAAGTAAACATATTGTTAAAAAAGGAGGGGAACAGGTGAGTATGACATGTTGACAAGTGCAAGTTTTTGAATATAGAACAGAGCGAAAAGAATCCGGTGATGGGTGGGCATGGAAATGTGCTCATGTTGATTTTTTAAAATAAATAAATAAATAAATAAATAAAACACAAGAAATAAAAAAATGCATGCCTTAAAACAATAAAATGTAAAAGAAACACAAACTTAAAAATGAAACAAATTGGGCAGTGCTGGTTGCCTGCTTGTCTAATGGAACACAACTAGCTAAACATTCAGGGCTACAAAAAAAGATGTCATAGGAAGAGACTAATAATTTTTTCAAGCATGCGGAACAGCGGAGGGCGGTGTTAGTGGATATGGCATCTTGCAGGGTAAATTTCTGATGTTTGGTATATGAAAAGCTCCAATTCAGCATTACAGCAAATTAATGTAGCATTTCAAAATACACCCCAAATGATCCATTTGCAGGGATGAAAAGAGATGATATGAGTAAAGCGGGTTAAATCATACGGAAAGCAGCGGTGGCGGGATTAAAATTGTATCAAATGGAGGACTGCGTTTCAAAGAAAAAAACAAAACAAAACACAAGGGGGGAGTGTGTACATGCAGCAGACATAAAATAAGAGAATAAGCCAAAGAAACAAAAACAAAATGGATTAGACCAGGGGTGTCAAACTCAAGGCCTGCGGGCCAGATCCGGCCCACAAGGTGCTTAGATCTGGCCTGCAGGACCACCCTGGAAACAGCGAAGGAGCAGCTCGCGGTGCCTCTGCCAGCACGCCACCCCCGAGCTCCATTTCCACTGGCAGAGGGCTGCAGGAGGCCGTTATGGCCAAAAATGGAGGTCGCGAGGCTACATGCAGCCCTCCCAAGCTCCGTTTTTATTGGCAGAGGGCTGCAGGAGGCTGTTGCAGCTGAAAACGGAGCTTGAGAATCTGTTTTTGCTGGCAGAGCACTCAGGCCACCATGGGCGTCCCCGACAAGAGTGACCTCAAGCTGGCCACACACACCTTGCCCCCCCCCCCCGAGGTCAAACAAAACTCTGATGCGGCCCTCAATGAAATCGAGTTTGACACCCCTGGATTAGACAAACAGATAACTTCGGCGCCTTTGCAAATATTTGCATCTGTGCAGTGATGCCAGAATTGGAGACATCACTGAAGAGAGGAAGGAGAAAGGAGAAACAAGGAGCAAAAGAAATCACAGGAAGGGGAAAAAGCTGGCAGGGTTTATCTGTGGAAATGCTAAATGGTTCTGTTGTTCTAGGAAGAAATCAGGTTCTAGATGGGATCAGGCTGCAATAGAGGCTTTGGTTTGACATTTTCTTTTCCCTTTTTTGTTTGTTTGAGTTTTTGTTTTTTTCCAGAAATAATTTATTAACTTCAGATATCATACAAGACAGGCAATCAGGAACCATCACCAGAAAGCAGGAATAAAATGAAAACGAAACAAAAAAAAAATTGAAAAAAAAAATCTAAGAGAAAACGCTACTCAGAAAGTGGAGAAGGAGGTGTGTAAAAAAATAAATAAATGCACACACGAGCAGCAATATGCGACTTACATCAGAACAAATAGTGTAAACATGACGTCATATTATTTAAAGCAACATTGCGAAAATGGAAGGAGAAAGTATAATGATTCAACAGTATGCCAAACCGAACAAAAAACATTAAAAGATACAAGATAGAAATTTAAGCATGGTTTGTTTGTTCTCATAACTCTCAATCACACCAGATTCCCAAGCCATCCACAACCTAAGATTATTCTCTGCAGTTATGTGAATAGTCCTAATCAGATGATTCTTAATTATTCAATAGTAGAACTATGAAGAATCCCCAAATATCCTGAATCTAGCGTAGCAGCTACGTTTTACTTAGAATTTTAATCTGTCCACTTTTAAAAATGAAATCTATTCATTTCACCCAAGCCAATACAGTGGGACCTCAGGTGCTGACCATAATCTATTCCAGGACTTCGGTGGGCACCCGATTTGGTCGTGACCAGAAGCAAAGCTGACTGCGCATGCGCGCACACACAAAAAATGGTGCGGAAGGGGAAATCACTGCAGCAGGGAAAATCGCCGCGGCTGTGTTTGATTGGCACCCGAGGATGTGTTCCTGACCTGAGTGAAACATTTAGCGGATTTTTTGGTCGGCACCCAATTTGATCGTGGTCTGAGCCGTTCGTTACCGGAGGTCCCATTGTAGTTGTGAACTAACCCCAGGCTGAGGTATTTCCATATTGGGACCAAAACCTCTGCTTTACATAATCATAGTTCATTTTTCTATAGATGTAGGCTAACTTTGGTTAATGCATCCATATTTAAAGAAGAGAGAATTCTGTAGAAATGGTATAGTTTGCACTATCGGCTCTGGTTCATGAAAACTGAGCTATTTTATTCAATGTTTCACGGTAAAATTTAATTAGAAATTATTATTGGACTTCCAGATCCCATTTAAAAATTAAGTAAAAATGCCATCCTCTGTTACCTATCAGAATTATTTAAAGCTTACATCACTGCTAAATTGGAGAAAAATCTAGGTGTGGATTTCTGTCAGAAATACGTAACTCACTCCTTAAAATCAGCTGGGATTTAGCTGAGACACTTATTTTTGTTTAAAGTCACAAATCCTTAACCAGCTAATGCATCATAATACTCTTATTTGCTGGCTTACATGACATTCACAATCCAATCTTATCAAATAACATTAAGATGCCTTAACATATCCTTTTCTACAATGAAGAACACAATTATAGAAAGGTACTTACCAATGCATGTTCGGCCATCTGAATGCAATGCATATTTCTGATGACAACCGCACACAGGACCACTATCGGTGTCATCACACGTGTGTTGGCAGCCTCCATTTCCATAGTTACAGGTTACTAGTTATTTCCCCCAAAATATGTATATACATATATATGAATAAAGCAACAATAAAGCCAATTAGTTCTTTCTGTGCTCCAGACACAAAAAATGATTTACAACTTAGAAAAGCAATGAACATGACATTGATTGATAACTGCCTCCCCAAACTTCCTTGCTAAAGAGCAACAGTTTAAGAGGTTATTAGTCCCAATGAAATGCCACTAAAAATAAAGGCATTAAGGAATATACTTCAGTCCTTTTTTATGAGGGGCCTTTTTCCCTTCCCATCACTACCTTATTTGATTGGTTGTCTTGTAGTTTATGCTTGGGACTAGATCCTAAAGACCCTAAAGATTGGTGCCTTTCCCCCCTCAGTTTTAATTTAAAACTATTTGGATAAGCTGGGCCAATCATTTTTCAAATACATTCTTCTCGGTTCTTGTGAGGTGCAGTCCATCCCTTGCCAGAAGCCCTTCTTGTAGATAAAGCAGACTGTGATCTAGGAATCTGAAGTTCTTTTGGTGGTACCAATCTTTGAGCCAGTGGCTCATTTCTAAAATCCGTTGTTGGATGCTGACCATTTGTTGGAAGTACAGATGAAAATGCGACTTGTGCTCCTAACTCTTAACTTCCTTGCTGACCTGCTCTTAGTCTCTTGGTATTGTTTTAGATTCATTGTTTGTCAGTGTAATTATGATTTTAATAGCTGACCAGCTGCTGTAATGCTGTAATACTGTAATGATGATGCAATGGTAGTAATGAGTCAGCACGGGTTTTTTGATTGTTATCACTTTAAGAGATTGTATTATAAGAGAGGCCCTGTTGGGAGTCTCTCTCTCTCTCTCTCTTTCTCTCTCTCTCTCTCTCTCTCTCTCTCTCTCTCTCTCTATCTTTCATGCTGTAAATGCTGTTTGCTTGTTTGTTCAAGGACAGTCTCTTTATACTGTTCCACTATATGGAAATACAAACCTATTTACTGTATTTGCTCCTGGGTTGTTTCACCTAGTCGCACTGTGCGCACTCTGACATTATTGTGTCATTTGTACCCACATGAAGAAGAAAGATAATAATTTGTGGACTTGATTATTTTAGTGAGGTTCTCAGCCACATCTTTGATTTTTTTTCTCCAGGGAGAAAACATACCTCCCTAGATTGATTGTCCAGAATCATAGCCAATTCTGTTCTCCTGAGAATTGAATCTCCTATCACCAACATTTGCCTTTTTCCCGCTTTTGGAAGCCTGAGCTACTTTTCTTCCTATTATAGGAGCACTTGATGATGTCCCTTCTCCAGGTGTCTGCATGCTTCTTTCCAGGGGAGGCTATGAAATCAGTTCCTCACCTCCATTGGGGCTGGACTAGGCTGAACTGGACAGCAAGGGTTTTGCTCTTCGCTGTTTTTTAAATTCTATGATTGACATGTTTCCATCAGTCTATCTCTATAGATTTATGTACAGGTTCACTCAAAAATGTCCAGTTTTCTACACTAGTAGTTTATAATATGTTCTAGAGTTATCCAACTGTTATTCCATCAAAGTAAAATCAATTTGATGAAACTATGAAGTTGCTATGAACAATGAAACAATATGTATCAAGCTACCCTGTCTCTGCAATATTCTGTTCCTGGCATTTCTATTTTCAACAGTGTTACAGCTAACAAACTCCT
The DNA here is from genome assembly GCF_051295495.1 of Thamnophis sirtalis. NCBI lineage: Eukaryota > Metazoa > Chordata > Lepidosauria > Squamata > Natricidae > Thamnophis > Thamnophis sirtalis. The sequence goes on from NW_028261389.1 coordinate 68,750,154, forward strand.
GTTTTTCCCAACTCCAAAATGTCTGTTTTCTTTCTTCTTTCTTTCTTTCTTTCTTTCTTTCTTTCTTTCTTTCAAAAAAAGAATATGATGTACAATTTTTGATAGATTGGGCAATTTAAAAGCAAAAGCATTTAAATGCCTGCTTGATTTATTGCCATTTTCTGAGTCCACTTGTGATTCTTCACACACTTGTTCACATCATCAATAAAGCAAGCAAGCAAGCAAGCAAGCAAGCAAGCAAGCAAGCAAGCAAGCATAGATAGATAGATAGATAGATAGATAGATAGATAGATAGATAGATAGATAGATAGATAGATAGATAGATAGATAGATGATAGAGGTGTGTGTGTGTGTGTGTATTGCTGCCAGTCAAATCAAGGACTGTGTGTGTGTGTGTGTGTGTGTCAGGGATGGGTTGGGGAACCAGTTCGGGGGCATGGTCAGCTTGCTGTCCCTACTGGTTTGGTGATCAGTTCAAACCGGTGTGAACTGGTAGCAACCCACCTCTGGTGCATGTGTGTGTGTGTCTGTGAATGCTGGGATTCAAAAAAAATTACTACTGGTTCTGTGGGCATGGTTTGGTGGGCGTAGCATGTCTTGGTGGGTGTGACACGGGAAGGATACTGCAAAATCCCCATTCCCTCCCAATCAGCTGGGACTCGGGAGGCAGAGAATAGATGGGGTGGGGCCAGTCAGACGTGGCATTTACTGGTTCTCTGAACTACTCAAAATTTCTGTTACCAGTTCTCCAGAACTGGTCAGTACCTGCTGAATACCACCTCTGGTGTCTGTGTGTGTGTGTGTGTGCGTGTGTGTGTATGTGCTTTTAAATCAGTTTTTGTCTCTCAAAAACTGCCTGGACTAGTCCAGTGGTGGGATTCACCCAGCGCGCACCTATTCGGGAGAACCGGTTGTTAACTTTCTAAGCAATTTGGAGAACCGGTTGTTGGAAGAAATCTCCTTTTGATTTTTTCCCACTTTACAGAGCTAATCCTGTAAGGAAGGCAGGAAACATTCTGGTGTTGCTTTCAAGCTTAATTTTTATTGCCCTGCTTACAGAAACTGCCTCTCCTGTTAACCCTTATTAAATTGCAGCAGCTAAGGTGAAGCGCCCATCGATGTGAGTGACATTGAGTTGGCCATGCCCACCCAGTCACATGACCACCGAGCCACACCTATCCAGCTGGTCATTAGGTCAGAGAACCGGTTTTTAAATTATTTGAATCCCACCACTGGACTAGTCCCTCCAACTTTCTTGGCAAGGTGTTTGGGAAGTAGGTTATCATTGCCTCCTTCCTAAGGCTATGAAAAAGTGATAGGACCAAGGTCATCCAGTTGGCTTTATGTCTAAAGCAGGACTAGAACTTGCAGACACCAGGTTTCTACCCTGATGCCTTGACCTCTGCACTACACTGGCTCTCACTATGGACTGTTGTACTCAAAAATTATTTCTTCTGCTTTAAATGTCAGTCAAAATTCAATTTAAAATCTGAGAGTCAATAAAACAACAGAATCACGTTCAATCATTGGGGGGCCACATGGTGTTTTGAAATGGTTCCACCACAAATCCGCGGTAGACTAAAGCGCGCTCAACGAAAGCGCGTACGTGACGTCATCACAGCGCGACGAAAACGGCACACTGTGAGCGGTAAATTTAAAATTAACGCGAAAACCTTACCCTAAACCCCCCAAACCTAACCCTAAACCTAACCCTAACCCTAACCCTTAACCTAACCCTAAAACTAACCCTAAACCTAACCCTTAACCTAACGATAAACCTAATGATAAACCTAACGCTAACCCTTAACCTAACCGTAAACCTAACCCTAATGCTTAACGTAACCCTAACCCTAACCCTAACCCTTAACCTAACCCTAACCCTAAACCTAACCCTTACCTTTATGTGAATCGGCTTGCTTTAATTTAATTTTAATTTTAATTTAATTTATTTTTAATTTTATTTGTCGCGCTGCTGATGACGTCACGTACGCGCTTTGATCGGGCGCGTTTTAGTGGACCGCGGTTTTGACGGGTCATGTTTTGAAACAACTCAAGGTCTTTGAAAAGTGGAAGAAACATACTATGGAGTAAGGAATTAATTTTGTAAACTGTCCAGAGTCCCTTAGGTTAGATAAGCAGCGTATAAATTTTTAGAAATAAGTATTATTGAATAATTATTCAAAGATAAAGTTTCTACTAGTCTTAGACTAGGCATCTAACTACAGATTACCCACACATAATAATAACACAACAGATATAACTGTGGTTGAAAAGAAGAAAATACAGATAATTGATATAACAGGGAATAGTAGAATAGAACACAATATATTGGAAAAGACTACAAAATATCAAGATCTGAAAATCAAAATTGAAAGATTATGGCATAAACCAGCTTTGGCGGCCAAAATCCTGGTCAGCACTTAGAAAATCTGGGTATTGACAAAATTTCCATCTATACATTGCAAAGGGCCACACTGCTTGGATCTGAACCTATACTAACTACGCCAATACATCATGACACCCTAGGCTTTTTGGGAAGAACTTAATGCATGCGAAGGCCCACACCAGCTAAAGAATTGGCAGCTCTAACTTCTCATTGTTGGGAACAGATAACAATTATTAAACTGGCTCAGGAGGCAGCAAATGCAGCAGAGAAGATTAACTAGGGTTGGATATTCTAATTTTCAACTCTCATTTTAGCTTCACAGAAATGGTTGGAAAATTAATCTGTTCAACCTTCTAGATCAGGGGTGTCAAACTCGCAGCCCGCGATCCAGATGCGTCACGCACTGGCCACACCCGTGTCTGGTCTAGTGAAGGCAGTAGCGAGTTTCAAATTTTTTTAGAACCTCTTCTGTAGGTGTGGCCTTTGTGGGAGTGGCTTGCCAGCCATGTGACTGGGTAGGTATGGCCAACTTGTAAAATGTGGTGAAACTCACTGAACAATGCTCTTGCTTAGCAACCAAAATGTTGACTCAGGAACTCTGGCATTGAAGTGTGCAAGTCTTAAAGCTGTCAAGTTACAAGACCCTTGAATCCCTAACCCTTTAGAGAAAAAAAAACCCAGGGGTGTTCAAATTTGACATCTTTAAGACTTGTGGACTTCAACTCCCAGAATTCCTCCTCTCGCTCTTCATCTTGATGATGTACGGATGGGCGGGGGGGGGGGAGGGAGCTGGAACCGGTTCTAAACGGAACTGTAGATTTGTGGAACCTCTTCTATAGAAGAGGCTAGAACTGGCAGGAACCCACCCCTGAGCGAAGGGGAAAAAGTCGTGATACATCATGTGACGACGCCGTGACAATGCAAGATTGACACCCTTAAATGATTCAATTTCTGTTGCTTCTTACGGAATAAAAAACTCTTCAGCAAAAAGCTCTAGTCATTGAAATTAAACTATTTTCCCGATTTTAGATAATAACAGCGCTGTGGAAAATAAAGCACATTGGACATTTGAGATTTTGCATACATCTACCTACATTTGCAATCCTTCTGGTTTTTGGCAAGTTCAAAGCCAGGCCTACATTCACAGGCTACCCCACCTTTGGGTGTCTCCCGGCAGATATGTTCACACCCATGGTCTTTGTTCATGCAGTTCATACCCTCTGGGGAAAAAGAGAGAGAGAAAAAAAATGAAGATGTTATAAGAACAATCTGAACAATAATAAATCCCCAGCAGTCATAAGGATTTTCTGTCTGCTTTCATGTAATATAGAAAACAGTACTCAGAATCTTTCTTTCCCGGCCCCTAAGGACATCACTAAATATTTATATTCATTGAATAAATATTCACTGATTATTATTTTAATACACCCTTCCCTTACCAAGATTAGGTTGTACTGCATTTTAATACTTCAACATTTAAATGATGTGATAAAATGTTTTTTTTTTAAATCATATTTTAAAAGAGGGCTGTGAAAATATCTACAGACCCCTCACATCCTGAACATAAATTAGTTCAACTTCTACCGTCAAAATGACGCACTGCACACCAGAACAAGTCACAAGGACACATTTTCCCCTAAATGCCATCATTCTGCTAAACAAATAATTCCCACAACACTGTCAAATTATTTACTAAGAGTATTTTACTATTCTTCTTCTCGTCCTTCCTAGCACCTATCTGTTCCCACTTATGACTATAACCATGTTACTTGTAATTGTATAATTTATATTATTTTATTTGTTTCCTAGTATGATTTGATTGCTTATTAGTAACCTATGACTACCACTAAGTGTTGTACTTATGATTCTTGATGAATGTATTTTATTTTTCTTTATATACACTGAGAGCATCTTCACCAAAGACAAATTCCTTGTGTGTCCCATCACACTTGGCCAATAAGTATTCTATTCTATTCTATTCTATTCTATTCTATTCTATTCTATTCTATTCTATATTCGCTTAAGTTTAATATGCCAGAAAGAACATTCCTGAGAACCAGTTTGGTGTGTGATTAAGTGCTGACCTTGAAACCAGAAGATTTGAATTCTTACCTTCCTTAAGCATGAAATCGAGGTGGGAGTTATTTGTCTAATAATTCCTTGCAGGATTTTTATTGTGGGAAAAATAGGAACTGGAGCATTAGGTATGTTTGCTACCTTCAGTTTTATATAAAATATTTTATATAATAGGGCAAAATATTTTATATAAAATATTTTAAATAATAATAATAATAATAATAATAATAATAATAATAATGAAAATGAAATGAAAAGAAAATGAAGCCTACAAATACTTAGGCATTCTGCAGTTGGATAACATCAAGCATGGAGAAGTAAAAACTATTGTCAGGCGAGAGTACACCAACAGAGTTAGGAAAATTTTGAAATCTAAATTGAATGGTGAAAATACAATCAAGGCCATAAATACCTGGGCAATACCAGTTATAAGATACACAGCTGGCATAGTTAACTGGACACAAGCTGATTTGGACCTTTTGGACCGAAAAACCAGGAAACTAATGACAATGCACTACAGTTTACATCCACGTGGTGATACTGATAGACTATATCTGCCCCGAAAATCAGGTGGCAGAGGATTATTACAAGTGAAGCAAACAGTTGAAGAGGAAAAACATGCACTGGCTGATTATTTAAAAGAAAGTCAAGAACATCTATTAATCGAAGTAAAGAACAAAAATCTACTGAAGGCCCAACAGACAAAACAAGAATACAGAAAAGATGTGATAAAATCAAGAATGGAGAGTTGGCAGAACAAAGCACTGCATGGTCAATTTCTGGAAAAAATAAAAGATAAAGTAGACAGTGAACAAACTTGGTTATGGTTAAAAACAGGTACATTAAAGAAAGAAACAGAGTCACTAATCCTGGCTGCGCAAGAACAAGCTATCCGCACAAATGCCATTAAGGCCAAAATCGAAAAATCCTCTGATGATGCCAAATGCAGACTTTGCAAAGAAGCTGATGAAACTGTTGATCACATACTCAGCTGCTGTAAAAAAACCACGCAGACTGATTATAAATTGCGGCACAATTCAGTAGCACAAATGATCCATTGGAATTTGTGCAAAAATTATAATATTAAAACAGCAACAAACTGGTGGGAACATCAGCCTGAAAAAGTCACCGAAAATCAGATGGTCAAGATCTTGTGGGATTTCCGTATACAAACCGACAAAATACTGGCGCATAATACACCAGACATCACACTGGTTGAGAAAAATAAGGTCACAATCATAGACATCGCAATACCAGGTGATAGCAGGGTCGCCGAGAAGGAACATGAAAAAATCGCAAGATACCAGGACTTAAAAATCGAAATTCAACGACTATGGCACAAACCAGCAGTGGTAATTCCAGTGGTAATTGGCACACTGGGTGCTATTCCAAAAGCACTGGAATTACATTTAAAACAGTTAAAAATTGACAAAATCACCATCAGTCAAATGCAAAAAGCCGCACTGCTTGGATCTGCACGCATATTACGAAAATACGTTACGACGTCCTAGGCCCCTGGGTGGGGCCCGACTAGTAACCAATGCCAAATCCGGCGAAACAACTGGCCGCTGTGATACAATTGTACAACAACAACAATAATAATAATAATAATAATAATAATAATAATAATAATAATATCTTGACCTCCAGTGAGTCACTAGATAACAGTCTAAGCAGCAGGAGAGCAAAAGACCAATTCCTAATTGACAAGACAATTCTGGAAAATTGCAAGAGAAGGAAGACCAATTTGAATGCAGCATGGATTGATTCCAGGAAAGCATTCTCTGCTACATGATTGGATAATCAATGCCTAGAAATAACAGGAGTCAGTAGAAACATCAGAAGCCTTGTGCAAAGATTGATGGCAGAATGGAAGATACAGTTCCAGGTCAATGGTGAGATTAATATCAAGAGAAGAATCTTCCAAGGTGATTCATTATTGCCACTCTGTTTGTCATTGCACTGATTCCTCTGTCAACAATACTGAGTAACTCAGGCCATGGCTATGAAACATCAAAAACATCTGCCAGGTTAACCCACCTCCTTTACATGGATGATCTACAGCTGTATGGAAAAACGCCATCTGAAATAGAATCTGTTAGAATATTCATGACTGGGAGAGACATGGTAACAAGGTCAGCCAATGGGAGCTTAAACAAATCTGAGTCTGTGCTGAGAATCGAAACTGAAACTACTCTGTCTGCTCTGAACTCTGAACTGAAAACTCCTCTCTGCTGTACTGCTGCTTGTGCTCTGCTTGTAACTTCTACCACGTTGAAAGAATCTACTATTGGTATTGTACATTTATTCATCTGTTATATGTACATAACGAAGTTAATGAATCCAACTGAATCGATTATCTGTCTGTGCTTTCTGGATTTGCTTTTTTCTGCCACAAACTCTGACAGAATCAATACTCAACATTGTGCTTACAGCCGAGATATTGCAATGAAGTTTGGACTGGGCAAATGTTTGATGCTTACCATCAAATGGGGAAAAACAGTGAAAACTAGCAGAATCAAGATGCCCTACAAAAATAACATCAAGAATCTGGATGAAGATGATCACCATAAACACCTGAGCATCCCATAGGAGGAGGGCTCTCTCTGCTGTTGCTCTTGCCCTCTGGAACATTTCCCCGCCACCCAATGTGAGGTTGAGGTTGGCCCAACCCTATCTTTTCATAAGTGCCTAACGATATGGCTTTGGTAGTCAGCTTGGGGCCCTGGTGGGGGAATAGTGCAATGGGGTGGTACATTCAGTAATTGTCGTGGGCTGCCTGTGGGGCTGGCAGCAGATTCGGACAGTGAGAGGGTTGGGGAGGAACATGGGCCAGTCCTGGAGTCTGGGGAAGGCTCTGATGAGGGCTCTGTGTTGGAGGCAGAGAGGGGGCCAGAGCCGTATGCCAGTTATCAGCTGCCTTCAGAGTCAGACATCAGTGAGGCAAACAAACAGCTGGAGCCTGTTCCCAGTGTGTGCATGCACAGCCAGATGAAGGGAACAGCTAAAGAACAGGGGTCGACTTGGGAGTAAGGCCACAGGTGAATGGCTCCTCCCAGAGGAAATAAAAGAGGAGCAAAAGGGGAGTGGAGTTTGCAGGAGACAATTAATTCACTTGATTGGTTTGTGACTCTCTGAGAATCCTTGTCAAGTTTTGCAGATATCGGCCTGGCAGCTCTCCAAGCCAGATAAGGTCTGTGACTGTAAATCCTCCCTTGAAAAACTTTGCTGGATGAGAATGAGCAGAATCCACAGTAAATTAATATAAGGGACAAGGAGTTTGCTTCATGATTTTGGGAAGCCTAGGCCAAAACAATAATGAAAACTATAAAAAGAGATGAGTGAAATGGTTTTTTTCCAAAGCGGGGAGGGAGGAATGTTCCTCTTTCTGAGTCGCATCCTATCTGGGCTGCTCCTAACTAAGCTGATCATTAAATGACAGTAAAAAGACGCAGAATTTGAATTCACTGCTGTCATCTGGTAATCCTCTACTTTGCAGCCCAGATAATAATCTATACCTACTTTCTCTCATTTTTCAGTGCATGGAGTTTAGTTTCCACTCAACGTAGTACTATATAGAGATACTTTGCATCTGCTGATATTATTTATTTATGTAGCTTTTATTTTGTATTGCGATTATCAAAAAGCTTTTTGCTCTCTGATTCATCTGCTGCATCCCATCCCCTGTATTTTTTTTTTAAACTGTGTTTTTTAAACTAACATATTGAATCTGCACCCTTATGCTTGGAACGTACTGAATATTATTACAGAGTCCATGAAAAATGCAAAAAAACCAACTTAACTATCAGACTGATACTTTAGTTTATGCTTTTAAAAACAAAAATGGCGAAAGTCCCACCATGAATGCAACATTTTATTTTAAGTTTTTCTTTCCCCACTGTGCAGTCTTTGCTAGTCAGCTATTTATGAAATTTGGTTTTGATCTCACAAAGCTATTTAGCACCTCGGCTTGAATTTGTTTTCACAGGTCTCTGTGTGTGTACTAACTTACCGAATTGATGAGATCATAGGTCAAGTTAAAGGGGACAAAACTTCAAATTAAGGAAAACCCTGGATGGGGATGGCAAACTGGGGATGGGGGAGGGGAAAAGGGAGCTTGTGAATGTTGAAAAATATTTGCTACCTCACTGGCCAGGACAAAATTATTTCTTCCTTGTAACTTTAGAAACTCGTTTTAAAAATGATGCATAGAGCGATCATCTCACCTAATATCTGGGGGGGCACAACCCAGAACGACGGTATTTTGTCTTAGTTTTGTATCCCTCTTTCCATTTTTTGCACTTTCCCTTTTTGTTTTTCAGTTCATCAGAAAGATCTTTGTGCCACCATGCTGGTTTCTGTGTTAAGTGAGTTTTGCCCCATTTTATGACCTTTCTTGCCACAGTGGTTAAGTGAATCACTGCAGTCCTTAAGTGAATAATTTGACCATTAAGCAAATATGGCTTTCCCCCATTGACTTTGCTCATCAGGAGCCTGCTAGGAAGATTACAAATGGTGATCATGTGAATCCCGGCACAGTGCAACTGTCATAAATACATGCCAGTTGCCGAGCATCCAAATTTGGATCATGTGACTGTGGGGGTGCTGCAATGGTCGTAAGTGTGAAAACTTCAGTAGCACTGTAACTTCATTAAGAGAGTGGTTGTAAGTCAAGAACTACCTGTACCTCTCTGCTGTAGCCTCTCAGCCACTGGCCCCTCCAGCAGCCAAATCAGAGGAGGAGGAGGAGGTGTGGGAATCAGGGTCCCCGGGACTGGAGGTGGCTGATGAGATCCAGTGCCTGATGGATGGATGTGCCGAAGGCAAAGGAGAGGAGAGCAGTGGAAATCTACGGGCAGATCCTTGGGAAGGAAGAGCTACCTCTGCTAGTGAAGCCCCACTCTAGCTCTGGGGATAAAAAGCAGGGGGCAGAGATGAATAGATGGCACACAACTATTCATCTTCTGGCCGGCCGGACTTGTTCACCTGTGTTGTGAGACAAACTTTTTGCCGGGGCTGCCTAACACTCCTAATAAAGGTTCTTGGCATCCTTCAGTCTCAAAAGATTATGGTATTGTGCTCTGGGAAGAGGTCCTCATGCAGCATCTGGTGTGGCTAAAAAGGCCAATTCAAGAGTGGCAATCCCTTCTACAATGAGGGCAGATACATTCTGTCCTTTGCCCAGCCCCCAGATTTCGCCGGCTCCAGGACTGCCTCTTTGCCTCAGCCTGCCGAACAAAGTGTCACTTCGAATTGGAGGAGGCTGTGTCTTTAATCTCCAAGCTGAATGACCAGAGGTCAAGGTTTCCCAGCTGTTAATGTCCATTCCCAAGGTCCTTAGATCCCTCTTGCAGATATCCTTATATCGCAGCTGTGGTCTCCCTCTGGGGCGCTTTCCCTGCACTAATTCTCCATACAGGAGATCTTTCGGAATCCGACCATTCTCACAATATGCCCACGATATTCCTAATAAAGGAATCTTTGAGTAAACTTCAGGGGAACTGGGTCAGAACACTCTCATTTAATGGAATCTCCAGATGAAACAAGGCAAGAATATTAGAGCCCTGTGAAATCAGGATATCATATTTTTTGGAGTATAAGACGCACCGGAATATAAGACGCACCAAAGTTTTGAAGGGGCAAATTTTTTTTAAAAAGGCTTTGCACTCTGAAAACATCCCCAAAACAGTCCGTTTTTCGCAAAAGTGGGCCCATTTTTTTTAAAAAGGGGGCATGAATAGCCTTTAGGAGGCTTGTAGAGTGCTCCTGGGGGCTGGGCCTCCCCCCAAAAACGAGCCCTCCCCAGCCCCCAGGAGCTCCCCGAAAGCCTCCTAAAAGCTATGGACAGCCATTTTGGTGAAGGGGCCGGGTTTTTGGGAGGCAAAAAATGCTGTATTCAGTATATAAGACACACCCAGATTTTCAGCTTCTTATATTCTGAAAAATACGGTAACTCCGTCTCATAAGATTGAAGTTGGCAATCAAATATAAAAAAATCTAAACTTTACATCCTGGCAGGTTGCTGAAAGCTTCAAATCGGCTGGTATTCTCTAAGAAAGTGTTCATTTCATCATGAAATAAATAATTTTTATTACACAGTAAAGGCCAATCTATACTCTTGCTTCATGACACTATATTCTAAACAGGGAGATTATAATTTTAAAAACATGTAATCAGAGAGGGGGGAAAGGAAGATTATTACCCCAATTTGAGTGAAGTGCCTTAGACCTAAAGGTTTAAATTAAGATTTGGGGGATTTATTGTGGCATGAAAAAGAACCTTTGTGGTTCAGGCAAATACTATGCAGGCCATAACACACATAGTTGGACTTTAAACATTTTAATAAATAGCGTTAAGGGTTTCTTTTTTAAATTAGAAAGAGCCACTGAATAAACAAAAAAAATAAGTTCCTCAAACAAAGCAAAGAAACTGGAGAGGATAATTATAGGTGTTATTAGGTCATTACTGCCTACTAAACGTTCCAGTTCCAGACTTTTTATAAAACGTAACTTCAAGGTTTCCATTTGGTTTAGAACAAATATCCATCTCTGAATGTGCCACAATTCTTCCTGGAAAATGTTTACTCGTTATTCTTACTGTTGGGAAATATTTTCTGCAAAAGTCAGCATAATTTATATAGTTCATCTAGTTCTGTTTCCCGACAGTAAAAAATTCTCTTGCCTGTCTCTTTCTAGAAGAAATGGTGGTAGATTTAGGAGAAAACCCTCCTATACTACCTCCTCTTACAATACTAGACAACACAGTATTAACAGTAGAGAGCTTCACATTTCTAGGTTCTATCATATCTCAAGACCTAAAATGGACACCTAACATCAAAAATGTCATCAAAAAAGCACAACAAAGAATGTTCTTTCTGCGCCAACTCAGAAAGTTCAAACTGCCCCAAAAGCTGCTGATTCTGTTCTATGGAGGAATTATTGAGTCTGTCATCTGCACCTCTAAAACTGTCTGGTTTGGTTCTGCAACCAAATAAGACAGACACAGACTTTAGGGGATAATTAGATCTGCAGAAAAAACCATTGCTACCAACCTGCCTTCCATTGGGGACCTGTATACTGCAGGAGTCAAAAAGAGGGCTGTGAAAATATCTACAGACCTTTCACATCCTGAACATAAATTGTTTCAACTTCTACCTTCAAAAAGACGCTATAGGGCACTGCACACCAGAACAACTAGACACAAGGACAGTTTTCCCCTGAATGCCATCACTCTGCTAAACAACTAATCCCTACAACACTGTCAAATTATCTACTAAAACTGTATTACTATTATTCTCCTCATCCTTCCTAGTACCTATCTCTTTCCTAGTACCCATATCCTCCCACTTATGCCTATAACCATGTTGCTTGTATCTTTAAAACAAACAAACAAACAAACTCTTAAAGACAGAAAGTGCCCCCCACCTTTTAACAATAGCCTACAACAGATGTCAGCACTTAAGAGATAAAGAGCTTATTGAAAGAGGAAGACAAGTATCTAGATAGCTCTACCCATAAGCAAATATCCTGGCAAATAGATGGGGGAAGAAATAGAGGTAGTGACAGATTTTATTTTCTTGGGCTCCAAGATCACTGCAGATGGGGACTGCAGCCAAGAAATTAAAGTCGCTTGCTCCTAGGGAGGAAAGCTATGGCAAATCTAGATAGCATACTAAAAAGCAGAGACATCACCCTGCCAACAAAAGTGTGTATAGTCAAGGCTATGGTTTGAACTATGGTGCTGGAAAAGACTCCTGCGAGTCCCTTGGACTGCAAGACCATCCAACCGGTCAGTCCTAGAGGAGATCAATCCTGACTGCTCTTTAGTAGGCCAGATCCTGAAGATGAAACTCAAGTACTTTGGCCACCTAATGAGAAGGAAGGAGTCACTGGAGAAGAGCCTGATGCTGGGAATGATGGGGGGCAAAAGAAGAAGGGGATGACGGAGAATGAGATGGCTGGATGGAGTCACAGAAGCAGTCGGTGTGAGCTTAAATGGACTCCAGGGGATGGTAGAGGACAGGAAACCCTGGAGGAACGTTCTCCATGGGGTCGTGATGAGTCGGACACAACTTCGCAACTAACAACAACATTCATAAGGAAAGCAAATACTGCAGGTAGAAATCCCTTCAAGACAGGATATTTTGAAACTCCCTGCAGCAAAGTCTGAACAAAGGCAGAATGGTAGGATTAGAAGCAGCCCCTCACTCAAGATCCAAAACAGGATGAAAGTCATTAAGCCACAATAGGAATTGCCCAAGTCCCTTTCAGAACACAAGCCCCTCCATTGCAAAACCACCAGAGCAATCCAAACTTCATCTGGGAGCTCTGATAAACAATAAGCCAGAGGTTGACCAGATTAGCTCAGACAAGCACCTAGGATTTGCATTTCCTCTTTTGCCTATAAAGTCAGCCATGACCCCTACGTAACCCCTACACGACCCCATAGGAATCTCACAACAGCCAATAGAATATTTTTTAAAAAAGTTTTTATTGGTTTTATTAAAGAAAAACACACACACAAAAATCATCTTTCATTACATCTTGTAGAAAGCGTACCCATTGGTTACAGGTACATTTCGTGCGTTTCTTCTACAATCACATATATTTCATTCAGTTTAAATTGTACATTTTAGAATTTATATATTTTACTATCACTATACCACCATTTTCATTTAATAGGGTTTTAAGGACACAGCCACCTACTGGCATTTTTCCCCCCAATCTCAATGAATCTGCCATATCTTTACATCTTTATAACATATTCTAGAAGAAAGTCGGTTCAAAAGATATCTAACATTCCCTCTCCCTTTCCCCCCCCCGCAAACTCACAGATTAACGCTTCTGTCCATTTTACTTTTACTAGTACAACACACCTGCTTGTATCATTAAATATTATCCATTAACATTTCTTTGTTATTATTATAGTTAGCTAAAAAATATTTACTATTTTTCTCACCTCTCCTCTCCACAGGCCCAAAAGAAATTTACCTTTATAAACATCTCTAAACAGAAATTTATTAATAAGTAGCAAAATGGTCCTTTCTCTCTCGCTATAAGTTAATAAGTTGCCCTTATTAATAAGTGTTAACAAAATAACCATTTAAAATCTGAAACAATCTATAAGATATTGACATTTCTGGTTAATAATGACCAAAAGTATACATTAACATTTCCTTCTTGTTATTATAGTTAAAAGAAGAAAAAAAAAAAACAATTGTTTGCTATTTATATCACGTCTCCTCTCTCTTGATCCAAATTATTTATACCTTCATAACAAGATCTAAACAAAAATTTATAAGGTTTATAAGTCTTTTTGCCAAATCTCAATTTACAATTTGTGGCCCGGTTATTTATCCTAATTAAGGTTATCATTTCATTATTAATATCATAGTAAATTATATGTTAACACATAAACATGATAATCTAAAACAGTCTACAAAATACTAAAATCCCTACTTATTAATCATCAAAAGTTAGCTAATTTTTATCATCGACTAGCATTATCAGCCAGTGTCTTTCCAGTAGCAAAATGGTCCTTTCTCTCTCGCCAGCAATTGTGTCAATTCTCTTTTTAGCACCTTTTCAGAGTTTAGAACTTCTCTCCACACTTTGTAGCTTGGAAGATCTCTCACGTAGTTTCGTTGCCCTTGAGTTGTTATTAACGTAGGCTTAACTTTGGTTATCAAACTTATTTCTGGATGAATTTGTCTTCTTAATTCCATCTTTTTCATTCTTTTTTTTTTCTCCTGCATCTTGGGATTTGGGAAAAAACTCCAAGTTGTCAAGGTCACTTTTCCAGCTTTCCTTCTTTTCGCTTTCACACACATTTACTCCATTAATGAGTTCATCTAGCATCTTGTCTTTGTTTTCTGTATTTTCATTATCTTCTTTAATCTCTGGGGCTCCAACCCCCTCATCTTTTACTGTAAAACCCCATAGTCTGTCCCATTTCTTGTCAAATCTCTCAAGCCCTTCTGAAATGTTTTGGAGTCCAGCCAGGATGTTTTGGATTATTAAGTTTTCTTCATCTGAATATTGATCCATTTTTCAAAATGTAAAGGAATATAAAGAAATAGAAGAAAAGAAAAAGGAATCTGCCACTCTAGCCTGTCAAGAATTTTTTGAGGGATATATCTATATTTATTTTAAATCTTAAGCACAAGTTCTTTTGTGATTTTCAAAGTAGAAGGGTTCTTGTCTCTTTCTTTTCTTTTCCTTCTCTTGACAAAATATTTTCCAAGAACACCTGCAAAACACTGTTCATGCCCTTGAGTCTTTATCAGGTTTTATAAACAAGTTCCAAACCCTTCTGTTGCAAAGTCAGTGAAGCCAAATAGAAAAGAACAAAGGATACATTGTTTCAAGAAGGAAAAAAAACTTCAGGCTTAGGCTTCCAAATGGCAGATTCAATTATTATTTTCTTATGCTTTTTCCTTAAGTATCTTTAGTATAATTTTATAACAAATGGAAGGAGAAATTTGTTAAAGTAAGAAAAAGTTTTAGTTTAAGCAAAAGAAAAAGTTAAGGTAGTAAAAAAAATAGAAGAAAAAAGATCAGTCCATAGACTTCAAGCGGAGAAACAGGAAACATTGCAATTACTTCAATCCACAAAACATCATTATACATAAGAGCAAAAAACTTTCTAAGGCAGTTCAATAAGGATTAAATTCGCCGCTTTATTCTTACTTAGGGGACTAATTATTTTTTTTAAAAAAAGTTTCTTAGGACAATCTTCTGAAAGTAAAAATAACCTCACCAGATGGAACGCTTTCACTTCTTCTTTTCCTTTGGAAGCCGTCTCCGACTATGTTAGCCTGGGGGCTGCCTATTTGCTGCTGGTTAGAAGTGCTACCCTTGGGTCGATCAGGGACTTTGCAGTGTCCCTGCGACCAGCAAGTTTTTGTCTTCCCAGTCACCATCTCTTGGGGATGGTTTAGGTCCTGCCGGACCGTCCAAGGGCAAAAGTGTAATTGGCGGACTTCAACCGTTGAGTCCGCACAATGTTCCGTCGTGACGTTGGCTCCTCCTCCAGCCAATAGAATATTAAAGGACATGTTCTTGCACAGGAACAGGAAGCTCAAATACAAAGCCCAAAGAAGGTATAAAAAACTCCCATTCTCAACTCTCAACTCAGCTGACTCAGGACTGCTGGTGGTTCTGTTCATCATTAAACCATCTTTCCAATTAGCCTCCATGTTTCCAGTGTCTTTCTCCCAGTTTGGAACTGAGCCAGATGGATATTTCTTCAAACACTATGTCGGAATTGTCTTCTTGCCAAATTTCTTTCTTGCTATATTCAGATCATTGCCTATCATTTTCAGAACAAGAAACCGGGTTTCCCTAAGCCAGCGGTTGTCCTTGATCAGGTTTACAGTCCCAAGAGGTTTTTTATTTATTTTATTTCTTAAATGTATATGCCTCCCATCTCACTACTCAAGAGACTCTGGCAAGCACCAGATAGTGCATGCACGTGCCAGCACCCATAATGCAAAGTGTGCCCCCGCACCACCCCTCCCATGCATGCTGTACTGCCAGTGCGCTGCTTGCCAAGGTAAGCTTGGTATTTCTTCAAGGGGGGTCTGGGGGAGGCCATTTGCGCCCTCCCCAGGCTCCAGGAAAGCATCTGGAGCCTGGGGAGGGCAAAAAAAACCGGACCTACTAGTACTAGGTAGCCAAGGTGATGCAGTGGGCAGGGTGCAGTACTGCAGGCCACTTTAGCTGACTGTTATCTGCAGTTCAGCGGTTCTAATCTCACCGGCTCAAGGTTGACTCAGCCTTCCATCCTTCCGAGGTGGGTGAAATGAGGACCCAGACTGTGGGGGCGATATGCTGAATCTGTAAACCGCTTAGAGAGGGCTGAAAGCCCTATGAAGCGGTATATAAGTCTAACTGCTATTGCCATTGCTATTGTTAGTTTGGAAATGGACCTTTTTTGCCCCCCTGCGCTCCTAGAGGCCCTCCGGAAGCTGGAAACAGTCTGCTTCCAAACTTCCGGTAGGCCCATTCTTTGCCCTTCCCAAGCTTCGGAAGCTTTCCCAGGCGAAAATGGCCTCCCCTGGCCCTCTGAATAGGCCAAGAATAAGATGGCCGGCATGCACATGCATGCTGGGACTGACAGGGCAACAGCTTGCGTGCCCACAGAGATGGCCACGTGTGCCACCTGTGGCACCCATGCCATAGGTTCACCATCACGGCCTTAGCCCATCCATAAGTCAAATGCATCTTTTCCTGGAATGCCATTCAATTTTGCCTGGGAAAGGTGTAGTTTTATTCCCAACAGGCAAGAAAGGATGTACCCACGTGTGCCTTAAATCCAGGGGTGGGATTCAGCCGTTTCAGACCAGTTCAGGCAAACTGGTAGTCCCGGCGATCAGTTGGCCCTGCCCACCCGCCCCTACTCTGTTCTGTCCTATATTTCCTTTGTTTGAAGCCCAGCTGATTGGCGCAGCAGAGTGGATTGACACATCTCAGCTGTTCTACTCACCGAGGCTGCAGGAAAAGGTAAGATTTAGTGCTGATTTCAAGTGCAATGTGCATGCATGCAGCACGCATTTGTCGCATGCGAAGCGAACATGATTTTAACCAGTGAATCCCATCACTGCTTAAATCATGTTTTTCTTTTGGTCTCTAGATTGCCACATATCACCAAAAGGCCATGATGAGTCACAGGACTATAGGAGTTCCTCATTTTTTTTGGCGAGAAAGTTTTCAGTGTGGGAGTTTAATTTACTGGGCACCGTGACTGTATTTAAATGATTTAATGCAAAGGGTCCACTAAGAGAAATCTGTGCTCCTTTTAACCACATGTACAAAGGGGAACACTTTTAACAGTGCAACAGTTACATTTCTAAAGCCCTTTTCTACAAGATTTCCTCGCGCAAGTTCTGCATAAAACTTGTATAGTAGTGCTTTGATTTTACATGAACTGCCTGTTGGGTTTGCAAATAATACAATAGTAGACATTGAAAAATAACATTTATAACATTCTGAGCAAATATTTATGCTAATGAAGGTTAAAGATCTGGCCATCTCGAAACGATATTCCTCTGTTTACCCAACGGAATGTCAAAGCTGGAGTGGAAGCTCCCCCTCATTGGCTTGGCAACGTTTTAAACTTGACCTAAAGGCACCTTCTATAGAAGGAAGAAATAATATATTCCTTATGTGAATGGAGCTCTGATCCTGTTTGAATCTAAGCCGACCACATAAGCTACATGGAGCAGTTATATAAGATATCCTGCGGTTGGTGAGCTGGTACCTGACCTGAGACTTTCCCTGTCATTTCATAAAGATTAGACAAAACCCATCATTTATCCAGGAGAGGTTGGTGTCCCTGTTAGGACTACAATTCCCAGAGTACTCAGCAAGCAAGACAGTTTAGGAGCATATCTGAAGAGTTATGAAAGAGTAAACAGGGGAACAAAATTCTGTTGTTACTTATTTTGGTTTACTGGTCTTTTTAGCAATAGCAATTGCAGTTAGACTTATATACCGCTTCATAGGGCTTTCAGCCCTCTCTAAGCAGTTTACAGAGTCAGCATATTGCCCCCACACTCTGGGTCCTCATTTCCAGAAGGATGGAAGGCTGAGTCAACCTTGAGCCGGTGAGATTTGAACCGCCGAACTGCAGATAGCAGTCGGCTGAAGTGGCCTGCAGTACTGCACTCTAACCACTGCGCCACCTCGGCTCTTTTTTATGTGAGTGCTCTGACCCAGGCTTCCTTAGAAAGCAAGAAGCAAAGTCTTGGTCCTGAGAAAACTTCGTTTATTTACACGACTCCAATTTCCTTTCATTCACAATCAGCAAGGCTTAGCAAACAGTCTTTCAGAGGAATGTTTATCAACACGAACCTTATCTTGTTTGGAGCACTGCCAGATAACTAGTTTCCAAACGCAGGGCAAGGCCACACTTGGCACAGAGTCTCTTACAGTCACAAAGAGAACTTTCTACTCTTGAAACGACCGAAGGAACGAATTGTTTCCTGCAAAATCCCACTCCCCATTGGTTCCTTTTTTGTTTCCTATGGGAGGGGCCAATCACCTCCAAGGTGTGGCTTTACTCTTAAGTCAACCCTGCTTTCTTAGTTGTTCTTGTCATCTGGAAGCTCTGCGCATGCGCACACTGGGAACAGGCTCCAGCTCTTCCTCTGCCTCACTGCTGTTTAGCTCCCTCTCTGCCTCTGACGCAGAGCCCTCATCTCAGTTTTCCTCAGCCCTCAGGACTGGCCCATGTTCCTCCCCAACTTCCTCACTGTCTGACTCTACAGCCACCTCTGCTGACCACTGGTGGGCCACAACAATGAGGAAAAAAAATGCAGCTAGTTTTGGACAGAACTCCTTTTCCTGAAGTCAGAACTACATGTAACCTACATACTCAAAGATGCCTTACAAAGAAATCCCCTTCTATGCTATCTTGGACTGTTTTAATAATAAAATGGATGGAGTTTCTACTGCTTTCTCCTAGGAGAGTTTTTCAATTGCCATACAACTTCTTGGGATTTCTGGGTGGTCTCCCATCCAAATACTAACCAGCTCTGACCCAATTTGCTCTATATGATTAACCCTGGTCAGCTAGGCGCTGCCAGCTTTTAGGTTGCATGCAGCTTTGAAAGTACTCTAGGGGTTCCTAATGTCAATAAGAGACACTGGCCTAAATCCGCTTATATATTAATGTGAGTGGATCAATTTGGAACCTTTTTTTTTAAATATGACAATTTTTGTCCTCTCTGCAAACAAAAACATATGACTGTATTAATCAGCTTTTGTGTTCTGACCTAGGCTTCCTGAGAAAGCATAAATCACAATCTTAGTCCCACATACCCTCTTTTATTTATACGGCTGTAAATTATGGTCACTAACAGTCCACAAGGCTTCACAAACACTCTGTGAAGGTTCTGACAGATGTCTGCTTGAGGTGCCACAGTCTTCCAGGGGAATGTTGATGAACACCCACCTTATCTCCCTTGGAATTCTGCCAGAGACCTAATTGCGAAATGCAGAGCAAGGCCAAACTTAGCACACACAACTTTTCAAAGCTTGAACCGACCAGATGAACTAATTGCTTCCTGCAAAAGCTCACATCCCGTTCACTCCTCTTTTATGTCTTATGGGAAGGGCCAATCATCTCCAAGTCTTACTCTCAAGTCAACCTTGTTTTCTTCATTGTCCTTGCTTTCTGGCAGCTCTCCGCATGGGCACACTGGGAACAGGCTCCTGCTGTTCTTCTGCCTCGCTGATGTCAGACTCCGGAGGCTCCGGAGGCAGCAAATAACTACCAGATGGCCTCCAATGCAGAACCCTTGTCCGAGCCTTCCCCAGACTCCAGGACTGGCCCATGTTCCTCCCCAACCTCCTCATTGTCCGAATCTGCTGCCAGCTCTGCTGGCGGGCCACAACATTTTGAGTAACTGCCTTACAAATGTAAGTGGTTTAAGTTTCCCAATAAAAAAGATTGGGAAATACATTGTGTAGTTATCCCCTTTTTAAAAAGGTCATTTCTGTTCCTGAACTCCTGCAGATGTCAATTCTGCTTTTACAAGTAAGTGTGTGAAGAGCTGGGGAAGGACAGGCAAGATAAAGTGAGTCTCAGTCTTGTAGTTACTGCCTAGGGATACCAAGCAGTAGTGATATGTTTCTTTGAAATTTATTTCACCTTGCTTTTTGGTCGCAAACACTTCCTGAACAGCTTGCAAAAACCAGCTTTTTCAGGTCTTCAGGATTTGATGGAAGAAGAAAATTGTTGTTCGTGATTGTGAGAAGCAAATAGCTGGACACATATCTTGCTTGTTTGCAACTTTAAGCATGCCCAGTCCAAAGAGATAGGACAAAAGTAACAACTTCTGTATCTATTGGCCATCCTTATTCTCACACGACTATGGGACCTGGTCAAGGGTGGTATTCACTTACTTTCCCCACACATGCGCTTTGGGTGAAAAAAGGTCCTAAGTGGGATGCCGTAGAGCTGGGGTGGGTGGGCGGAACAACCCACGATTTCCGCTACTGGTTCTCCAGAACTGGTTCGAACTGATAGAATACCTCCTCTGGACCTGGTTCACCCAACAAGTTATTATTCCAAATGTATATCAAGAACACATTTTTCCTTTTAACAGGCTCTCCATGCACAAGACCATGTTCCTAGGATGGGAACAGAAGTGGTATTCAGCAAGCTCTGACCAGTTCTGGAGAACTGGTAATGGAAATTTAGAGTAATTCGGAGAACTGGTAAATACCACCTCTGACTGGCCCCGCCCTCATCTATTCTCTGCCTAATGAGTCCCATCTGAGCAGGAGGGAATTAGGATTTTGCAGTATCCTTCCCCTAGAGTGGGGAGGGAATGAGGATTTTGCAATATCCTTCCCCTGGAGGGGGGAGGGAATGGAGATTTTACAGTATCCTTCCCCTGGAGTGGGGAGGGAATGGGGATTTTGCAGTAACCTTCCCCTGGAGTGGGGAGGGAATGGAGATTTTACAGTATCCTTCCCCTGCCATGCCCACCATGCCACGCCCACCAAGCCATGCCACACCCACCAAGCCAGGCCCACAGAAACAGTACTAATTTTTTTTAATCATCTTGCCCAGATGTGTCTCTTCTTTTGGGTTTCTGAGCTGAGAAACTGATTATTTTATAAATGGCTGACAATTCTTCACATCCAGGAGATCCGTAACACTGCTAATAAGTTTTTTTTAAAGGATCTGCATATCATTAAATATGGATATTTCCAGAGATTACAGAAACAAAATACGGTTGAATTTTTCCTTCATTTTCTTCCAACCATCTTGCTTCGACGCCTAGTTTATTCTGGCTACCCATCACCTAGGGAATTACCAAAGTGTGCACTCCTTAGTATTTAGCAGACACAGTTGGGCATGGGAATGAGGAATAATAACTTAATAAACAAAGTAACACCATTATTGCTAAGGAACCTACACTCTCATCTTTACATAATTCCATGTGTCCCGTCCCCATCCCCTTAATGTTCCAGAGAGAAAAGGCAAGATTGTTTGCAAAGCAAACCGCGGGGAGGCTAATGCTAATGAGATGGAAACAACCACCGCAGCCACACCTTGAATAAACCAAGTGGGTTAAGTAGACTTTCATATCTAGCTGAAAAATATTTGTAAGTCATTTAACCCCCAAAAGAAGCAAGGCTCTGTATAACACTTAACCAGTGTCTCCGAAGGAAAGGAAAGCATATTTCAAATTACCTGGTATTTATTTTGAGATATATTTGATATTGTTATCAGTCACTGTATTATAATGGTTTACTGATATATATATATTTTTGAAAAAAGAAAGAAAGATAAAGTCTAATCTTGGCAGGAATTATTATTTTTCCAACTGTTTATTTGCTTTCAAAGGGAAAATTGTGTTAATTACTCTTGCAAATTCTTGTTTGTTGTTAGTGGGAAACGCCTGGCTTATATCCAGACTGGCTTTTCAGTAGATTAGAAGTTATAATTTCCTCTACCTCTCTTTACTAAGGGAAGGGTACCAAGTTAGTACTAGGAGGAGAGACCACTAGGAATTTCTCAGCCTTTAGGCCAGTTTGGGAACTAGCAAACATATGCACCAGAGACAAATTCCTTGTGTGTCCAATCACACAAGGCCGATAAAGAATTCTATGCTCTAAAGCACAAATTAGGTCTAAAATGTTTATTTATGTTGTGGTCCGCTGGTGCCCTGCAGAGCTGGCAGCAGATTCGGACAGTGTGGAGGTTGGGGAGGAACATGGGCCAGTCCTGGAGTCTGGGGAAGGCTCGGACAAGGGCTCAACGTTGGAGGCAGAGAGGGGACCAGGACTATCTGGGAGTTATGTGCTGCCTCCGGAGCCTCCGGAGTCTGACATCAGTGAGGCAGAAGAACAGTGGGAGCCTGTTCCCAGTGTATACATGTGCAGAGCTGCCAGAAGGCAAGAACAGTTAAGACAAAAAGGGCGACACGGGAGTAAGGCTTGGAGATGATTGCCACCACCCTCCCATAAGACATAAAAGAGGACCAAAGGGATGCGAGCCTTTGCAGGAAGCAATTAGTTCATCTAGTTGGTTCAAGCTCTGAGAAGCCCTGTTTGATTCTGTGCTCTGTTTGGCTTTGCAAAACTAATTGCCAATTAGGTCGCCGGCAAGGGAGATAAAAGTGGATGCTTATCAACATTACCCTGAAAGACTGTGTCAAGTGGAGCAGAAATCTGTCGGAATCTTCCCAGAACGTTTGTGAATCATTACAGGCTGTGAATGGACATAATTCACAGCAGTCCAAATAAAAGAAGGTTTTGGGGACTAAGATTGTGATTTATGCTTTCTCGGGAAGCCTAGGTCAGAACAATCTCAAGATCTCAAAGTCTACTTTCAGGGGTTTTTTTTTTATGCTATTGCCTGACGTTTGCTGAAAACATAAACCTGGTGTTAAGACTCATAGGTTCCAAGAATGTGGGGTGGGGGAAGTTAAAAGGGAGACGGATAATAAAAACAGATGGAGCTTTGATCATAATTTCATGGTTCCCATCTAGATACCTCTGCCTGGATAGTTGTCCGTCATATCTCCCACCCTCAAAAAAAAAGAGAAGGTGATATAGGCCAGTGATGGCTAATGTTTTTTGGCTCGGGTGCCGAAAGTGTGCGGGCGCATGCGATAGTGCACAAGCATGTGCCCATACCCATAATTCAATCCCCCCTGTGCGCCCCCCACGCATGCACGCATGACTCCTCCCCGCTACACCCGCACCGTGCATGTGTGCATGACCCCACCCACCCTCCTCTCCGGAGGAGAGCCTTCTCGGTGGCAGCTCCGACCCTATGGAACGAACTCCCCGTGGAGATTCGTACCCTCACCACCCTCCAGACCTTCCGCACAGCCCTTAAAACCTGGCTGTCCCGACAGGCCTGGGGTTAAAGATATTGACCCCACCCGAATTGTATGAATGTTGTGCTTTTAACGATGTATTGTTTTATGTGTTTAACATTGTTTGTCCTCCCTCCCCCTGAACTGTGAGCCGCCCTGAGTCCCCCCAGGGAAAAGGGCGGCATACAAATAAAATATCTATCTATCTATCTATCTATCTATCTATCTATCTATCTATCTATCTATCTATCTATCTATCTATCTATCTATCTATCTATCTATCTATCTATCTATCTCCTGAAGCCTGGGGAGGGCAAAAACAGCCTCCCCCGGCCCTTCAGAGACCCTTTGAAGGCCTTTCAAAGGCCGAACATCAGCTGGCTGGTGTGCGCATGCGCGCTGTGCCCTCAGCGATGGTTTCCCGTGGCACCTGTGGCATATGTGCCATAGGTTCACTATCACGGATATAGGCCAACCATTTCATACCCTTTGTCAAGAAAACCATAGGAGTAAAGCTGCATTAGAAGGAAACTTTGGGCGCCAAAGTAAAACAACACAGTTACCAAATTAAAATGCAAACTCTCCTTGGACAGAAAAACAAGCGAGAAAAACAAAACTCTTGAGGTTTTGCAAAAATTTAAACTCTTGTAGAAAGAAGAAAAGGAATACAAGAATAAAACTGCCTTGAATCAGATCTGTGACTGTATCTAGTAAGTGCAGAGAAATTAATAAACTATTCGATCTATTAAATCTATCTGTGTCCATCCGCAAGACTGTCTATAATTGACCTAAGCTGCCAGCCCATCCCTGCCTGAAACAGAAGTTTTAATCCCTCCTTTCCACTAACACCAAGCAATTTGTTAGGCAGATTTAGCAGCAGAAGTAGAAAACAGTGTTGGTATACTGTGAACTCCTGCGGTGAAATATTCATCAACTAAGTGTTAATTATATATCTTTCCACGGTGTAAAATAAAGAGACTTTTCTATTTCTAGACGCTCTGTCTTCTATGTTTAGACTACTTAGGAAGGGAAAATACTGATTCATCCCTCTATTTGTATTAGGTCACCTTTGTAAAATTTCATTATCGAAGGGTGCAAACTTCAAATATTTGGCATTAAACCTACTATGAAAAAAAGAACAGCCAACAAAGGAAGACTAGAATTGTAGACACCGAAATATATAGAGTAAGTGGGCATTTATTTATCAAAATTAAAAGTATACATAGAACAAAATATTATAACAAATCTCTCTCTCTCTCTCTCTCTCTCTCTCTCTCTCTCTCTCTCTCTCTCTCTCTCTCTCTCACACACACACACACACACACACACACACACACACACACACACCACCACCACCACCACCACCACACCACACCACACCACACCACACCAGAGTTGGGTTCCTACCGGTTCGGTCCAGTTCGGCCAAGAGGTAGCAACTTGGCCACCCACGCCCCCAAACCAGTTCTATTGGGGGTGCCTATGGCCTTGTTTTTTGCTTCTGCGCATGCACAGAAGCAATTTTTTGACTACTGTGCATGTGCTTGCGTGCACGCCCCTGAAGCACATCCCTGAGCAAACCGGCTGTAAAAGAAACCGGAATCCACCTCCCTCCCTCCCTCCCTCCCTCTTTCACACTCACACACACACACACACTGCAAAGAAATGTTTTATTTTTTACATGATTAAAATGTTCTTTTGCCACCATTTCTGAAATTAACTAAGTTCGAGGTTTCAATTATTACAGAATTGTTGCTACTATGCCTTACTATATGTTTAATGCAGTGGTGGGATTCAGTCAGTTTGCACCACTTCAGCAGAACCGGTTGTTAACTTTCGGAGCAGTTTGGTGAACTGGTTGTTGGAAGAAAATCATTAGGGCAGAGAACCGGTGGTTTAATTATTTAAATCCCACCACTGGTTTAATGTTTATGGTATGTTTAATATCAATTTCCTTGCTTTGCTTTTCATCTATCTCTATATTTATTTGTGTTGAATCATTTAATTTACATTGTATCATGAGTCTCTGGCTGAAAAAATTCGATCGAATTTTAAGAAAACCTTGAAAATTGATTTAATGAAATGGAATAAACATGATGTATAATTTTCTTTGGACCTCCAAAAATATTGCTTCTTTCCCTCAGTTACCTTCCATGTTTCGTAATGAGCACTAGCATAGGAGAAGCTACATAAGAAAGTTTTAAAGAATTCCCTAGAGACTAACTTGATTCTGCATCTAATAACGGCAGCAAGACTGTTGGTGGCACAATACTGGAAGAAGGAAGACTTGCCTACAACTCAAGAATGGACTGAAAGTTACAAACTTAGCCGAGATGGCTAAAATATCGGCATATCTTAAAGATCACTCAAATGAGAGATATAAACGAGACTGGAAAAAATGGATTGACTATATACAAAATAAATATGGGACCAAGAAATTCCAGTTAGCCTATGCTTAAGATCAGAAATGATTTAAATTGTTTAAAGTTGGTTCAGCAAGAAGAAGCTAAGGTCAATGTAAAATGTTATTAATTTTTTTTATTTTTTATTTTTCTCAACAGATTTTAGACTGTGTTTGTTAGAAATCCATACCGTGTACGGGTTCTGGGAAGTCCGGGGGGGGGGGGAAGGTGGAGGGGGGTTGGGGGGGAGAGAGTGGAGGGAGGGAGGGGTATATATTAGGCTAGACAAGAATTTGGTGGTAAACTAGAATTATTTTGACATACAAAAAATTGTACTTCGATGTCTTACTGATTGAGGAATGATGAAATGTTTGCCTTAAAAGAAATAAAACTTTAAATGACAAAGAATTCCCATGGAATTTCGGGAACAGTGGTGGGATCCTAACAGTTCAACAGCCGGTTCGGTTTTCGTGTCTTCGCTCGCTTGTGCTCACTTTGCTCGTGCATGCACCTGACGCACGCTGCACGTGCGTGTGTGCAGTTTTGAGAAAACTTGCCTTCCGCATTACTACTGGGGAGGAAAACAGCTGAGGTGAGGCAATTCATTCTGCCACACGACTCAATTGAGAAGATAATGGTCAGTAAAACTCAGGGAAGGGCGGGTGGGCCCACTAGATCGGGGGAGTGAACTGGTTCGCTCCCAGATGATTGTCGGAGCTACCGGTTCACTCGAACCGGTGCGAACCGGTAGAATCCCACCCCTGCATGGGGATGGAAGGAACTTTGGAGATGTTCTAGAAAAACAGTAAAAAACATAAACCAATTTCCACTCTGGAATTTTACCAAAAGCAAAAAGGGGTACAATTCCAGTATTCTAAGTCAGTGTTTCTCAACCTTGGCAACTTGAAGATGTCCGGACTTCAACTCCCAGAATTCCCCAGCCAGCGAATGCTGGCTGGGGAATTCTGGGAGTTGAAGTCCGGACATCTTCAAGTTGCCAAGGTTGAGAAACACTGTTCTAAGTTAATAAAGTATTATACGGCATCATAAGCAGCTGTGATATTTCCATGCATACAGAAAACAATTTAATATCATATATGGGGGGACATTTAATATCAAATGTGTGTGTGGGGGAGAGGAAAAGATATAAAATGAATATAATTCTAGCTCTGTAGCATCAGGAGATGAGGATGATGATAAGCCTCACTTGAAGGGATCCTATTTAACCATAAGTAAGTTGGATCCTTCAAGGTAATAAAGATTAGTATAGAGCGGTATTTCTCAATCTCATCAACTTTAAGAAGAAGAGCTCTCAGAACTTCCTATTCAGTGTGCTAGCTGGGGAATTCTGGGAGTTGAAGTCCTCATGTGTGAAAGTTGGTGAGGTTGAGAAACATTGGTGTAGAGCAGGGATGTCAAACTCAAGACCCGTGGGCTGAATCCAGTCCATGGGGTGCTTAGATTTGGCCTGCGGGGCTGCCCTGGAAACAGTGAAGGACCCGCCTGTGGTGCCTCTGCCAGTGAAAATGGAGATCGGGAGGGCCATGCATAGCTGAAAATGAGCTCATGAGGCAGGCGGGAGCCCTCCCAAGCTCCGTTTTTGCTGGCAGAGGGTTGCAGAAGGCCGTTGCAGCCGAAAATGGAGCTTGGTAGTCCGATTTCACTGGCAGAATGCTTAGGCCACCCGACACAAATGACATCGAGGTGAACATGCTCATCCTGCCCCCCCCCCCGAGATGATGCGGCCCTCAATGAAATAGAATTTGACACCCCTGGTATAGAGATACTGGACCAACCACTAATGTAGGAATCAAAACCACAGGACATCAGAAGGAAACAGGCTTTAAAGCCATTCAAAATACTGGCTTGTATTCATAATTTCTAGACAAAAAGGGAGACTGAAAGGTGTGAGCTCTGAAGCCACAAAATAAGCTTGCTTTGTCCCCCCCCCCCCGCAAGAACCTTTTGAAGGTTCCACCACAAAACCGCAGTAGATTAAAGTGCGCTGGACGAAAGCACGTACCTGACATCATCACAGCGCAACGAAAACATCAAGCTGTGAGCGGTAAAGTTAAAAATAACGCGAAAACCTTACCCTAACCCCCCCAAACCTAACCCTAAACCTAACCCTAAACCTAACCCTTAACCTAACCCTAAACCTAACGCTAACCCTTAACCTAACCCTAACGCTTAATGTAACCCTAAACCTAAACCTAACCCTTAACCTAACCCTAACCCTAACCCTTACCTTTACGTGAATCGGCTTGCTTTAAAAGCGCTTTTTAAAGCGCCCTTTTTTCTCCGCGGTCGTATTTGTTGCGCTGCTGATGACATCAGGTACGCGCTTTAATCGGGTATTTTTGGTATTTGTTTATTATTTATAGGCCGCCCTTTTCCCCGAGGGGACTCAGGGCGGCTTACAATTTGTGGGGAGGGGAATACAGGACAAGACATAAGACAATACATAAGTAAAAATAAAACACAACATTCATTCATCATTCGGGTGGGGACGGATTAGAATCTTTATCCCCAGGCCTGACGGGATAGCCAGGTCTTGAGGGCTGTGCGGAAGGTCTGGACGGTGGTGAGGGTGCGAATCTCCACGGGGAGATCGTTCCAAAGGGTCGGAGCTACTATTGAAAAGGCTCTCCTCCGCGTAGTTGCCAGTCGACACTGACTGGCAGATGGAACTTGGAGGAGGCCTAATCTGTGTGATCTAATAGGTCTAATAGGTCGTAGGGGGTGCGCTTTAGTGGACCGCGGTTTTGTCGTGCCACGCTTTTGAAAGCTCAAAAGTAGGTATTGGTTAACCAAATGTAGTGTTCATTGTTTTAACTTTCATTATTGTTTTTCTTTCCCCTTTTAGCTGCCTAACAAGGACCGTCCGACAGTTATCAGTTGCCTTCTGAGATCAGTGGCGTAGAAGAACAGCTGGAGCCTGTTCCTGATGTGTGCATGTGCAGAGCTGCCAGGAGAAGGGAACTGTTAAGGAACAAGGACCAACTCGGGAGTAAAGGCACAGGTGGATGATGAATGGCCCCTCCCGTAGGGAATAAAGAGGAGCGAAAGGGGAGTGGAGTTTGCAGGAGACAATTAGCTCATTTAATTAGTGTGAAGATTTGTTCATGACTCTGCCGATTATTTTCTTGAACAGCATTGCCTTTGGAAAATATCGGCCTGGCAGCTCTCCAAGCCTGATAAGGTCTGTGGTTGTAAATTCACCCTTGAAAGACTGTTTGCTGGGACTTTGCTGAATGTGAATGAGAGGTATTCACATTAGCTTAATAAAAAAGGGGTTTTGTCGGGACAAGGAGTCTGCTTCATGATTTTGTGAAGTCTAGGTCAGAATAGGTGACTGTTTTTTCAGCCAACAAGCCCAGCGTCTTAACCACTGAGCCACTGTGCCACCTTTAAAATGTATGATTAATTGGGACATATATTAAACTTTCAGGTTAACAGAGCAGAAGATTTTATAGGAGTTCTTCTTAGATAGGTATGTGTAGTACTATATTCTACACCAGTAACACCATACAATGAAGATTCACATCTGTGCCTCTTACTTAATTTTTATTTCAGGCATTAATTGAATCATGACTGGTTAGCAATCATTAAGGTTTGTGTGTTTTCCATCTCCACATGACCAGGAGATGGCAGGCTTTTCTTTCTAAATTATCAACTGTCAGTCACAGTTTTCATCTGTTGCTGATGGTACATGGATGTAGGCCACGGAATTCATAGATGTCAACACCTTTAATATGCAAAACAATGGCTTGTTACAAAAAGAGGTTATGGGGGCCTATGATTTTTCATAGTAAAAAAAATCAGAATCTACTACTTTTATCAGGAGTTTGCATAGTGTTGGGAACATGTGTAGTTTATATCAAATAAACCAGTGGTGAAATTCAAATTTTTAACTACCAGTTCTGTGGGCGTGGCTTGGTGGGTGTGGTGTGGCTTGGTGGGCATGGCAGGGGAAGGATACTGCAAAATCTCCATTCCCACCCCACTCTGGGGCCAGCCAGAGGTGGCATTTGCTGGTTCTCCGAACTACTCAAAATTTCCGCTACCGGTTCTCCAAACTACTCAAAATTTTCACTACCGGTTCTCCAGAACCTGTCAGAACCTGCTGGATTTCATCCTTGAAATAAACCATAAATGCTAAAAGCATTAACATTTACTTTTATTTATTTGTATTGTGGGAAGTTAGCACCCACCCCTCTCCTAGAAAAAATGAAATATTTTAGGAAATATTAAAAGGACAGAATATTTCCCCTAAAAGCGAGACAGAAACTCACCCCCCACTTCGTTAATGGGCCATTAAGGCCTGGGCCATCTTATCTATAACACAAAGACATGGGCTGCAGGATATAATAGGACCCATCTAGCAACAGAACTCACCACATGGCACCAAGCAAGATTACATCACCCAGCAAGGCTCAACTAAGTCTGGGGCACAGACAACCTACAAAGTTACTCATGCATGGCCCCATGGGAGTCTAACAACCAATAAGAGCACAAGCTCAAATTCAAAACCCCAGAGAGGGCATAAAACCCAGGCACTCTCAGCATCTCTGCCCTTTTTGCCCAGGACGCTCATGTGGTCCTATCCACCATTAAAAACATCTTTCCAAGCAGTCTCCATATTTCCAGTGTCTTTCTTCCCACTTGGAACTGAACTCAGATGGACATTTCTTCCAACAGTATCTCACTGTTACTACCGTATTTTTCGGAGTATAAGATGCACCAGAGTATAAGATGCACCAAGATTTTGAAGAGGCAAATTTAAAAAAAAGTTTTTGCACTCTGCAGACCTCCCAAAAACAGTCCATTTTTCATGAAAATGGGTGTGATTTTTGTCAAAAAAAAAGGGCATGAATAGCCTTTAAGAGGCTTGTAGAGTGCTCCTCAGCCAGAGGTGGTATTTGCCGGTTCTCTGAACTATTCAAAATTTCTAGTACCGGTTCTCCAGAACCTGTTAGAACCTACTGAATTTCACCCCTGGTTTAAATGTTATTGTTTTATTGAACTAAATTTTAATTCCTTTTTCTGGGAATACTGCTCTGAGATCCAAATTGGATGAAGGAATGGAATTACATAAATATAAAATACACTGATTTGTTTTCCCTTTAAATAGGCAACCAAAAATTATATATACCTTTTGTATAGGGAATTTTTTGTTAGTGCTACTGCATATCTGTGGAAGATAGAAGGCACAATTCAACGGAGGGAAATAAATATTAGCAGTCAGGCTTATTCAGATGTCGAGTTGCGCTAGTTTACGTTTGCAAATCATTTCTGAAGGAAAGATTTCTGCTTGTGTTTTATTCTTGGCTATTATATTGCAAGACATTCAGACAAAGAAAACTGGTCCATAACAGCACGTTTTCAAGCATTTGTTTAAAAAAAAAAATTCAGCACCTTCCCAATCAAGGTAACTAAAAATAGCAACCATTAGATGATTAAGCTTCTCTGAAAATTTCCTGGAGACCATGAAACCTGACAATCATAGTTAATCGGCACAATGCCTGCAGACAGGTGAGGACAGATTTCACATTTACATGCAATGAATATGCATTTGTGTTATGCATTTTTACCCTGGCAACGATTTGTTGCAAGGGATTGGGCTGAAAAGAGTGTGGTGTAATTTGTTTTTCATCTACATGAAGACACTGAGAGACTTCATCCATCAACACAGGAGGGGTGATGTATCTTCGGGATGTGGATGATTCCCAGCTCTACAGCTCCATTTTCTACTAAACTGGATTTGCAGTAGAAGATACCTTTTACATCCATTGAGTTCAGGCTCAATGGATGTAAAAGGTAAAGGTCCCCCTCGCACATACGTTCCCAACTCTAGGGGGCGGTGCTCATCTCTGTTTCAAAGCGGAAGAGCCAGCACTGTCCGAACATGTCTCCATGGTCATGTGGCCGGCATGACTAAATGCCGAAGGCGCACAGAATGCTGTTACCTTTCCATCAAAGTGGTGATGGAAAAAAGTGAAAGCATGTACTTGCATACATGCTTTCTAACTGCTAGGTTTGCAGAAGCTGGGACAAGTAACAGGAGCTTCCCCTAAAAGAGCAATAGCAATAGCAGTTAGACTTATATACCGCTTCATAGGGCTTTCAGCCCTCTCTAAGCGGTTTACAGAGTCAGCATATTGCCCCCCACAACAATCTGGGTCCTCATTTTACCCACCTTGGAAGGATGGAAGGCTGAGTCAACCCTGAGCCGGTGAGATTTGAACAGCCGAACTGCAGAACTGCAGTCCGCTGAAGTAGCCTGCAGTGCTGCATTTAACCACTGCGCCACCTCGGCTCTAGGTACTTAATTTTGGAAAATTCCTGACAAGATACTGTTGGAAGAGCAGGTAGAGGCTGTGACCTTGGAAGACTTTTGTCCAGCTTTAGTTGGTACATCAGTCTTACCTGGAGTGTAGGGTGGTGGCAACCCTCATGATATCCTTAGACTACTGCAACTGAATAGAATATAGCTGGAAGAGACCTTAGGGATCTTCCAGACTCTATACTATTTCAGACAAGTGGCTGTCCAATCTCTTCTTAAAAATCTCCAATGATGAAGCACATACAACTTCTGAAGGCAAGTTGTTCCACTGGTTAATTGTCCTCACTGTTAGGAAGTTTGCCATCTTCTCTCTTTCCTTGACATTTTTCTTGTCATTAATAGGTTGAAAGAAACTTTTAAAATTATCTTTGACTTTTGTTGCAAGTCTTTATTCATTCTGAGCCTTTGCTTTCTTGACTTCATCTCTGCAGTGCTTTCTTTAATTATTCACTTTGTCTCATGTCCACTTGTTAAGGAGCTCCTAGCTGATTTAAAAATATATATACATTTAAGATCTGGTTAAGAACTGGATGGGAGTTATTCAGGAAAAATACTAAGCCTTCATACTAGACTGGCAAGTTGAAAAGACATCCTGGAAGAAGACAATTCACTTCCAAAGTGTTACCAAGAAAATATATGGATGTATCCAGGAAGTCACTAGGAGTTGAAATTCACTCATGACGTCCTTGACATTTTCCTGATAGATGTTGCTTTCTATGTTAGGTCAGATCATCTCTTAGAAGGAAAGTCACCAAAAGAGTTTAAGGCTTCTTCAGAATGTGTAAGAAAGGTCCTTCTGCTAATGAGAATGGGAGACATTTTATGTGTGGAAGTGTGTGAGTCTTGGAGTCCTGGTAACTTTTTGAACATATCCCTATAATTTTCAGGAGCAGTTTACCCTTGCCTTCTTCCCAAGGCTGAGAGAAAGTGACTGGCCAAAGCTACATAGTTGGTTTGATCCCTAAGGCAAGACTAGTATTCAGGGTCTCCTAGTTTCTAGTTTCCTGGGCTCCAAGATCACTGCAGATGGGGGCTACAGCCAAGAAATTAAAAGACACTTGCTCCTGGGAAGGAAAGCTATGGCAAATCTAGACAGCATACTAAAAAGCAGAGATATCACCCTTGTCAGTGTGTATGAGAATTCATGACTGGCAGAGATATGGTAATAAGATCAGCCAATGAATAGCAACTAAGTCAGCCAATGAGGGCTGTTTAGAAACTGAAAACAGTATTTGCTGGAGACAGCCAGGAGCCTAGGCGTGGCTTAGCTTAAGGTCTGTGCTGAACTCTAAACTAGCCTGCTGCTCGGAACTGAAACTGAAACTTCTCTTCTCAGCCTGTGTTTGCTTGTATTTGCTACCACGTTGGAAAACCTGGTTTTGGTATTGTATATTTATTTCATGTGTTATATTATACATAAAGGGAAGTTAATGAATCCTGCTGAATCAGTTACCTGTGTGCGTGTTTTTCTTTAGATATGATTGCTGCAACAAACTCTGACAACCCTGCCAACAAAAGTGTGTATAGTCAAGGCTGTGGTTTTCCCAGTTGCAATGTATGGCTGTGAAAGATGGACTATAAGAAAGGCTGACCACCAAAGAATGGAGGCCTTTGAACTCTGCTGCTGGAGAAGACTTCTGTGAGTCCCTTGGACTGCAGGAGATCAAACTGGTCAGCCCCAGAGGAGATCAACCCTGACTGCTCTTTAGAAGGCCAGATCTTGAAGAGGAGACTTTGGCCACCTAATGAGAAGGAAGGACTCAGTGGAGAAGAGCCTAATGCTGGGATTGACTGAGGGCAAAAGAAGAACGGGATGACAGAGAATGAGGTGGCTGGATGGAGTCACCGAAGCAGTAGGCGTGAGCTTAAATGGATTCCAGAGTATGGTAAAGGACAGGAAGGCCTGGAGGAACGTTGTCCATGATGTTGCAATGGGTCGGACACAACTTTGTAACTAACAACAACAACAATTTCTAGTTTGGTGTTTTTAAGCACTACATTAAACTGGCTCTCATGAGAGGCACGACAACATTATATTAATTCCAGCTAAATGATTCTTAGCTGATGGATGATATCGTCAACTTATATAAGGAGCAAAGAGACATGACAGCCTCATGATGGACTGTAGACAATATGTGAACAGCAAAAGGCTTGTCAGAGACAAGAATGCAGAACATATCTGGCTAAAGAAAGCCTGACACCTCTTGCTTCAAAAAAAAAAAAAAGACATTGACTCAGAACATCTGTCCATTTCCACAAAGTTCTTTGAAATCACTCAGTTGTTCACAGGTTTACAGTTTGCACTGTAAAAAGAGTGTCACTCATCAAATAATGTGAAAGCACTCTAGTCAGGCCTACGGGCATAAATGCCTATGCAGATTAAGTCTCAGCCATGTGGTCTGTCCATCATAAAAATCCTCCCAACTCAAGGCCATGTACAAATAATCCCTATAGTTATTTCCTTGCTGATAGAAACCAAGTAATTGATCACATTATATGGATTATTAAATAATAGTGCAAATCCTTTGGCATTATTTCTCATTTCCAATTCAGGATTGACTGGCCAAATGTTCAATGGACACAATCATGCATATATCACACGTTTATACAACTTCTGCCATCATTAGAAGAAGGTAGCTTTCACATTTTAATAAAAATGTCACCTGGAAAAAGGCTTTTGTGTTTTCCATTCAGATGCAGATGAAGCTAATTTGACTTGAGTTTGTTGGGAACAAAACTTCATGAGGAAAGCTGTTCTGCCAACTTCTTAGCCAAGGTAACTTCTGGTTCTCCATTGACTCCATCCTTCCAAGGTTGGTAAAATGAAGACCCAGATTGTTGGGGGCCCATATGTTGACTCTGTAAACCACTTAGTCTTAGAGTATATACGTGCTAGTGCTATTCCTTCCTTCCTTCCTTCCTTCCTTCCTTCCTTCCTTCCTTCCTTCCTTCCTTCCTTCCTTCCTTCCTTCTCTTATTCCCTTTCTCCTTCTCCTTGGTGGTGCAGTGGTTAGAATGCAGTTGTTCTGACCAAGGCTTCCCAAGAGCCTGAAGCAAATTCCTGGTCCCGACAATAAACCCTTTTATTAATTTACTGTGAATTCTGCTCATTCACATCCAGCAAAGTCTTTCGAGGGAGGAGTTACGGTCACAGACCTTATCTGGCTTGGAGAGCTGCCAGGCCGATATCTGCAAAACTTAGTAAGGAGTCTTGGAGAATCACGAACCAATTAAGTGAACTAATTGTCTCCTGCAAACTCCACTCCCCTTTCGATCCTCTTTTATTTCCTCTGGAGGGTCCATTCATTGTCCATCAGTGGCCTTACTCCCAAGTCGACTCCTGTTCTTTAGCTGTTCCCTTTGTCTGGCAACTTGGCGCATGCACACTCTGGGAACAGGCTCCAGCTATTCATCTGCCTCACTGATGTCTGACTCTGAAAGCAGCTGATAACTGGCATA
This sequence comes from Thamnophis sirtalis, assembly GCF_051295495.1. Classification (NCBI taxonomy): domain Eukaryota; kingdom Metazoa; phylum Chordata; class Lepidosauria; order Squamata; family Natricidae; genus Thamnophis; species Thamnophis sirtalis. Next base: position 68,785,664 of record NW_028261389.1, read on the forward strand.
TGGCTCTGGCCCTATCTCTGCCTCCAACACAGAGCCCTCCTCAGAGCCTTCCCCAGACTCCAGGACTGGCCCATGTTCCTCCCCAACCTCTTCACTGTCCGAATCTGCTGCCAGCTCCAGTGGTGGGCCACAACAGCAGCATTGCAGGCTAACTCTGCCCACAGCCTGGAGTTCGATCCTCACTGGCTCAAGGTTGACTCAGCTTTCTGTCCTTCCGAGGTCAGTAAATTGAAGACTCAGATGGTTGGGGGCAATATGCTGACTCTGTAAACTGCTTAGAGAGGGCTGTAAAGCACTGTGAAGTAGTATATAAGTCTAAGTGCTATTGCTGTTGCTACTGCCCCTGCATTCACAGTGTATCATAGCTGGGAGATGCAGGGCCAACATCTGGTTTTTCACTAGTGCCAGCACCAGAATTGCATTGTTGCTATCCTGCCAGAATCCTTAGTTTGGCCCACATCTAAGTAAGATGAAGGGCTCAGCTGGTGTCTGATTACTAGTTGCATCACTTCATCCAAGTACCAATCTTGCTGCCGGTATTTTGGGAGGAGGGAGGGAGGTGTCACTCCCCAATATTTAAAACTGCTTCTCTTTAAAATTATTAGATATACTTGTATCATTAAAAAAAACTTTTTACACTGTTGCTAAATAGGAGATTAATAAACAGTTGCTTAACAGTGAGATGGGTGGCACATACGTTTAAGAAAATAAATAAAAATAATAAACCTGGAAGCAAGTGGACTCACATTCACAAACCTGTTCTAAGTGCCCAACGTATTTAACAACTTGGAAGTTCCTAAACTGACCTTGTGGAAGGAAAATAGCAATAGCAGTTAGACTTATATACCGCTTCACAGGGCTTTTAGCCCTCTCTAAGCAGTTTACAGAGTCAACATATCGCCCCCACAGTCTGGGTCCTCATTTTACCCACATTGGAAGGATGGAAGGCTGAGTCAACCCTGAGCCGGTGAGATTCGAACCGCCGAACTGCAGCTAACAGTCAGCTGAAGTGGCTGCAGTACTGCACTCTAACCACTGCGCCACCTCGGCTCATCATCATACAGAAGAGTTTGGAAGATGTAATGAATAGTTATTTAGATTAAATATTATTCAAATATATATTATCATGATTATATAGTTAAAAGACTTATGCTCTGAAAATACTGAAGAACATTTAAATACAATAGTACAAAAATTTACAGACCAAAGAAAACTCTTAGTAAACCCAGAACAGAACTTGAAATTAAAGAAGTAATAAGAACTAAAAATGGGCAAAGTTTTCCAAGAAATTTTGATTAGACCATTAACTCGGGTAATTAATGAGATTCTAGAATGCCAAGAAATTCCTTTGTCATAGAAAGATGCTTGATAAAAGACAAAAGTGACCCAGCCTTCTCTCAGTTGGATAAAAGTGTGGCGCAGTGGTTAGAGTGCAGGCCACTTCAGCTGACTGCTATCTGCAGTTCAGCAGTTCAAATCTCACCGGCTCAAGGTTGACTCAGCCTTCCATCCTTCCGAGGTGGGTGAAATGAGGACCCAGACTGTGGGGGAAATATGCTGACTCTGTAAACCGCTTAGAGAGGGCTGAAAACCCTATGAAGCGGTATATAAGTCTAACTGCTATTGCTATTTCTCTTACTAAATGTAGATTGCAAGCTTTTTACGGCAATAACTGCAAACAGAATAATTAACACTGCCTGTTCAGACAGGATTTGTTCCAAAGAAATATATGTATTTTCTTTGGAAATAAAATAAAATAAATAAAAGTAAATAAAAACATTTACTTCCCTCCATGTGGGCGTAGTTTCGTTAAGGACTACACGTTGAGTATAGTTTGTCAGCCAGTTACCAATCCATCTGGCAGTAATGCTGTCTAACACACATTTTTCTAGCTTACCAAGAAGTAGGTTGTGGTCTTCTTGGTCAAATTCCTCACTGAAATCTAAGTATACTATGTCCATAGCATTTTGCTGATTCACTAATTTGGTCACTTTGTCAAAGAATTAAATAAGATTTGTTTGGCATGATGTGTTTTGACTTCTGATTATAACTTTGCTTGCCTTGCAGATTTGTTGCTTGATTCATTTCTAAGATCTTATCGGGTATTTATGTCAGGCTGATTGGTCTGAATTTTCCTGGATGTGACCCTCACCCCCTTTTTTTGAAGATGGGGACCACATCTCTTTTCCAGTTCTCAGTCCATCAGGACCCAGTGATTTGAATCCATCTAGGGCTAACAGGTGTTCTCTTACCTTATATTTTAATTTGCATTTCTAGCTTGCCTTTTATGGTTTTGTTTTTGGAAGTTGGGTCCTATTTCCTTTTTGCATGAAAACAGGTGTAAAGAACCAATTAAGCAGCTCTGCTTTCTCTCTATTGCCTGTTACGTCTTCATCTTCTTCTCCCATTAGTGGACTGGTTTTTTTCTTTGACTTTTTTCTTGGTTTTTTTATGTGTTGAAAGAAACTTTTTAAATTGCTATTGATATTTGCTGCAAGTCTTACTTTGTTCTGAGCCTTAGTTTTCCTAACTTCATCTTTGCAGTATCAGGCTATTTGTCGGTATGTTGCCTTCATTATGTGTCCCTTTTTCCATTTCTTTGCATTTATCCTTTTTTCCTCCCAATTGCTCAGAGAGTTCTTTATTCAACTATGCTGGGTTTTTCTTATTTTTCTTTTTCAGGACACAGATAAACCTCCAAGTGGCCTCAACAACCCTCTAAAAGAATGCAAATGACCAGCAACATAAATCCTTCCATTCCCCACCATCTAATCAGAGCTGACAAAGTTTCTTTGATTAGAAGCAAAATGTCTTCAAAGAAAAACAAGAGATTCCATTTGCCTCCCGAAAAAGCACCTTTGCAAACTACCATGACCTGGATGACTGAGGATCTCCATAGACTTTCAAAATGTGTTAGCAAGTTAGGTGCTTCCCCTGGATTACAGATGGAATCACCTGATGGTTGTTTTACCTTTCTTGAGGGAAAGGCTCCCAGATAATTCGTACAAATACTTTTGCATTGGTACAAATAGAAATGAACCGATTGTGCAATATTAAGTTTGTTATGTTATGTTATGTTTATTACACTTGTATGCTGCCCTATTCCCGAGGGACTCAGGGCGGCTAACAAACAAGGTGGGGGGGGGGAATACAACAGCAAACAAAGACAAAAACAAATACAAAAAACCACACAACAGTGTGGTTTTTAAAAACTACACAACAGTCGCAACAATTCAAGTGGGGCTGGGAACTCATCAGCCCCAGGCCTGCCGGAACAGCCAGGTCTTGATAGCTTTGCGGAAAGCCTGAAGGGTGGTGAGGGTCCGAATCTCCACGGGGAGATCGTTCCAGAGGGCCGGAGCAGCCACAGACAAGGCCCTCCCCCGAGGGGTCGACAGTCGACATTGGCTAGCGGATGGTATTTGGAGGAGGCCCAATCTGTGGGATCTAATTGGTCGTAGGGAGGTAATTGGCAGGAGGCGGTCTCTCAAGTACCCAGGTCCAATACCATGTAGGGCTGGTGATAAACACGGGCTAAAAATTAGTCCACATTCTGCTTCCTTAATTCTGTGTTGCATATACATTTACTGTTTACTCGTTTTTTGTTTAATTTTTCTCATTTTGCTCTCAAAAATGTTCATCAAACTCTCCCTTCATGCGTGTGTATAAAGAGAAGCACAGCTCTAGAGATTCTGAATAGGGCAGGTTTTTCTCCATGATAGTGTTCTGGAAGATACAAATCATTTACTATAGAGCAGCTCCATGACTCTGCTAATCAAGAGACGACTCTTGTTCTCTACTTATTTGCCAGCTTTTCTCTGCTAAACAGAACTAAGGAGCCGAGAAGCTGAGGACAAGGTGGTTTAGGGATGGGTGGTGGCTGCAGCATGAAATCTCCATTGTGTGAAAGAAGGAATTGGTGGTTGGGAGCCGAGAACATGTCAGTTCATCAAAACAAAACAGAAGACATGAGTCCAGAAAGAGAACAGTATGGGACAACCAAAAGGAGAGAGAGATAAATCGTGGCACGACAAAACCGCAGTCCACTAAAACACACCTGATTAAAGCGCGTACCTGATGTCATCAGCAGCGTGACAAATACGACCACTGAGAAAAAAGGGCGCTTTAAAAAGCGCTTTTAAAGCAAGCCGATTCACGTAAAGGTAAGGGTTAGGTTTAGGGTTAGGGTTAGGGTTAGGTTAAGGGTTAGGGTTAGATTTAGGGTTACGTTAAGCGTTAGGGTTAGGTTAAGGGTTAGCGTTAGGTTTAGCGTTAGGTTAAGGGTTAGGTTTAGGTTTAGGTTTAGGGTTAGGGTTAGGGTTAGAGTTAGGGTTAGGGTTAGGTTTGGGGGGGTTAGGTTTAGGTTTACGCGTTAATTTTAACTTTACCGCTCACAGCGTGCTGTTTTCGTCACGCTGTGATGACGTCAGGTACGCGGTTACGTCGAGCGCGCTTTAGTCTACCGCGGTTTTGTGGTGGAACCAGATAAATAGCTATGGGATCAAACAGAAAGAAGCATGGCCAACTGAGAGTTACATGTAAGTTAAGGAGAAGCAGCTTTCCAGCTGGGTCAAAGGGTGAATTTATTTTTAAGTAACTCATCCCTCTGGAATTGCCAAGAAACACGGGAACAAGGCACTTAAGGCTATGAAAGCATGTGGAAGAAGCCCATGAAAGTGAAAGCTAACCCAAAAATCTACTCAGCATTTGAAAGGGCAGACATAGAGATGGAAACAGAGAGTGTGCATTCTTTCTATTAACTCAGTCCACCAAGCTAACAGAAAACACTGCCAACTCTGTAAACAGGTCAGTGGGGTTACAGGAAACTTTATAGGGTATAGGTCAGGTTAGGCACAAACATGGGATTAAGACTTTGTTAACATTTAGAAGCTACCTGAAACAATATAGAGAATGCCTCACTAGCTCCCGAGGAGGAAATCTATGGCAAATCTAGACAGCATACTAAAAAGCAGAGACATCACCCTGCCAACAAAAGGGCGTATAGTCAAGGCGATGGTTTTTCCAGTCGCAATGGATGGCTGTGCAAGTTGGACCATAAGAAAGGGTCAGCGCCAAAGAATTGAGGCATTTGAACTACGGTGCTGGAGAAGACTCCTGCGAGTCCCTTGGACTGCAAGGCGAACAAACAGGAAGGCTTGGAGGAACATAGTCCATGAGGTGGCGATGGGTCAGACATGACTTCACAACTAACAACAACAAATAGATAGATAAGTGTATCTCAACCTGCTCAACTCTGAGATGTGTGAAGTTCAACTTCCAGAATTTCCAACCTGATATCCTGGAATTCTGAGAGCTACACACCTCTTAGAATTGGCTACATTGGCTAGGAAATTCTGGGAGCCAAAGTCACCCAAATTAAGAAATGTTGCTCTAGATTTATAATGTAAAATATAAACAGATTTGTCCTGCCTGATCGATCCAAAGTAAATCTGTGATAAAACTGGCAAAATGGAGGATCATGGCAACAGACTAAGATTCCTATGAGGGTTTTGCACCATTCAGGCTTATTATCTGCTGCTAACCAGACATTTTATTTATTAAATTTATATGCTGCCCCTCTCACACTGCAAAGTGATTGAGGGAATAATAACATACAATGGAAACAATTAGCATTTGAATCCCTTGTCTGAATCTCCTGCTTCCCATATAAATAGCTTTGTGTTGCAATCTCTAATTATCACAACGATCTGTTTGAGATCAGAATCAGGATTGCAGGTGCAGCTTCAATATTTAGTTTTCAGAGCTCTCTGGAGCGAGGTAGAATATAACTTTTAGTAATAACTCAATGTATACACACTTATGATTGTTTAATTGGCTATGTTTTAAATTTTTTAGCCTTAATAATGTTTATTTTGGGAAACACACACACACAACATATATACACATACACATGGACATACACATGCATACACACACACACATTAATAACCTGTTTGGTGATTGTGGGTGTGCAGTTGGAAGAAATCTTCACTTGTGAATCAGCCACTCGAATCAGCTGAGAAGATAAAAGTAGGTAAATAGTGTGGGTGGGCAGATGGGCCCATCTGATTATTGGGACAAACTGGTTCGCTCCCAGCTGATCATTGGAGCTACTGGTTCGACTGAATCGGTCCAAACTTGTAGAATCCCACTCCTGCATATATACACATACCATATTTTTGGGAGTATAAGACGCACCTTTTCCCCTCAAAAAATAGGGTGAAAATCTGGGTGCGTCTTATACACTGAATACAGCATTTTTTGCCTCCTGAAACCCTACCCCCTTCACCAAAATGGCCATGTATAGCCTTGAGGAGACTTATAGAGTGCTCCTGGGGGCTGGGGAGGGCAGAAATGAGCAAAAAACAGGCTGTGTTTTTGCTCAATTTTGCCCCCGCAACCCCCAGGAGCACTCTATAAGCCTCCTAAAACCTATGCATACCCTTTTTTTTGACAAAAATGGGCTGTTTTTAGGAAGTCTGCAGACTGCAAAAACTTTTTTTTTTAATTGCCTCTTCAAAATCTTTCTGTGTTTTATACACCAGTGCATCTTATACTCCGAAAAATACGGTATATGCGGGGTGGAGTCTAGGCAACTGAATGGAGCTGAGTGTTTACTAGCCAGATGCCTTTCCTGTCACCAATGCAGATACACATACACATACATACACAGACACATATATACATACATACACACACATGCATATATATACATAACATACACACACACATGCATATGTATGTATGTATTTCTGTACCTTTGAAATACCTGTCCAAATGTTAAATGGTTGAAGGAAATGACAGCAAATTGTAAATTGTCCATACAAATTCTGTAAAGCTTTAGAAGCTGAAAGGGGTTGCACATCATGCAATTATGCTGACACTTACAGCAGGATTGAAGGATATCTTGGAAACAGCTGTCAAGATGGCTTCAGGGATTTTCATTTTTTTTCTCAGTGTCAGAACTGTCAAACTTGCATCAAACTTTGTGAATTTTATACATTCTTGCCATTAGATAAGCAAGCCAAACTCCTTCATTTCCTTTAACCCGTTCACCCTGGAGCAATGTTGCTTGTAAACTACTTTGATCTCTGTATGTAACAAAACACACTATATTACTGTATTGTTCTATCGAGCTTGCTAGGATTTTCTCCATTGTTCTATTAGAAACGTAGATCATTTGTACATGATCTGAGGTTTACATTTTGCAAAGACTATTTAGTGACTATTTAGGTCACTTTCCATCAGTGGTGAAATTCCATTTTTTTTTACTACCGGTTCCGTGGGCATGGCTTGGTGGGTTTGGCAGGGGAAGGATACTGCAAAATCTCCATTCCCACCCCACTCTGGGGCCAGCCAGAGGTGGTATTTGCCTGTTCTCTGAACTACTCAAAATTTTCACTACTGGTTCTCCAGAACCTTTCAGAACCTGCTGAATTCCACCCCGGCTTTACATATGAAGAATGTTAGCATGATCGTTACATAGTTACTGAATATGCAACAAAACTACAAATGATTTTAATGTATGCAAATGTAAACTGGTGCACAAGGAAATATAACTTTATAGTTGATTGCCTGAATCCCATTGGGCTCTAGTATAGTGTTTACTGGATACAGTTCTGCAATCTTGCTGGAATATCCCACCGATGCTGGCTTCCATGCCTTCCGCCTGCTGCGTAACACTATCAACTTCTTTTCTCAAATCACTTGCTCTTATCATCAAACTTTTAATGACCACGTCGTCGTTCTAGAATCCCCTCCTTTTTTCCCTACAGAGGTTAAGCCTCAAATTCTTTTTAACTATTTAATTGTGATGTGCCTCAAGGAACTATGATACAGTGATTCAGGGATTGGTGTCATTTGACTCCATGTGTTTTTCTCGGAGCAGAGATACCATTTAATCAGATTAAATGTTTTTGACAGAACTGACAGCAAAACCCAGAAAGCCAAATGATTTAAATGCCACAGAAATGGTATTTGTTTAAACAGTACCTTCCCAAAAATGTGCACATGAAATGTCACTTTAAGGTACTGTGGGAAGTTGTCATCCAGCCCCCTCCCAGAAAAATGAAATATCCTAGAAAATATTGAAAAGGCATAATATTTCTCTGGATGTGAAAAGAAAGAAACATGTTTTAAGGTACAGAATAGTTGCCTGTGGCTTCCTGCCCATCCCCACTGTTAATGGGCCATTAAGAAGGCCAAGCTAGTCCACTTTGCATAATAAAGACTTCACCAGCAGCTACAGGAAAGCATGATAATATTGGCCCTTTACTCAACTGACCACATGGCATCTGAGAACTCATCCATACCTGGATTTAAAACACAGCCTAGAGAGTAGCCCCTGCATGGCCCCATGGGAGTCTGACAACCAATCAGAATACATTTCTTACACAGGAACAGGAAACAGAGAGGTGGGACTAAACAGGATATAAAAAGCCTAGCAAGCCCCTCCTTCAGCCCTTCTCTTCTTCTCCACCAACACTGAAGCATATGATCACCTTTTCTGTTCAGTGCTCAAGCCATGTGGCCCTGTCCAACAATAAACCATCTTTCCAAGCAGCCTCTATGTCTCCAGTGTCTTTTTCCCCACTTGGAGCCGAACCCAGAAGGACATTTCTTTCATCAGTACTCAGAAGTTTTAAGGTAGTCAACAATAGAAAATTGTTTTATAAGGCAGGACTTTCCTTCTGCTGTGTTTCTTACAACATATGCATTTGCTTCCAATTTAAAAATGGGACAAATAATCTCCAGTAAAGACCAAACTTTATTATTAGAGTGCCGGAATGGTAAATAACCAATAGCACAACTAATTATCCATTTAAATTGCTAACATTAGCGAACTGTTTAACTCAGTATGTACCTAACCAAATTTGGAAGATATTTAAAACCTGCAGATCAAAATTCAAATGGGCACATCATTATTGGAGGATGATATCTCTAGGTTAAACATAGTATAAGCTAACTGTTTAATTTTGAAATTTTTGAAAATACAAAAAATTGTATCTTTTTATACAAAAGACAAAATTGATACAAAAGGCTATCAGTTCATTCTGCCAACTATGATATCTTTCATATACATCATGGTTGCCCAACCTTTTGACTTGCCTGGGCTGCATTGAATGAAGAGTCATTGTCTTGGGCAGCATACAAAAAATCTAATATAGTTAGTGTATATACCGTAAATAACAAGCTTCCATTGGTTTTTTTAATTATTATCTTATGGAGCTGCATCGCTAGCTGCCCAGGGTGGCGTGCACCCACAGGCCACAGGTTGAAGATGCCTGAGCTATATAAATTAAGCTCACCATATAAATATTGCTGCAGATATACATCATTATAGAACAGTATAACACAATGGACATCTTCAATTTGAGCCAGAGGTGGGTTCCTACCAGTTCGCACCTATTCAGTAGAACCGGTTCGTCAAATTTACCGAACCGGTTAGAAGAGGTTCCACCAGTGGACCCGGAAAGCAGGCCACACCTACAGAAGAGGTTCCAAAAATTTTTGAAACCCACCACTGGTCCTTGGATATGATTATTCTACACTATGATGCTCATATTTATAAAACTCAGTGCCTCTGTGAAAGGTAAGGATGACTACTGCGTTTGTGGTGCAATCAGAACATTGCGTGTGTTGAAGTTGTTTTAACGCAAACCAAAGATGCCTTTTAAAAAACAAGTTTACATCATATTCTTGTGCATGCCAGTGCTGTGTGTGAGGTAATTTAAGGTGGTTCTGACAAGTGTCGTCGGCATCTTCATATCCGGTCACATGGGTGGCAAGCCAGTCCCATCTGGTCACATGGGTGGCAAGCCACTCCCACAAAGGAGGCCACACCCACAGAGTAGATTCAAACAATTTTTGAAACCCACCACTGATTTGAGCCATCCATGTATTTTACCAGACAAATGTCTTACAATATCCCTTTTACTCCATAGTCTCAAAGTCTCCCCACATCCTAATTGCTATTTCTACAATGTGCACAATAAAATAATTACTCTGGCTTATTTAAATATTAAATTCATACGCCACCCATTTTGCAATTCAAGACATGTGTGATCTCCAGATCCCTTTCATAATTACTATTGCTAAGCCAGATCTCCTCATCCCCATAATTGATTATCAGTGCTAATTTAATTTTCTTAAGGGTTTAAATGAGTGTTTCTCAACCTCAACTGGTTAGGGATGCTTGGAGTTGAAGTCCCCATATCTGAAAGTGGCCACAGTTGAGAAACTGGCTTAAAACTTCTTCCCACTCTTGAGAAGATGGATAACTTTGTGTCTGGAGAAAACTCTTTGCTTACAAAATGCTCATCTTTCATCCAGTAAAAGTCAGTGGTGGTATTCAGCCAGTATGGACCAGTTCAGGTGAAGCGGTAGTGGCCTATTTAGCCATGTTTTCTAAGCCGTGCACATGCGTGCTAGGTGCAAGGCCAAGAAAGTGCAACGTGAGTGTGCACATGTGCACAGTCACATTTTCAGTGCATGGCGAACTGATGGTACAATTATGTGAAACCCATATCTGGTAACAGTCTATTTTATAGTTTCCTTGAATTATTATGAATAATTGCAGGCAATAATTAAATTACCTGACTGTTGCAGATTTAATGGAAGTTACTGCATTTTGACTGTAAAGATGTCTTTGACCATAAGAATTGCATTTCCTAAAAACTGTAAAAATCCTGCCATTTTCATGAGTTTAAAATTCTAGACTCATTTCCTGGTGGTATTTATTTCAAGAAATGCAGTCATGCAGGAGAGTTTTAAACAGATTTCTGTGCATCTCTATAAATATATATTACTGTCTGGAGGGGCAGCCTATCAAGTTGATGATTGCCCACTATGTTAAGGGTTATTTTCAGAAGAATATTTCAGTCCTATTTTTTTGTTAACTTACAATTACACTCCTTACAAAGCTGGTAGAAATTCACAGGCAGTTCATAATAGTTATCATCAACTTTCCCCTTTGATCATAATCATGACTTGTTTCAAATTATTGTTATATTCAGATTATATTTTTCTCTGGTGTAATTTGAATGCAAGCTGTACTTATTTTTGCCATCCCTTATTATTTCATTGCCATCATTTTGTTGTTTGCTAATTGGCACCTTTCAAAAGCCTGGAGGTACAAAGAAGCTTCAATCATTTGGACCTCCCACACTCCCATCTCTATGTTCTTAAAGTCCATTAGATCCACCACCACATCAATTTTCCTATAAGCCAGTTCTCACAACCTATTTCAAGCACCCACAATCGAAGCATGATCTCACAGACAACTGAGATTGCCCCACAGTTGACCCAATACTCCTTTGCTCCTTGCTAAATTAATAGCTGAGGCATTAAAGTGTGTGATACATGCTCATAAATTCTCAGACATAATTCATCTACTCATCACTGCCAATGAAAGAGTATCATTGTATGGAACCAAAGGCTCCACTGTGCAGGTAGGGCTATAAAAGGCAAAAGAAACAAAATGCTCAACAAATTTCATAGTTTTGTTTTGCCCCATTTCATGGCAGTGTGCTGGAACTGATGTTTTATTAGGGGGAGAGCAAAATCAAATTAACAATTCTGTTAAAACTCATGTTAAAATTCATTGTGAAATGTCCCGTGCTCATTGTAATGTCACATCATCAAATAGTATAAAGTGTCTGCTAATGTTTGGTATGGATTCACCTCTTTCTCAGACAAAATTATAATTATAGTGAAAATCACTATTTTGCGTGTGGAAATCACTTTAAACCAAGCACATTCAAATTCTGCAGTGCCATCACTATCTGATAAAATAATTGTACAAGCTCCCTGTGTCAATTAAATTAATAAACTCATTGAGATTTGGTTGGTATAAGAAGTATACGACACACCAAAAGATATATAACTCTGATATATTTTCTTGATATAAGTTTACTTTTACCAGCACTATTAGTAGTTTGGACAGCTTACAATTTCCCGTCACCACTCAACTAGAGCAGGGGTGTCAAAGTGGCGGCCCACGGACCGGATGGGCGCATAAGCCACGCCCATCCTAGGTCCGTGAAGGGGGAAAAGTTGCAAAACGTCATGTGATGCCAATGTGATGCCGCAGGTTTGAAACTTGTGGGCTAGAAATATAAATTAATGGATAAAAATACTGAATGTCATGAGCTCTTAAGTTTAATTACTCCGAGTCAAGAGATATACTAATACACACCATCTGGGAAATGCCCATTTGGCTAGAAGCCAGCTCTTGATCCCAATGTTTCTACAATTAGTGGGTTACCCACAGGTTTCGTAACACTTGTGCTTATCTTACCACTGCAGGTGTACTTAGGCAAAGTGCCAGTGAGTTTTGGCAATGGTCTCACTTTGCTGGTTAGCTTTAAATAAATGCTGCGACCCCTTCTAAGTTGCTCCCAACAGATCACCAAAAGTGTAAAAACCCAGATTTTAAAATACACCAAGAAATTTTCCATCAGTCTTCTATTAACATTGATACTGTATGTGTTAAAGTTAATGCATATTCTTCAGGACTTACCATTAGAACGATGGATACAGGTGTGCTGGTTATCGCTTAGGAAAAACCCTTCTTTACACTGGCATTCATAGCTTCCCATAGTATTGACACAAATCTGTTGGCAGCCACCATTATTATCCAAACATTCGTCAACATCTAGAGACATAAATTTTAATATGAGTCGTTAGTACTCAGCATACAATAAGAAGCCACAAATTCTTCATTTCAATTCAGATATAAACATATGGTATCATCAACCATTCATTTAAGAAACTATAATTTATTGGATTTATTGAGCATCAGTTTTGCTCTTTTCCTTTCCTTCACATTTCACAGCGCAAAACTTGGAGCCACAAATCATAGATTGGCTGATCTCAAAAAAGTTAAGCAAAGTTGGATGGGACACAGAGAATTCCTGAGAATCCCGGGGCATTACACTGGATTGGACAATAAAAGCAACACAAGCAAAGAAGGTGATACACATTTCTTGTATGTGTTGCCAAGAAAACTACTGTCATGTTTTAGGACAATGTTTCTTAGCCTCGGCCACCTGACGATGTGTGCACTTTAATTCCCAGAATGGCTGACTGGGGATTTTAAGAGAGGATGTCTACACATCTTCAAGTTGCTAAAGTTAAAAAGCACTGCTCCTTCTGGGGATTATTAAGGGAAAGTATGCGGAAGAGATAAAATATTTAATCTTGCACATAATTTACAGCAGCGAGAATAGCCCTCGCACAATGTTGGAAAAGTGATACTGTTAGGAATATAATTCTAATGGTTGGGTTGGCAATATATAAATCATGTAACAATGTTGTACCTGTTTCTTTAAATCATACTGTAAAATGTGATTGGTTGCTGTTTTCCTCAATCGGCAATAAGAGGGAGCCAGAATGACTGTTAACTCTCTGTTTGTTAGATGCTGGGCTGATCTGATCTGAGTGTTTTGGAAGCTGGCTGTTAGAAAGTGCCGTCAGCTATTGTAAGTTTTGCAACTGCTAGCAAACTTTGTGTACTGAACTGATTATATGATACTAGACTATGTTATTTGGCTTATCCCTTAACTTTGATGACTGACTGACTTATCCGTGTATGACTTGGACTGTTTGATGGACTCTGATACCTCTATTTCCATGAAAGTAAAATCCTATTTAAACTGCAGTGTCTCTGTATGCTGGTTTGTGTGTTCCCCAACACAACTCTCACAACGCTTCGCTGAACGTACTTGCGATCCCAACAGGGAGCTTACCTAACAGATACCAGCCGACAGACTGTTTGATAATCCAAAAGATTTTTGATTGCGCAGTGATGGATAAACTCACATTGGAGTTAAGGGACAAGGAAGACTCAGAATATTATACAGTTTGGGAAAACTGGTATCAAGGGATAAATAATAGGAACATGAAATGTACAGTTTAGAAACATAGATGTATAGATATAGGAATAATTAGGAATATATAAAAATGTATTTGAATAACAAATGGTTGTGTTATGACTGTCAAAAAGGATTGTAACTTATACAAAACTATTTTTAAAGGTATTTGTATTTTAAAGTTTATAATTTTCAATAAAGGGTTAAAAAAATAAAAATAAAAAAATAAAAAGCACTGGTCTAGATACTTGTTTTCCAGTATAAGTACAGTGACAACATTTCCTAAACCAACTTTCTAACTGAATGTATTGTGTTTTCTATACGTTGTTGTCAATGATTGCATTAAAAAAACACCCTATCCTAAACACATTTTTTCATAACAAAACACAGGTAGCCTTCGACTTATGACCCCAATTAAGCCCAAAAATTCTATTGTTAGGAGAGAGATTTGTTAAATGAGTTTTGGCCCATTTTTACAAACATTCTTGACTCGGTTGTTAAAGGGAATCATTGCAGTGGATAAGTTACTCACACGGCTGCTAAATGAATCTGGCTTCCTCATTGATTTTGCATGTCAGAAGGTTGCAAAAGGGGATCATGTGACCTTGGGACAAAGTAATGGTCATAAGTACCGTATTTTTCGAAGTATAAGATTCACCAAGGTTTTGAAGAGGCAAATTAAAAAAAAATTTTTTTGCATTCTGCAAACCTCCCCAAAATGGCCCGTTTTTCGCAAAAATGGGCCCATTTTTCTTTCCAAAAATGAGCATGAATAGCCGTTAGGAGGCTTGTAGAATGCTCCTGGGGGGGTGAGTGGAGTGGGCCAAAAATGAGCAAAAAATGGCCCATTTTTTTGTCAAAAAAAGGGCATGGGTAGCCTTTAGGAAGCTTATAGAGTACTCCTGGGGACTGGGGGGGGGGGGCAAAATTGAGCAAAAAATTGTCTGTTTTTGCTCATTTCTGCCTTCCTCAGCTCCCAGGGGGCAGTGTTCATCTCTGTTTCAAAGCCAAAGTGCCAGCGCCGTCTGAAGACGTCTCCATGGTCATGTGGCTGGCATGACTAAACACCGAAGGTGCACAGAGCGCTGTTACCTTCCCACCGAAGGTGGTCCCTATTTTTCTACTTGCATTTTACATGCTTTAGGAACTGCTAGGTTGGCAGAAGCTGGGACAAGTAACGGGAGCTCACTCCGTTACGCAGCGCTAGGGATTCGAACTGCCAACCTTTCTGATCGACAAGCTCAGCTTCTTAGCCACTGAGCCATTGCGTCCCCTCAGTTGGGATTAAGCAGGTTGGGATTAAGCATTGCTTAATCTCTTCTTAAGAAATGCTTAATCCCAACGTGGATTTAGTTAATAAGGATAAGCTTGGTTTTCATGGAGGTATTTTTCATTTATATGCCTTGGAATATCCTTCTGAAAGGAAGTTTCCTTTGTGCCTTAAAAACAATACCGAACTGCTTTTCAAATGTCAAGAACACTGCCTTTGCTCAGATGCAATTATCTGCCATCAGTATCATGATGTAATTGGGTGCTCATTTTTCCCCAATGATGCTAGCTTCCAGGATTTCAAATTTGAGCGATTTAAAGCTCAGTTAATGGGGCTTTTTGTTCAAGCAAATTGTTTTCGGAATCATTCAAAGCCTGGCTAAAAAGTATAAGCATGGTTGCAGCACTTTAGTAATCAATATATAAGTATAATCTTTATTGTCATTGTACTTAAATACAACAAAATTGGTTTATACATGGAAGTATACTTTTAAAGGTATTGAAACAGTCATATGCAATTAAAAAAAAATCTTGAATCCTTCTGCAGAATAAAGGGGCAGCCAGGGCTGTTTTGCTCACCATATGTGTTTTTTTTTAAAAAAAGAACAATATATCTTACTCCACATGGGATTCAAATAATTTACCAACCAGTTCTCTGCCCTAATGACCAGCTGGGTAGGCGGGGCTCAGTGGTCATGTGATCATGTGGCCGTGGCCAAGTCAATGTCACTCAAGTCAATGGGTACTTCGCCTTCGTTGTTACAATGGTAATAAGGGTTAACTGGAGAGGCAATTTCTGTAAGCAGGGCAATAAAGATGAGGCTAGAAACAACACCAGAATTTTCCTTCCTGTCTTCCTTACAGGATTAGCCCTTTAAAGTGGGAAAAAACAAAAGGTTTCTTCCAACAACCGGTTCTCTGAACTGCTTAGAAAGTTACCAACTGGTTCTCTCGAATAGATGCAAACTGGCTGAATCCCACCACTGCTCCACATACGTAAAAAGAAAATTAATACAAAATGGTTCATGTGGAGCCATGTGACTTCTCAAGGAATAAAGAATCCAAAGCTGCGCAAGTAACTTAAATCAGAAACATCAAGATCACAGAGCAAAATTAAGTTTAAAAACTGAGACTGCAGTGGTATGTTTAAAATCACCCCAAAGTCGGAAAGAAATAATAGCCAGCCTGCCTAACAAAAAGATAGACATGAGAAACAGTTCTCATGAGAACCTAGGAAGTCATTTTTTCCCTTCCATATTCCCAGCAATTTGCTCTCACTTGGAAGTGGAATATAAAGGACTTCCAAGCTGATCATAAACATTGAACACATTTATATAGAATTCATAATAGAATAACAGAGTTGGAAGGGACCTTGGAGGTCTTCTAGTTCAACCCTCTGCTTAGGCAGGAAACCCTACACCACTTCAGACAAATGGCTATCCAACATCTTCTTAAAAACTTCCAGTGTTGGAGCATTCACAACTTCTGGAGGCAAGTTGTTCCACTGATTAATTGTTCTAACTATCAGGAAATTTCTCTTCAGTTCTAAGTTGCTTCTCTCCTTGATTAGTTTCCACCCATTGCTTCTTGTCCTTTCCTCTGGTGCTTTGGAGAATAGGTTGTCTCCCTCTTCTTTGTGACAGCCCCTGAGATATCGGAACACTGCTATCATGTCTCCCCTAGTCCTTTATTTCATTAAACTAGACATACCCAATTCCAATTATATGTTTTATCCTCCAGTCTTCTAATCATCTTGGTGGCTCTTCTCTGCACTCTTTCTAGAATCTCAACATTTTTTTTACATCATGGTGACCAAAACTGAATGCAGTACCAAGGCATTATAAAGTGGTATTCTTCACTTTGCGTATGGTTGAAGGTTGTATTTTAGACATAGATTTATTATATGCTATCTAGTTGGAGTTGATTCATAGTACTATGTAGTTAGAGCCTTTCAGAATGATCAGCTCCCAGATTGGTCCTTCAAATCCTCCAATGAACCCATCACCATTGTGAATCCATTCACCTTGCAGCTGGTTGTCCTCATATAATATATTTAATATTTATGCAAGTTGTACACATTCTACCAAAACACTGTGTTTTTATATAATGTGTACGACTTGCATAAATATAAATATTTGAGCCTGGTCATTTGAGCTTTGAGTAAGCACATGTTTGTTTTGTACTAAAATCCATTTGTTTGCTTTCTTGTTCATGATAATCTCAAGATGTTCTCTAACACCAACATGTTATATTCTTTCTATCTTTCACCTTTTTTAAAAAAAAACCAACTTGAATGTCTGGCATTTCCCTTTCCTTGTAAAGTTCTAATCTTTGTTGAAATATCTTAAGCATTTGTGGCAGGGGTGGGTTCCTCCCGGTTCTAACCAGTTCAGTAGAAGAGGTTCCAGAAATCTACCATACTGATTAGTCACAGAGCACCTGCCCCGCCCCCTCACTCGCTTCCTCCACCCATTCCATTGCCGCTCACAGGCGGTAGCTTGTGTGGCGCAGCTGGTCTCCTAGGACCTCCCCAAACTTGCCTAGGAGGCGTGGCTGCCAGCAAAGCATGGGGGCGTTCCAGAGTGGGGAGCAGAGACCCAGGCAGTTTCATTCGCTCCCCTTGTAAGGGAGTAGTAGGCCTTGTTTTTGCATTTCTGCCTCTGCCAGACTTCAACCTGGAGTTTACCAGCTATCTTAAAGAGAAATGGAGAGTCAGACCTGCGCGACCCCGTGCGATGTGGCTCTCTCCAGGTAAGCACCCACTCTCCTTCCTGCTGTTTTTTTTTGTCACCAAGAGGCAAAAGGAGAGTGGGGTGACCCATTTAGCAAAGTTCAACAGGTGGGGAGGTAAGTGGCTCTCCTGTTCCTCCACCTCATAATGCCCCCTTCCTTTAAAAAAATACAAACTTAACTGGCTAAGAGGTCAGTGCTTCACTTAGGGGAGCTCTGGAGATGATGGGTCCTATGGAGGCGGTAACCAGCTGCCCTCAGGAGGGCAAGAAGAACAGTCTTTTTGCCTTTGGTTTGACTGGGAATGGCAAGCCTGGCTGAACTTTTAGGGGAGAAGAGTCTCTGAATAGTTACGCTGGAAAAACATCCATAGAGTTGTGTGGTTGCACCTTACTGAAAAGTACAAGATACAAAGACCCGAAACCAGCTGGGTTTATTCCTAAGTAAGGTTTGGTTTTTTGTGAGTTGTGGGAACTGGGAAGATTTATTCTGAATGCCCCCAAATCTTGAGGAAGTAATTATTATTTCTTTATTTCTTTAAAGGTTAGGGGGAAGAGGAAAATCTTCACTTGATTGAAAGCAAAGATAAGTTAGCAACCCTTGGTGGAGAGGAATGTGAGTATGTATGCTATGTTGGTGGAATAATAATTCACTTTACAAAACATTCCTGTTTGCTTGGGTAAAACAATACACCTTAGCCCTGGAAAGGCTAAGTCAGCTCAACTTAATTCAAGGAAAAAAAGGTTATGGTTGGATTTCTAAGTGTTGAAAGATAGTGTCTGCTCCTTCCTTTGCATACTGAAAACAAACTTGAGTAATTATGTGGATTTAATGTGATATTTTGTAAGGACTGGGGAATCTCTCATGCAGTCTCTGAACAAGAAAAATGTATTTGCATGTTAATGGGGGAAACAGGTGGGCTAATTATAATCTTAAACTATTTTTGGCTTACTATACAGATAATTTAGTGCAAAGCCATGCATAACAATATTAGATTTCTGTGGTTTTATCTTCCTTGGTTGGTTTTTGGGAGAGCCATGGAAAGCTAAAACAAATGCTGTGTAACAAGGAAGCACGAAACATTCCTTTTGATTTATTGGAGAATTAAAACTAAACATTATTTCAAAGGAGAGAAGTTTCATATCATACAACTTTCATCAAAACTATTTCACATGCCCTTAAATCTTGGTGGGGTGGGGGAAGACAATAGTGAACATCTAGGAAGTAGGGTAGTAGTGGCAAATATCTTAGAATAATATTGTGATGCAACTATTATAAATTGTTCAGCAATAATTTAACTAAAAGAATTGTCCATATTATATATAAATTGCTACTTTTTACCAGGAAGTCCAATATTTTTTTCTTTGCATTTTCACATTTGGCTGAGTTTTTTAGTACTCAGACATACTATTCTTTTTTATTGGGGATCTATTTATTGGGTTTCAGTCTCCCATCAGTTAAGAAGACAAGAACTGCAAAGCAGGTGGTTGTGCAAATATCATAAGTATTTTTGGAATGTATATGTGATGCTACCATTGTGAATTTCTTGTTAAGGACACTTATCAAGTTTTAATATTATGACTGTCTAACTTATTTAGAGGGCGAATGCTTGCTTGTGGCAGTAAAGTACAAATGCCATAAGCAAAATACCTGTTTACTCAGAGGTATATATTCCTGCTTAAATTGCTTGATAGCAGCGTGCAGAAACTTTAAATTGTACAGCTCACAGCATTAGAGAAGCCTTATATAGCAGTGACTACTCTTGAGGGTTCACATTGGCTGTTTCTGCTTCCAAGTGATGCTTTTGAAATCTACTGGAACATATTAGGGATTTCTGCACTGAGAAGCAGAAGGATGGACTCTCGCCTTTATGATGGGCTTCTGAGACACTGGAAAGCAGTGGGAACTTTTGCTACTTCTAAGTACTTCCAAATCCAATAAGAAATTGATTATCTTTCCTTGAGCCTCTTTATGCAGGGACAGGTGCTGAAAAATCCTTCAAAGAAATGGAAACAGTGAGTGAGTGTGTGTGTTGGGGGGTTGTTTCTGTTGTGTAGGATTGGAATATAACTTATTGGCCCTGGATTTTGAGGGTGGAGTGAAGTTGCAGAAGCTGAAATGTGGTTGGGACAGACTGGGGAGTCCTATGTTTTATTTCTTTTACATTTTCAGAGATTATATACAGTATGAAGAGTTAACAGTTGCACTGATTGTACTTTATGTTTGTGTACACAAAACAAAGAACAGGTAGTTCAGCACATGACAGCCTGTCAATCTGAAAATACTCTGAAACAAATAGGTATTGTTTCTGGTGTACATAATTCCAAACCCAAGATCTTAAGAAGGTGGCCAATCCAAGTAGTTTCCCCTCTACATACACAGTATATTGTATATTATACTCTACAAAGTGGTTTAAACAACAAAAGGCAAGTGTGAGAGAGCACACTGATCTGCAAATAATCTTACTAGCCTTTTGTATGGTGCTTAGTAGTAGCACAAAAGAAATTATACTTTCAGACTGCATTTTCCTGTAGATTGTAGTATGAATTTATTTTTTTCAGCAACAGGCCAGAACTTGTTCATATTAATAAGTAGGAAATCTGTTGGACATCAAACTTATTTTAAAAGTCTCATTATGTAGAACTCTTTTTAGTAGTCTGGATTATAGAAAAATTGCAGGAAAATATTAGTAATTCATATAAGACAGAAACAAGCTAAAATAAGGGTGGTGGTGGTGGTGAATCACCTTCTTGTTTCTTGCTCGTGTTTTGTTACAAACTACTCTAACTGCTGTCTGTTTTTTTTAAGCAATAATGATTACATTGAATATGATATTAATATATAAAGCATGTGATATGGTTCCAGGATCAGAGCTAGTCTATATTTGAATGGCCTGAAGGTGTGTTAATATTCAAGGAAGCGAAAGCTGCAATCTAGGAAAGGCAGTTCTTGGCCCTCTAAGTACTTGGAAAATAGACCACCTGTGAACCATATGTAAAACCACCCTGATCGCCATGTAGAAGAAAGTATGAAATAGGCCTGTATAAATCATTTGGTGGGATTTCAAAGCATTGGAAAGTTGTGGGAGTACTTTGGAACATCTGCTTCGTTGACCAGATCTGGAGGAGTGCTCAAAGCCCTGTAAAGTAACTTGCCTAGCTTTAGTACAAATGCTAGGACTACATGGTACTTTGGATTCTGTTCCAAACAAAGTACTGAAGAGAATACAAGACTGTAAATATAGTACCCGCCCACAACTCTTTAAAGTACATATTTCATGAATCTAGGGAAAAGGTGCCGCTGCTTTAAAAAGTATACCAAGTAGATGCTGTGGGCTTTACATTCCTATATATTCAAAAACAGTGCACAGCCCTAACAAACTTTATTATTTAATGATTTTAAGTTGTTGCCACTGCTTTGAAGTTAAATTCAGATGTATGGATGCCTCTTTCTTTTCTGTGTAATTTATACCTCTATCTTGACTGGGAATGCTGACATTGTCTTGGCCACTCCCTCCCGGTCACATGACTGCGAAGCCACTCCCTCCCGGTCACACGACTACCAAGCCACTCCCACTCGGTCACATGACTGCCAAGCCACTCCGACCTCGTCATGTGGCCAGCAAGCCACTCCCACAAAGCAGGCCACACCTACAGAAGAGGTTCTAAATTTTTTTGAAACCCACCACTGATTTGTGCTAACATGTAAACTTAAGGATATTGTGCAATAGTTTGCACCTAGTCCTTGGTACATAGACTGGCCTCTTCCAAACTATTGCATATTTTCTCAGGCCTCAACATCTTTTTGTGCATCAGGCCTCAACATCTTTTTGTCTCACTAGTGCAGAAGAGAGTGCTACTATCACTTCCCATGATCTTGCTACCTTGATGCAGCCTAGAACAGTTTTGGCTAATTTGGCAGCTGCAGCATACTGTTGACTCATACTTAAAAAGCTCCCCCCTTGTCATATGTATGTGACATTCAAGGAGCATGGTAAGGTCCAGAAGCATCTTCAAATTGTCCATCTAGTATTGCTTTAGAGCAGTGATGGCTAACCATTTTGTCGTTGAATGCCAAAAGCAACCTCACCCATAATGCAAGGCGCGTGAGACACCCTCCGTGGGCCCCCCATGAATGCGCATGCAACCCCCATGTGCGCCCTACCCCCATGCATGCACATGGGATACTGCGCATGTGCATGTGACCCCCCCCACTCTCTCACACACACCCGTGCATGCGCCCCACCCCCTCAGCCATTTTTGGCTTCCAGATTGGTGCAGGAGGCTTTCCAGGCCCAAAACATGGCATGGGGTTTTGGGCCTGCAAAGCCTCCTGCACCAACTTGAAAGCAAAAATGGGGTGCGGGGTGCTGTGCGAGGCCCCAAAATGCAATGCAAGTGCCCTCTGCACATATGCCCTGCCCCCGTGCATGCACACGCGAATCCCCGACATGTGTCCCTCCCAGTGGTGGGTTCCGGATCCCGTTCCAACTGGTACAATTGGAGTGGGCCCGGTGGTGTCCACATGGACGCACACAATGCGCATGCATGCATCTTAGGGGAGCATCACGCAGCGATTATACGTGCGCTGCGCTTGCGCAGAAATGCAGAAGACTTAAAAGACCGGTAAGGAGCTCAGGCGGGCGGGTGGGCCCTCCAGAGCACCATACCAGAACGGTATCCCGTGCTCCGGGCTGGCTCCGGTACGCCTGTACCGGGGCGTACCTCCTGAAACCCACCACTGGTCCCGCCCCCCGCACATGCACAGCAGAGACCCAAAGACCAGCTGGCCAGTGGGAAGTGCATGTGCATGCACGGTGGAGCTGGGCTGGTGGCCATAGGTTCACCATCATAGTTTTAGAGGGAATATCCTTGTTCTGAAGAGTCTGTCTACATAACTGAATTAGGGAACATTTTGTAGGACCAGACGTCACCATTCTGAAAACACTTCAGGATTATAACAATCTTCTTGTGATCAAAAAAGATGAAGACAGCTAAGCATCATCACCACAGTAATGAACTGTGGCCTACCCCAAAATGTGATGAAACAAGAGGCCTGAGAAACCCCGAGGGCCGATATTTTGGTGGAGAATAATGTTCTCCTTCCTTGTCACCAGAGATTTTGGAGCTACATGTAATTTATGGCAGTGCATTCCCAAGTCATTTATTACTCGGGCTCATCCAAAGTTTTATGGTAATGAACATCATTGGTGCATCTAAATAGAAGCAATTAGGATTCCGTCCCTTTCTCCAGTTTCAAAGGAAGCTATTGACCGATGCTCTCAGCACAACTTCTTTTCCAAATTCTAGCCCTGGATTAAGTAATACATTTCATTCAATAAAGCCCAAAGTTCAAGCCCCTTACAAAAGCTCTCAAACAAAAAAAAAGGGGGAATATCCTCATCACTTCAGAGTAGGCAGATTTATTGCAATGGGAAAGGGCTTAGGTTACATTATCTTGGAAACTGGATATATTAGCATTGGTGAGTATGTTAAGTCAAGGTCCCCCAGTTGCCTTTGATCCTTTCTTACTGAATCTTGGTTTAATGGAGACTCTCTGTTTGTTTAAAAACCACAAAAAGTCCATCTATTCTTGTTCTCTGATACTTGGGCAAATGCCCGTCTTCATTCCCAAGGTTAGAAAATTCAGTAAGGAAGAATTGCCACTCGTTATTCTATGACATTCTTTAGGGGGAAAAAATGTCAGGCAACAATTGGTCCTTATGTAGAAAGTACTTTTCCCCCCTAAATATATTTTTATTCACAAAGCAGTTCTGTTGCATCACATTTTTCAAGAACCCCGAAGGAAACATTTGGCTCTTGACCATATAACTGGGCTGCTTTTGCAGATTTTAATGATGGACGAGATCAGAGATGGTCTTCAGCAGGTTCTGACCAGTTCTGGAGAACTGGTAGCGGAAATTTTGAGTAGTTCGGAGAACCGGTAAATTTTGCCTGGATTTTGCAGTAATCTTCCCCTGGAGTGGGGAGGGAATGGGGATTTTGCAGTAACCTTCCCCTGGAGTGGGGAGGGAATGGGGATTTTGCAGTATCCTTCCCCTGGAGTGAGGAGAGAATGGAGATTTTGCAATATCCTTCCCCTGGAGTGAGGAGAGAATGGAGATTTTGCAATATCCTTCCCCTGGAGTGGGGAGGGAATTGGGATTTTGCAGTAACCTTCCCCTGGAGTGTGGAGGGAATGGGGATTTTGCAGTAACCTTCCCCTGGAGTGTGGAGGGAATGGGGATTTTGCAGTAACCTTCCTCTGGAGTGTGGAGGGAATTGGGATTTTGCAGTAACCTTCCCCTGGAGTGTGGAGGGAATGGGGATTTTGCAGTAATCTTCCCCTGGAGTGGGAAGGGAATGGGGATTTTGCAGTAATCTTCCCCTGGAGTGGGGAGGGAATGGGGATTTTGCAGTAACCTTCCCCTGGAGTGGGGAGGGAATGGGGATTTTGCAGTAACCTTCCCCTGGAGTGGTGAGGGAAAGGGGATTTTGTAGTATCCTTCCCCCCAGAGTGGTGAGGGAATGGAGATTTTGCAGTATCCTTCTCCCCAGAGTGGGGAGGGAATGGGGATTTTACAGTATCCTTCCCCCAGGAATGGGAAGGGAATAGAGATTTTACAGTATCCTTCCCCTGCCACGCCCACTATGCCATGCCACACCACACCCACCAAGCCATGCCACGCCCACACAACCAGTAGTAAAAAAATTTGAATCCTATCACTGGACGAGATTACCACAAACATATATAAATCCGGTTATTGAACCAGATCAAATTCAGCCAACAGGAATTCTGTCTTCAGCTATTCACTACCTGCTTTCAAGGTCTACTTGAGAAATGAAGGGATGTTATCAGTGATATCACATGGAGATTCTATAGCTGAGAATAATTCTTCTTTGGAATACAGAATCTCTCTGACAGGTCTCTGACAGTTTACAGCAATGCCACTTGCTGCCATCCCAGAATTGGCCTTAAAATAGATCCTTGTTCATTTTCAATTTGATTTGACATTCCTATGCCCATCTTCTTTGGCATATTTATGACTACAGACCTTATCTATCTTGGAAAGCTGCCATGTAAATATTTTCCAAATGAGGTGCTGTGCAAGGAAAGACTGGGCACAGAGTCTCTGAGATTCACGGACAGATCTTCACACTCCTGAAACTAATCTAATGACCAAACAAACGAATTGTTTCCTGCAAAAGCTCACTCCCATTTCGCTCCTCTTTTATTTCCTATAGGAGGGACCAATTCCCTTCCACCTGTGACTTTACTCCCAAGTCTATCCTGATTTCTGAGTTGTTCTTTTCTTCTGGCAGCTCTGCTCATGTGCACACTGGGAACAGGCTCTAGCTGTTCCTCTCCCTCACTGCTGTCTATCTCCAAAGGCAGCTGAGAATTGCCAGATAGCCTCGGCCACATCTCTGCCTCCAACACAGAGCCCTCATCCGAGCCTTCCTGAGCCTCCAGGACAGGCCCATGGTCCTCCCCAACCTCCTCACTATATGACTCTGAGGCCAGTTCTGCTGGCCACTGGCGGGCCACAACAGCAGATAGAGGAACACATGAAATAACCTTTTCATAGCTATTCTGTTTTTATGGATAGAGAGACAAGTGAACTTTCTAAAACTGTGTAAGGATGATATTCTTTGAGTTACTGATCTGACCTGTTCAGAAAATATAAAGTTTCTTCTATGTACTGTATGTGCACCATTTCTTAAGAATATAACTAAATTACTGTATTTTTTCAGAGTATAAGACGCACCCTTTTTCCTCAAAAAAGAGGGTGAAAATCTGGGTGCATCTTATACACTGAATACAGCATTTTTGGCTTCCTGAAACCCTGCTCCTTCACCAAGATGGCCATGCATAACGTTTAGGAGGCTTCCAGAGTGCTCCTGGGGGATGGGGAGGGCAGAAATGAGTGAAAAACAGGCCGTATTTTGCTCGTTTTGCCACCCATTCCCCCCAGGAACACTCTATAAGCCTCCTAAAGGTTATGCGTGCCCTTTTTTTGACAAAAGAAGACCTAGTTTTGCCCTTTGTGGGCACGCTGTCAACGACGCGGTTTTATCGCTGCGGTTTTGTCAGTGTGCTGTTGTCGGGCGCGCTTTTGTCAGGTCATGGCCCCCCTCACATGCCCATGTATCACCCTGCCCCTCTGCATACGGTGCAGAGACCCCAAAACTAGCTGGCCAGCAGGAGGCACGCATGCATGCATGGTGGAGCTGAGCTGGGGTGAGAGAGGGCTCTGCATGCCATCTGTGGTATGGATCCCATAGCTTCGCCATCATGGGCATAGGGCAGTGATGGCTAACCTTTGGCAATGCATGCGTTCCCTCATGCCTGCCTCTGTGCATGCACATTTTGGGCCTAGCAGAACTCTCTGAAGCCTCCTGGAACCAAAAATGGAGCACGGGGGCGCATGACGCCCCCTACCCCCATGTATGTACACATGTCTCCCACATGTGTGGCAGAGCCCTGAAAATCAGCTGGTCGGCAGGAGGTACGTGTACATACACGACAGAGTTAGTGCAATGCTCATGTGCCGGCAGAGAGGCCTCTGCGTGCCACCTGTGGGACCCTTGCCATCGATTCGCCATCATGGCCAGAGGCATTGCATTTGGTTATCATTGGGATTGTCAACTTCTCCTGGTTTCTGCCCTTCCATTAAGGTCTTTAAGAGAATGTCCTTTGCAGGGAGGCCAAAGATGAGACGTTTCATTCTCCATCTCCTTTCTTTGGAATGGCATTCCTGCTCACCCACTCCCCACCCCCCTCTGCCAACTCTGAAGCAAACCTGGCTGAAGCCATCTTGCACTGCCTCATAGTTGCCACGAAGCCTGAGACGGGAAGGGGAGGGGGGAATTAGATAGCTCGGCAACAGTCAAAATAAAAAGTTTTCCTGTGGGAACCAAGGTCATTAAAACAGGGGGCTATGGAAAGAGGAGAGGATCCTGCCTTCCATCTTCAATGGACAACGTGACCGGTGACACATGGGAGAGGGAAGTCTTATTTTTTTAATTAGGTGAAAACAGTGGGAAGTGTCAGAATTGGTTTTCACCGGCTCTGCCGATATGATGTACCCAATAAACATGTCCTTTGAGGAATCTACCTGCCTCGGTGTTATGCTTTCAATGGGTACGTTATTCGGAACGTTGATACCAGTGGTGGGTTTCAAAAATTGTTGGAACCTACTCTGTGGGTGTGGTCTCCTTTGTGGGAGTGGCTTGCCGCCCATGTGACCGGATATGAAATTATGAATTAGTACTTAGGTCGGTCCAAGTAGCTATTCAGAAACTCTGGCATTGAAGCATGCAAGTCTTAAAGCTGTCAAGTTACAAGATCCTTGCCAGTGGTGGGTTTCAAAATTTTTTGGAACCTCTTCTGTAGGTGTCACCTGCTTTCCGGGTCCACTGGTGGCACCTCTTCTAACCAGTTCGGTAGATTTGACGAACCGGTTCACCGAATAGGTGCGAACTGGTAGGAACCCACCTCTGGCTGATACCCATCCCTGCTGAAGTTGGGCAGGTTCCTTTCTGGCTAAACATCTGGAAAATGACTGAGACCTGGCTGTTCCCAAAAGCTTGGAGTGGGGAATTTAGGGATGAGGTAGGCCTCTTGTTTGTTTATTCCTTTGGTGCAGTTTATTGCAACTGCAATTCGAGTGTTTTTTTTCTTTTCTTTTGGTTTGTTTCTAATTTCTGTTGTTTTTAGCACTTTTACTGGATGGCGTTTTGTAAGCATCTCTAGGCTAGAGTGGCCTAGTGAATAAGTAAATAAATGAATATTTACTATGTATACTAATAAGAAAGTTCTGTAAATAAAGTCCCAAACCGTATTTCATTTGTAAATAACTCATGGTTCAAAGCAAGGAACGCTGCATAATGAATACATTTTCTCTTGCGTACTTGTTTGTGCTTTGAGCACAACATTTATACATTTATTGAGAGAGTTCTACAGAATGGGAAAACTGCCCTTCTACCATCCCACTCTGGGGAAAGTTATAACTCTATGGCATCCTTCGCAGCTTTCCACAGAGAAAATACAAGTCCATGGGCAAACTCTTTGGGATGCCCTTCTCTCTTTAAAAGACTTCTCATGACAATTGAACCTTTGGAGGTACCTACAGCCTGTGGTAAAAGGATCAGTGAAAGATCTGTATCAGCTTGGAACTTGGAGCAAGTTGCCGCTTCCAGGAAAACATGGCCCACGGGTGTGAAATCTACTTACCTTCGCTACCGGTTCGCAAATGTGAGCACGCTTGCTTGCTCTGCTCACACGCGCCACCTCTGCATGCGCAGAGCGTCAAAAGCGGACATGATAACGTCCGGGCGGGTGGGTGGAGCCTGCTACTGAGTGACCCTGAAAGGTAAGTAAAACAGAGGGGGGGAATCCGCTGTGCCATGCAATTTAGATTAGCTAGAAAGCAGGAAATCCTGCTTTCTAGCTAATATAAATCACACTGATTGTAGGAAATACCAGTTCGCTGAACTGGTAGCATTTTTTTTTACTACCGGTTCGGGCGAACCGTTAGCTTTTTTTACTACTGGTTCGGGCGAACCGGTCTGAACTGGTAGCATTTCACCCCTGCATGACTACCAAATATGGATTTCTCTGCTGTACTTGGGGCATACAGCATGCCACAGGAAATATCAGCACATCTGCAGTAAAGATTTCAATAGAAAGTGTCCTTCATGGCCAGAGCAATTCAACGTAGCCATTTCTACTTGCTAATCCCCTAAACTAGTTTTAAATCATCTGGATGATAATTTGACAGCTGCCCAATTGAGAACACACCTAAGAAGACGGCTAATTATTTTGTGCTCAATTTTGAAGTTAATGCAAGAATCCAATTCAATCCATTCTCTGTTTCAAACTACTGCAGGTTCTGCAGCAGCCATAGGAAAATGCCACCATAGCCACCCGTTGCAACTGGTATAGTGCACGCATGTGTATTTACCATCTGTGATGCTCCGCGACACTCCAGTTGCTTGGCAGCTCCGTCCACGTGCGTGTAAGCCCCAATCAAATACAGGTAAGGAGGGCGGGCGGGCGGGCAGGCGGGAGGGTGGATGGGCCCTCCAGAGCACAGTATCAGAACGGTACCTGGTGCTCCCAGCAGGCACCGGTACACCTGTACCAGGGTGTACCAGTCGTATCCCACCACTGGTAGCCACCTTCCAAAATACATAATGTTGTATTTTTGTACCCATTTATGTACAAAATACATAAATACACTCCATTTGTCTTTAAAATACTTTCAGACCATTAGTTGCTATCCGCAACCAACCAACAAATCTGAGCAATTATTAAAAAGAAGGTGCCACGGTCTGATTCCTCTGTTACATTTGATAACAACTTGGAGCAGTGGTGAAATGCACATTTTTTACTACTGGTTCTGTGGGCGTGGCTTGGTGGGTGTGGCAGGGGAAGGATACTGCAAAATCTCTATTCCCTCCCCACTCTAGGGGAAGGATACTGCAAAATCTCCATTCCCTTCCCACTTCAGGAGAAGAATATTGCAAAATCTCCATTCCCTCCCAACTCCAGGGAAAGGATACTGCAAAATCTCCATTCCCTTCCCACTTCAGGAGAAGAATATTGCAAAATCTCCATTCCCTCCCAACTCCAGGGAAAGGATACTGCAAAATCTCCATTCCCACCCCACACCAGGGAAAGGATACTGCAAAATCTCCATTCCCACCCCACACTAGGAAAAGGATACTGCAAAATCTCCATTCCCTCCCACTCTAGGGAAGGGTTACTGCAAAATCTCCATTCCCACCCCACACCAGGGAAAGGATACTACAAAATCTCCATTCCCACCCCACACCAGGGGAAGGATACTGCAAAATCTCCATTCCCATCCCACACCAGGGAAAGGATACTGCAAAATCTCCATTCCCACCCCTCTCTGGGACCAGCCAGAGGGGGTATTTACCGGTTCTCCGAACTACTCAAAATTTCCCCTACTAGTTCTCCAGAACCTGTCAGAATCTGCTGAATCTCACCCCTGACTTGGAGGTTATGTGGGTGAAAGGATAGCATTTCCCCAAGTGCAGCCAGGAAGGCATGTTTCCCATTAAAATGCTCTGACTTTGTTGAAATGAGTACATTCTGAGCAATGCCTACCAGTAGCCACTATGAATAGGATGCTAAAAGTTGCTAAAAGTGTGGAATGATACAATTAAACCAACCCACATAAAAGTGAAAGAAGAGAAATGGCTCCTACTGCATTCACAACATAATGTGTGTGTGTGTGTGTGTGTGTGTGTGTGTGTGTGTGTGTGAGAGAGAGAGAGAGAGAGAGAGAATCCAAGACTCAGCAAGGTAATTTGCAGCTGGGCGGTTCTCTTCTCCAGAAAAGGAGAAACTGATCTCCCAGTGTTATCCCCATCCCCTTCACCTCGATCCCTGTGTATCTAGAACCAAACAAGCATCTGCAAAGAGTTAAAACAGCTCAGATGATATGCAACACCTGCTTTTGCTACAGCTGCTGACAAGGGGGCTCCTGAAGCCATCATGTCACCATTCCCATTTAAGGCCCCGTGAATACAATGCTAAAACATCTGAGGTAGATGAAGCAAAAATTCTGCCAATGGAAAAACAGACTGTTCACAGCTCTACAGCAGTGGCCCCGGTGGTAGGTTGCAGGCGGTACACCCCGGTATGGGAATACCAGAGCCAGCCCAGAGCACCAGATACTGTTCCGCTACGGTGCTCCAGAGGCCCCCCCCCAGCTCTTTACCAGTGTTTAAAGGCTTCTACACTTCCGCACAGGTGCATGGTGCATACAGCGCCTGCACAACGCTCCGCAGAGCAGCTGGAGCATTGTGGAGTGTCGTGGAGGTGCTAAGACGCATGCGTGTGCTGCGTGCGTCCATGAGGATGCCACTGGCCCCATTCCAACCATACCGGTTGGAACAGGATTTGAAACCCACCACTGAGTGGCCCCCAACCTTTTGAGCACCAGGGATCAGTTCCGTGGAGAGAGGTTTTTCCGTGGACCGGAGGGGGCGTGGATTCGTATGCTGCCTGCATCCCATGAATAGGGCTTCACTTGTCTGTGTGGCCGAGTTTCGGGCATGCCGTGGCCCACTGCCGTGCCATGGACTGTGGGTTGGGGAGCCCTGCTCTACAGAGTTACAACTGGAAAGGTTTCATTTTGTGGGTCATTTCACATGCACTTAGACTGAGGTAGAATTGAAAAGGTATGAGAATCACAAATTCTGAAATTGTGCCTACAGAACAAGCACCAGACGGGAACAAAGTATTAAAACAGAAGGAAAATCAAGCAAGGAACCAATTTCATCATTTCCTCACAAATATTTTGTGTTTATATAGCACACAAAGCCTTCTAAAATTTGTTTAGCCTCAGTTAACAATAATCAGTGCTTTAATGTAGGGGGAAAAACTTAGTTGAGCTGTTGAGTAATGTAGAGACAACAAATATCAGGAACAGAAAAATACATCTGGGGTTCTTATGATCCACATGTTGTAACCAGCTGTCCAAAGAGAAGAAAACAAAGCTAAACATCCAGAATAGAAGAAAAGGAAACATTGCTTTCTGTAATCAGGGCAGTGATTGTGTAATCTTAAATCAATTAATGCTACAACTTGTTGACATTTCACATCTGGCAGTTTCTGAAATGATTTTTCCCCCCCAGAAGTGTAAATCTAATTTTTTCTTGATGTTTGGAGAAGGATTGAGCTGGTCCTTTTTTTAAAGAGTGGAGGAAGGCAAATAAGTAAGGTTTTTTGACCCCACTTGAAAAACACTGTCTTCCTTTCATGATAAAATGTATTATCCAGTTATTCATCATGAATGATGAACCTTTCATTTTCCATAAAATGTTTTTTTGTGGTTAAATTCGAAGTCATTTCTAAAATCTATTACAATGGCAAAGGAATAGAATAGGATAGGATAGAAAAGAATTCTTTATTGGCCAAGTGTGATTGGACACACAAGGAATTTGTCTTTGGTGCATATGCTCTCCGTGTACATAAAAGAAATGATACATTTGTCAAGAATCATAAGGTACAACTGTTCTTATGATCTTTGAAGATTTTCCAAACTAGCTCTTCCTACATGGGGCAGCCCTTGAAGAGCATTCGGAGACTTCAACTTGTCCAGAATGCAGCTGCGCGAGCGATTGTGGGTACACCTCGGTACACCCACGTCACACCTATCCTCCGCGAGCTGCACTGGCTGCCTATTGGTCTTCGGATACGCTTCAAGGTGCTAGTCGTCACTTATAAAGCCCTTCATGGTATTGGATCTGGATACTTGAGAGACTGCCTGCTGCCAATTACCTCCAACAGACCTATTAGATCCCACAGACTAGGCCTCCTCCGAGTTCCATCTACCGGCCAATGCCGATTGGCTACCACCCAGAGGAGGGCCTTCTCTGTGGCTGCTCCGGCCCTCTGGAACGAGCTTCCCGTGGAGATTCGGACCCTCACCACTCTTCAGGCTTTCTGCAAAGCCCTTAAAACCTGGCTGTTCCGACAGGTCTGGAGCTGATGAATTCCCGTCCCCGCTCGAATTGTGTGGTTGTTGATTGTTTTTAAACTGTTGTAGTTGTTTGTCTGTTGTTTTCCTCTTGTTTGTATTCCCCCCCCTAATTTTGGTTTGTGAGCCACCCCGAGTCCCTCTGGGAATAGGGCGGCATAGAAATGCAATAAATCAAATCAAATCAAATTCCTATGAAGGCTGACTATTAGATCTTTCTGTGGTTGAATAACATCTCTTTCAGATCTTGTGTGCCTCCCCAAACAAGGTCACCTCCAGGCAATCAGACTTTGATCACAGAATCTGATTCAACAACTCAAGATGCTGAAGTTAACACATCTTCTGTCTTGACTTTTTTTAGCCACTTCTCTGTGGGAGCCTCTCCTGCCAAACCATGGCATGATCCCCTCTCTCCACTGATTGATTGACTTCCCTTTCTCTTATTTTTCTCAAGCTTGGCCAAGCCTGGTTCATTTTTCTGGTCCCTCATCCATTCATAATGCACAGACCAAATCAGAGGTGGTATTCAGACAGTTCTCTCTGGTTCAGGCGAATTGGTAGCAGCAGCTGCGGGAGGGCAGCAGCGGCTACCCGCCCCAACGTAATGTGCGAGCACTGCGCATGCCAGAGGTGGGTTGCTACTGGTTCAGCCCAGATCGGGTGAACCAGTAGTCACAATGGTAGGAGGTACGCATGCGCAGAAGTGTTGCGCATGTATGTGAGTGCATGTGCACGAGCGGCGCACATGCAAAGCGGTATTAAAAATGAAAATCTACCACTGGCGCATGCACAGAAGGCAGTGCACATGTGCAATCAAGGCGTGTGCGAGCGAAGTAAGCACGCTCACACTCACATTTGCAAACCAGTAGGGATGGTAAATGAATCCCACCCCTGGACCAAATCCATGAATGTCTGGTTGCTTTAAGGGAGCAGTCAGTCCTTACTTAATGAATGATTGTCTACACTTCTGAATAATCATTAAGGTAGAAATTTGTACTTTGTAATTCTGTTTAGCCAATCTTAAACTAAGTAGGGTCAAGAACTGGGTATGTCTAATTTAATGAAAAGAAGGACTAGGGGAGACATGATAACAGTATTCCAATATCTCAGGGGCTGCCACAAAGAAGAGGGAGTCAAACTATTCTCCAAAGCACCTGAGGGTAGGACAAGAAGCAATGGGTGGAAACTAATCAAGGAGGGAAGCAACTTAGAACCTAGGAGAAATTTCCTGATAGTTAGAGCAATTAATCAATGGAACAGCTTGCCTCCAGAAGTTGTGAATGCCCCAACACTAGAAGTCTTTAAGAAGATGCTGGATAGCCATTTGTCTGAAACGGTATAGGGTTTCCTGCCTAGGCAGGGGGTTGGACTAGAAGACCTCCAAGGTCCCTTCCAACTCTGCTATTGTATCTAGTTTGGATGAGAGATCTCTTGGGAGAGTAAGGGATGGACGTTAGGCTAAGAAGTGAGAAGAACATTCTGAAAGATGACCAACCTCTTCCAAACAGTGGTTGACAAAATCCTGTGGACACTAATCAGGGTAAGTCAAGCCTTTTTAAAAATTCTCTGATGGCACTTTGACCTTGTACTGGTATGTTTTTGAAGAATAGGATGGAAACACCCATTGGTACCCTGTTTCCCTGAAAATAAGACCTCCCCAATTGGGCTTTTGAGAGCATGCACTAAAATAAGCCCTCCCCCCAAAATAAGCCCTCCCCAAAAATATTGCAGCACAGCAGCAGCCATGAAGTGACCACACTTGGCGCCTCCTGCACCTCAAAAATAATAAGACCTCCCCGAAAATAAGGCCAAGTGCTTATTTTGGGGGTAAAAAAAATAAGACCTGTCTTATTTTTGGGGAAACACAGTACTAGTAAGACATAAATTTGCTGCTATTCTGCCTTGATTCTCTGTAAGTTTACTCCACGCAGAAATAAGTTTCTGTGGATTATTTTTCTCCAAGCAAATCTGCCTAGAGCCTGTAAGAAAATATTTCCCTTATGCATAGAAAAACATGAAATAACAGAGTTGAAAGGGACATTGCTAGTCATCTAGTCCAATTCCCTGCTTGAGCAGGAAAGTCTATACAGTTCAGAGAAATAGCTGTCCTATCTCTTCTTGAAAGTCTCCATAACTTCTAAAGGCAAGTCTTTCGACTGGTTGAAATTAGGAAATTTCTCCTTAGTTCTAGGTTGCTTCTCTCCTTCATTAGCTTCTATCCATTGCATCTTGTCTTGCCCACCCATCTTTGTGGTAGCCCCTCAAATCTCCCCATGTCCTTCTTTTCACTAAACTAAACTAGACATACCCAATTCCTGCATATGTTTTAGCCTCCAGCACCCTAATCAGAGGTGGGTTCCTACCGGTTTGGCCCAGTTCGGCTGAGTAGGTAGTAACTCGGCCTGCCACGCCCCCAAACCGGTTCTATCGGTTGCGGCGCCATCTTGATTTTTGGTTCTGCACATATGCAGAACAATCTTCATTGCAGAAATTTAACCCCCCCTTTTTTTAATGTTGTGCACAAGTGCAAACCTTTTTAGATGCCAATGCAATTTTTTTTGCATGCCAAACTGGCTGTAATGCCGGCAGTAACACACCCCTGCCCCTAATCATCTTTGTTGCTCTTCTCTGACTCCTACTTCTTCTTTTTTTAATTTTTTGATGACTTTTGGATTTAGAGCCTATCTGCCCAGGAAGAGAAAATTTATTTCACTTACTGGTTTCAAATTAAGGCCTTGAGAAGTCTTCATTTCTCAAAGTTAAATATTAATCCTATGTTGCCCGAACAGAACATCAAGTAATAATCTTCAGAAGGAACTTGTGCTGTTCCAAGCAATTACAATGTTAAAATGGATTATATTTAACCAGATGAGAATCTCACTGTGGTTTGAAAACCCCCATAGTGTCATTTCTTCTCATATTTGTGAAATTGTTCAATAAAAATGTCAAATAAAAAATGGCTTTCCCCCAAGGGCAGACATGAACTATATCCAATATAAATGTATAGCCAAGGAATCTCAACCAAAGAAGGTAAAATAAAACTCATTCCATCTGAATAAAAAGAAAAAATCTCGACTAAGAAAGAAACCGTAGTGAGTAATAAATCAACCTCATCTCCACAAATTTAAATGGAAATGACATTTCTGTTTTTTTCCCTGGTTACAAACATTATTATCATTCTGCAGTTGCCTTTGCAACATTACTATACACAGTCCCTAATGGGAAAATTGTATTGCAGAGTATTATTCTACTGAGAAAATTATTCACAAAAGAATGGGTAAAATGTTGAATCATCCAAACCTGCCAAAATATTTGCAGATTTTGCTTATGATATTCCTGGTGTGTGTATGTGTGTTTTTTCTTTTTAACAATACGAGTCTTTATACAATCAGCAGAAACACACAGAAAAGGTGCAGAAGGATACACATTTCTATTTTACTCGTTCTTTTAAAGAATGAGACAGATCTACCATATTTAAATCTAAATACTTAAATCTAAATACTTAAATCTTTTAATAAAATAAAATACTTCATTAAAAAGTATTAAAAATACTTCAAAAGGAACTTTCTCATTAAAATCTTCTCCTCATGTAAGATTTTATAGCAGGCTAATTTTTAAAGTGATAATTTTGTATAACCTGTGAACGATGTTATAAATATTCAACTGGAACTTGGCAGAAAAAAGGTTTCCTACCCCTCACCTAAAGAGTTGTTTCACCTAAAGCAGGGGTCTCCAACCTTGGCAACTTTAAGCTCAGCGGACTTCAACTCCCAGAATTCCCCAGGCACCTTCATTTCCATACCTATACAGATTCTACCTCTAGATCAGGGGTGTCAAAGACAATTTCATTGAGAGCTGTATCAGGGTTGTGTTTGACCTCGGGGCAGGGGGGGGCAGCTCAACATCACTCATGTCGGGGGTTCCTGTACTGTCCCGAGTGCTCTGCCAGAGAAAACAGGCTCCCGAGCTCTGTTTTCGGCTGCGACGGCTTTTGATGCCCACGATCTTCCCAAGGCCATTTTCCCTGGCAGGAAAATGCCCATGACCTTCCCAAGGCCATTTTACTGCAGGCCAGTCCTTTGCTGTTTCCAGGGTGACCCTGTGGGCCACATCTAAGCACCCCATGGGCCAGATCCGGCCATACCCCTACTCTACACAGATTACAACAGTGGTGTGTTCCTACCAGTTTGGACCGATTCGGCAAAACCGGTAGTGGTATGGGAGCCTAGGTCACTGGAACCAACACTGACCCAAGCCTGCCACGCCCCTGAACCAGTTCCCCAGTCTCTTGTGCCATCGCCGGCATGTTTCTGCACATGCGCAGAACAGTTTTCAGTCAACTGCGCATATGCAGCAACGTGCAGTGGGTGTGAGTGATGCAATCAGTGCGCGCACACATCATCCTCTCAGCGAACCAGTAATAAACCGGTTAGGAACTCACCACTCAATTAGATCATAGTTCCAGATCCACAGTTTAATCTGAATGTTAGTCAAATACTTGAAGAAACTATACTTAAAACCAGGAATAAGATCATGATGATTGCCTTATCAGAGGAATTAGATAGTTTTGTGTTTCCTTAGAGGATTGAGAAGGATCTAACAAATAAGAAATTATATCATATGACCTCCAGGTTTCTGTACTATGACTTACCAAGACAATTGTGTCCATCTTCAGCCAACATGAAGCCATCATAACACATACACCTGTAGTTCCCTGGAATATTGATGCATTCATGTACACAGCCGCCATTGTAGAAGTCATTTTCACATTCATCAATGTCTGAAAACAAGAAAAAAAGAAGGAAAAATAGCCTAGTGCCAGGCACACAATACCAAATTTAACAGAAATCAGTGTTGATGAATATTGTAAAATTAATGCTAAAATAGTTGTATAACGTTTTATGTTTCATTCTGTATTTTGATATGGCCAGGGTCTAATCAACAATAAAGGCAATTAATGGTAAAATGCTATAATTTCCATTTATAAGGATACATAAAAGTTCATTTCTTAATCTAGCCAGAAATGCCATTATTGGGTGGGGTCTCAATAAATTCTTGTTTTACATTCAAGATCTTGCATATTTTGTAATACTCCCACTGAGCTGTCTGCAGGGTACAGACATGATGCAATAAAAAAAGATGGCGCTTTTATCACACCATTCTGGCAGCTATTTTGATTTTATTAACGATATCCAGTGGACACTCCTATATCATCAGCTGTGAAGAACTTACTTGAAGCTTCCTAGATATCCACTCTAGAACAGGGGTATCAAACTCAAGGCCTGCAGTGCAGGCCGGATCTGGCCTACAGGGTGCTTAGATCTGGCCCAGGGGACCACCCTGGAAACAGCGAAGGACCTGCCCATGGTGCCTCTGCCAGAGAAAACAAAATTCAGGGGGGGCCCTGACACAAGTGATGTCAAGCTGGCCAGCCCCCCCTCCAAAATCAAACACAACCCTGACGTGGCCCTCAATGAAATTGAGTTTGACACCCCTGCTCTAGCAAAGTAAGGAATATTTATTCTAAACTGATGATTGATTGTTCTCCTGACAAATGAAAATGCACTTTCTCAAACTTGTTCCCTTTCGCATACTGTTGTGGCCTGCCAGTGGCCAACAGAGGTGGTAGCAAGCTCAGACAGTGAGGAGGTTGGGGAGGAACATGGAGTCTGGGGAAGGCTCTGATGAGTGCTCTGAGTCAGAGGAAGATATGGGGCCAGGACCGTCCGACAGTTATCAGCTGCCTTCAGAGTCAGAGATCAGTGGGGCAGAAGAACAGCTGGAGCCTGTTCCCGATATGCGCAGAGAGCTGCCAGGAGAAGGGAATAGTTAAGGAACAAGGACCAACTTGGGAGTAAAGACACAGGTAGATGATGAATGGCCCCTCCCATAGGGAATAAATAGGAGTGAAAGGGGAGTGGAGTTTGCAGGAGACAATTTGTTCATTTAACTAGTGTGAAGATTTGTTCGTGATTCTCAGAGACTCCTTGCCAAGTATTTTCTTGTACAGCATTGCATTTGGAAGATATCGGCCTGGCAGCTCTCCAAGCCTGATAAGGTCTGTGGTTGTAAATTCACACTTGAAAGACTGTTTGCCGGGACTTTGCTGGATGTGAATGAGAGGATTTCACATTAGCTTAATAAAAAAAGGGGTTTTAGCTTAATAAAAAAAGGAGTCTGCTTCATGATTTTGTAAAGCCTAAGTCAGAACACCTACCCTTCCCATAACTTAATAAAAACTGCTCTGCACTTCTCATGGTTACTGCTAGGTGGAAGTTGATTAATGGACAGTGGTCATATTCTTTCTATGGGTGCCCCCAACGTATCTCCCATAATTATTGTAAACATGGAGAGGTGGGATGGCCACACTTCACTATTGCCATTCCTGGTGTGTTGGTCTGTCTTTTTTGGAGGGAAAGGGAAATGTGTTTAAAGCAGATGGGCTACTGGCACTCATTGTGGAAGGAATGTACTATATTAAGAACTGGAGTATACAGCATATCTTACAACCAGACATATTTTGTTGCAATAGAGCAGGGGCAGAGGTGGGTTCCTACCAGTTTGCACCTATTCGGTAGAACCGGTTCGTCAAATCTACTGAACCGGTTAGAAGAGGTTCCACCAGTGGACCCGGAAAGCAGGCCACACCTACAGAAGAGGTTCCAAAAATTTTTGAAACCCACCCCTGGTCCTTGGATATGATTATTCTACACTATCATGCTCATATTTATAAAACTCAGTGCCTCTGTGAAAGGTAAGGATGACTACTGCGTTTGTGGTGCAATCAGAACATTGCATGTGTTGAAGTTGTTTTAACATAAACCAAAGCTGCCTTTTAAAAAACAAGTTTACATCATATTCTTATGCATGCCAGTGCTGTGTGTGAGGTAATTTAAGGTGGTTCTGACAAGTGTCGTCGGCATCTTCATATCCGGTCACATGGGCGGCAAGCCACTCCCATCCGGTCACATGGGCAGCAAGCCATTCCCACAAAGGAGGCCACACCCACAGAGTAGGTTCGAACAATTTTTGAAACCCACCACTGAGCAGGGGTGTCAAAGTTGATTTCATTGACAGCCGCATCAGGGTTGTGTTTGTCCTCAGGGTGAGGGCGGTGTGATCAGGGAGGGCATGGCCAGCTCTACATCACTCCTATCAGGGGCACCTCGATGGCCTCAGCATTCTGAGGTGGCACAGTGGTTTAATGCAGCACTGCAGGCTACTTCAGCTGACTCCAGTTCTGCAGTTCAGCTGTTCAAATCTCACCGGCTCAGGGTTGACTCAGCCTTCCATCCTTCCGAGGTGGGTAAAATGAGGACCCGGATTGTTGTTGGGGGCAATATGCTGACTCTGTAAACCGCTTAGAGAGGGCTGAAAGCCCTGAAAGCGGTATATAAGTCTAACTGCTATTGCTATTGCTATTCTGCCAATGAAAACAGAGCTCCGATTTCACTGGCAGAGGAGGAGGCTGTCATGGCTGAAAATGGAGCTTGGGTAGGCCCTCCTAAGCTCCGTTTTCGCTGGTAGAGCCACCAGGGACCAGTCCTTCACTGTTTCCAGGGTGGCCCTTGGGCGAGATCTAAGCACCCCTTGGGCCCGATCCAGCCCACAGGCTTGGGTTTGACACTCCTGCAATAGAGGCTTTCTCCCAGTGAAGCAAAGTAGCTGTGAAGGGTTCTCTCATGCAGAGATAGCCCGAAAAGATTTCAAACTTATAGAAAACATGGCTGCTTTCATGGTTAAGAGAAATAGGCCCCTTAAGGGCTCTCACACATTGCAAGGCCCTTCTTTCAGAGGATTTCCACAGCTATAATAAAGGACACACAGTCCTAAACATTTCCCCCAAACTCCTTGTGAAACTCATTCCCAACACAGACTCCTCTGTCTTCGTCACAAAGTGCAAATCTGCAGTGAAAGCAGAGGTGGTATTCAGCAGGTTCTGACCAGTTCTAGAGAACCGGTAGCAGAAATGTTGAGTAGTTCAGAGAACCGGTAAATATCACCTCTGACTGCCCCCTCCCCATCTATTCTCTGCCTCCCGAGATCCAGCTGATCGGGAGGAAATGGGGATTTTGCAGTAATCTCCACCTGGAGTGGGGAGGAAATGGGGATTTTACAGTATCTTTCCCCTGCCACGCCCACCAAGCCATTCTACGCCTATCAAACCACGCCCACAGAACCGGTAATAAAAAATATTGAATCCCACCACTGAGTGAAAGGTTATAGAAAGACTGCTTTGCATGGAACCTCCAAGTATTTGTGGAGGGGAAAAACTCCAGACCCAAACTGTGAGGTGTTGCTACTATTAGTTCTAAATAAAGTGGACTGAGGTCCAATATGCATTTTTAAAAAAATATTTTTAATTGTACATTGACAGTTCACTGCCATTGCAAAACTGGAAATGTGATGTATTATAAAGAAAAATGTGCGATATGCATATCTTATGTTCCTATTACAAACATGGGGCCCTTTCTTTATGAAACCATGGGAAGTTGCTGGATTTTTGAAAGAAAAAGAAAAAAAGCTCCAAGCACAGCAGACAAACCCTAATGAATTCTCCAAACTGCTGCAATGCATTTCTGTCAAATGCTTGAAAAAAGAGGAAAGAATGTGCATAGTAGGTTATGTGCGTGTGTGAGAGAGAGATGATTCGAATTGTAAATTGGGCATGTCTGAAAGTCTCCCTTCCCTGCAGTAAATGATGCTTTTATGGTAATGGTCAAAATTATCCGCAAGAAAAATAATGAACAATCTTAAACTACAGTCTAGACGCTCCTATCCCCAGTATTGCTTTAATGACAGCCTTTCATCCAACATGAGCTGTATTTGGCTAGAAAGTGTGTTTTTCTTTCATGCCATGCTCCTTTTACAATTGGATCTGGAACTAATTTGAGAAACATAAATTGCAATTGACTTTCATTAATTTATGTTCTTGAACCTCTGTAGAAATGCAGTCATCAGGAAGCCGTCTGCCTGCATAAATCTCAGCTATCCAATTCCAGAACATTGCACTTGGGGAAATCAGGCAGCAGCAGCGTTTGAGTACTGAAAAGGGCTTGAAATGTAATATTTTGATTGCTGATGTGTCGGTAGTTAGTTCCACGGAAATATTTCTTCGGCATCTGGAATGAACAGGTAGGCTTGCACAAATGTTGAAGAAAGACAAATTGAAATAAATGATACGGCAACAAAGAAGCGAAGAAGATGAAACTCATAGGCAGCGAATGCTAATGGTGAAGTTCCCCTCCAAGGGCCTGTCATTGCCTTGTGTATTCACTTCTTCCTGGGCTGCTGGGCGAGGATTAGTTCCCAGCTGATCGCCAGTTTGAAGGTGGAAAGTTTGTTCTCCGAGCTTGTGGATTGGTTTCCATTTATTACCTGAGGATTACAAGACTCTTGCCTTGTCTTGTAATCCTCAGGTAATAAACTGAGCCCACAAACTCAGAAAACAAACCTTCACCCTAATCCTACATGTAAAAAAGATGCTGAGACTCTGGAAAGAGTGCAGAGAAGAGCAACCAGGATGATTAGGGGATTGGAGGCTGAAACATTTGAAGAACGGTTGCAGGAACTGGGTATTTATTTATTTATAAAATTTATATGCCGCCCAATCCCGAAGGACTCCAGGCGGCTTACAAAAGAGAAAAAAAAGACACATAAGGAACACATAACAAAAAAAAAAACCGGTTTAAAATAGCAACACCTCATACATTCATTCTAATCGGGGCTGGATCCAAACAGTGAGGTCAACAGCCCCAGACCTGCCGGAACAGCCAAATTTTTACAGATTTACAGACTCTAGAAAGAGATCAGAGAAGAGAAGAGAAACAAAGATGATTAGAGGTCTGGAGGCTAAAACATATGAAGAACAGTTGCAGGAACTGGGTATGTCTAGTTTAATGAATAGAAGGACTAGGGGAGACATGATACCAGTGTTCCAATATCTCAGGGGTTGCCACAAAGAAGAGGGAGTCAAGCTATTTTCCAAAGAACCTGAGAGTAGAACAAGAAACAATGGATGGAATCTAATCAAGGAGAGAAGCAACTTAGAACTGAGGAGAAATTTCCTGACAGTTAGAACAATTAATCAGTGGAACAACCTGTCTCCAGAAGTTGTGAATGCTCCAACACTGGAAGTTTTAGAGAAGATGTTGGATAGCCATTTGTCTAAAATGGTATAAGGTTTTCTGCCTAGGCAGGGGTTGGACTAGAAGACCTCCAAGGTCCCTTCCAACTCTGTTATTCTATTCTATCTATTCCTAAACCCGAGCTACTAATTCACCACTATTACAGATCACCATGGTTTTTTTTCAGTTGCCCTAATAATGACCCACGGAGACCATGAGGTCCATGAGTGCAACTCCTGACCACCATGTTTTCTTCATTTCTTCTGCCCCCACACCTCTGATTCACCCTTATCCCAGGCAAGCTTTTTGGTTTCTACTTTCTTTTCTTCTCACCCTCACTTTTGAATTAAACAAAAGATAAGTTATAAGGAAGGAAGGCTGTTACTTTGTTGTGAATTTTTTTTTCTCTTTGCAGCTTCATTCTCCAAAGTTTCTAAGAGGATTCTAAGAACAAAAGGAACAGACCATTCCTGTTGCATTGATAATTGTAGCATCAGAGCAACCCTATGAATAAAGAGAAAGAAAATAAAGAATCTGTTTTACTGCCAAGGAAGATAATTTAGAAATGCACCTGTGCAAACATCTGGAAAAATTGAGTATAATTGGTCACCCAGTTAAGAATGCATCTGATACTGCTGATGCTGCTTATTCCACATCTTTCTATCTTACCAAGAGATAGGCTATGCTATAGTCTACTTGGTCAAATGCCTTACTGAAGTCTAAGTCTGTATATTCACAGTATTGACCTGACCTATTAATTTAGTCACTTTGTCAAAGAATGCAATCACGTTTGTCTGGCATGATCAATTTTTGACAAACTCATATTGGCTTCTAGTAATAGTGCTTCTTATTTCTAAGTGTTTACAGATCCTTTGCTTGAT
This sequence comes from Thamnophis sirtalis, assembly GCF_051295495.1. Lineage (NCBI taxonomy): Eukaryota > Metazoa > Chordata > Lepidosauria > Squamata > Natricidae > Thamnophis > Thamnophis sirtalis. The sequence goes on from NW_028261389.1 coordinate 68,829,060, forward strand.
TCTCTTTTCTATGATCTTCCCAGATATCGATGTCAGGCTGATTGGTTTGTAGTTTCCTGGATCCATTTTTGCCCCTTTATGAACATCGAAACTACATTAGCTTCGTAGTCCTTTGGTAGTTCCCTGATGCTCCAGTATCTTTGAAAGATATGATACAGTGTTTTTGCCAGCTATTTAAATAACCATGGATGTAATCTGGTGCTGATCATCTGAACTCATCTAGAGTCTATAGGTGTTGCCTTACCATTTTTCTGCCTATTTTGACTTGTATTCCTAGTCTGTCTTTTGTGGTTCTGCTTTTAGTAGGTTCAGTTATTCCCCCCCCCCCATTTTCCGTAAGGCAGGTGCAAAGAATGTATTACTGTATTTTTTGGAGTATAAGATGTACCTTCCCCCCCCCCCCAAAAAGAGGGTGGAAAGCTGGGTGCGTCTTATACACTGAATACAGCAATTTTGGCATACTGAAACCCGCCCTATATATACCCTTCCGTCTTGAGTTCTATGTTTGAAGTGACATGAGGTGACTAACAGTACTGACCACAAATAATAGTATTTTGTCCAGACAAAAGAAATGAATTTAAGCCTTTTCCATAGCTGGGGACTAAGAAATATTTCAGGCTTTGTGTGGGTGCGTTGGGGGTGGGTGGGTGAGGGAATGGAATTCCAGATTTTCTGTATGATTTAAAAATCTACAATTATCTATTTTTGGATGAAATGATTAGAGGTTACTTTTTCCCAAAGGAAACACTGTAATTTAGACATCTGCCTAATATACCTACTCCAGCATGTATTTCCTTAAGGGAATATAATAGAGCAGTGGTGTCAAACCATTGCCATCCCTGGTTTAGCAAAGGGGGGAAAGTTGTGATACATCACATGACGACAACATGATGCTGTGAGTTTGACACTCCTGCAATAGAGCATGTGAGCGCATCAGAGAGTGTGTGTGCGTGTTTGTTCATTCATTATTTATGACTAAATGATGACACTCAGCATCACAAATTGCTAATCACATATGGCTTATTGAATGCCAATCATAGAAAAAGATACTTGCATGATAATACTATTCATTCATGAGTTCGAATCCCTAGCACCGCGTAACAGAGTGAGCTCCTGTTACTTGTCCTAGCTTCTGCCAAACTAGCAGTTCGAAAGCACATAAAAATGCAAGTACAAATTTAAGTTTTGATTATTAGGGGTAAAATGTTATGATACAGGATATAGTCAAATAAAGGAGGGATAATGATGACACCCTATATACATATATCTGAGTATAATATAAGGAAACTAGATGAAAATTGCCAACAGCAATTTGGAAAGGAGGATTAGAAAAATCTGTTATTAAATATTATGGATGTTTAGCTAGAATAGGACATAAGGATTCAGTGATATTGGAGGATTTTAGAAATATCAAATGAAATGCCAATATGTGGTTATGTATTAAATTTCAGTATATTTTATGATGAAGGACGTTTAAATAATTATAGTCAAACATAAATGGAGGTATAAGGGTAACATGTATAAATATTTGAGTTAAAATACTTGAGTTAATATTAAATTATGCTTGATGACTGTGGAAGAGATGCACGAAAACCTTTTGTAACCAACTGATACATTTTCTACAGTATGTATGGATGAGAATTTTTTAATGTTGTTTTTTATGTTTAAAAATAAAAAAAATACAAAAAAATGCAAGTACAAAAATAGGAACCACTTTTGGTGGGAAGATAACAGCGTTCCATGCACCTTCGGCCACATGAGCATGGAGACGTCTTTGGACAGTGCTGGCTCTTCGGCTTTGAAATGGAGATGAGCACCGCCCCCTAGAGTCAGGAATGACTAGCTCATATGTGGGAGGGGAACCTTTACCTTCACCTTATTAGAAATATATGTTGGTTGAAAGTAATAACTATGTCTAATGCTATTTGTTTTATTTGTATTAGGATGTATGACACCAAGGGGCCACACTGTTCGCACATTGATATAGTTGTAAAAAAAAAACTTTACAAAAACTTTAAAAAGAAGAGATATATTTGTTAAGGTGGAGGCGTTTTGCCTGTAAGCACTGTAGGCTTGTAATTGCCATGGTTTTTGAAACCATGAAACGAAACCATGAAACGAAAATCAATTAAAAACACACCACATGCCTCTTTGTTTTATTGTTTTCTAGTTGTCGTGATATTTTCAAGATGTGAAGGCCTGAGGAAACTGTAAAAAGATTTTTTTAAAGACTGAAGGATTGTTTGTGGAGACAAGGTCAAGGGTGATCAATGGGAATGGAAAAGCTTACAGAAAGAAAATCTGATGTCTATTAGGGAGAAAGAAAAGATAGAAGTGGAACAGGTTTGATAATAGCCCACGAGGAGCAGAAGAAGTTGTTAATTAACATTCTAGGACTGGGGTATCTGTTATTAGTCAACCATCAGTCTACACAGTTGCAAATACTTACATTTTTTTTTCTAACTCTGGCAGAAAGGGATATTTCTTTCTGCCTTCTATCTGTTCCTATGACCAGCCTGGTTAGCCTTAGTTATCCATTCACCCCAAAGGATAAAATGTTTGTCTCTGATCATATGCAAGGACTGAGCAACTGAGTGAAAGACTATCTATCTTGCAAGGTGGTCAAAAATGAAAAAAGAAATAATAATCATATACACTCACAAATACACTGATCAAGATAATTGTCAAAATTAATGACAATTATCTTTATCTTAAGGAGTGCTCTTCCCCCCCCCCCCCCCGCCTGGTGATTACAGTGGCCAAGGTTGCATATAATTATACAAACCCTCAGGACTGGTTGCAGCAATAAAGAAACACTAAAAAGTTTACTGTAATGTCAATAGAAGGGGAAAAAAACTCAGGAAAAATTCAGAAAGGGATTCAAAACAAGGGAAAGAAATGTACTTATATTATCAAAGCTTGGAGTCATTGATCATACCAAGGGGATTTGCAAGGCATGGCAAAAAAGTCAACTGTGCCAGCTGTAAGTGTGTGTGTGTGTGTGTGTGTGAGAGAGAGAGAGAGAGAGAGAGAGAGGGAGGGAGGGAGGGAGGGAGGGAGGGAGAGAGAGAGAGAGAGAGAGAGAGAGAGAGAGAGAGAGAGATGTGCAATGGGCTTCATTAACCTGTGCAGAAATCTTATCTTTGGCCAAGCAGATCAAAACAGGAAAAGGCCATGGTGATTACTTTATCTCTCTCATATGTAGTTATTTAGAGGGGTGGACCTTCACCTTAACTTCCCTTTATAACTTATATTAATACTATAGCAAATTCTCTGTGGGAATTGGGACTAGATATTATTATTTTTTAAAGGGATAAATCTATCAATCTATTTGGCAGGCCTGCAGCCATCTTTTCTTTTGGATCTTTGGCCTGTCACACTTTCTATTATTCTACTATGTGTTTTCTATTGTGGGAAAATAGGAGGGGGAATTGTAGGAGTGAGATGTGATGTAGCCATAACAAAATTCTTTCTAGAAAGCCAAGGTCATCCTTTGTTTTTGCATCTGACCGGAACTGGATGGGTGGAATTGCCAGCATGGCAGTGGGAGATTGGATCATGTGATTGATGGACTTGTGGGTGTGGGGGCAAGATCCTGAACTTTCAACACATCGGGGAAAACCAGAAAGCTTTCGGATTCGGGTTTTCCCCGATGTGCCAACATGGCTCTCTTAATAAATTGGAACTTTGAGCAATACTTTGCCTTGGACTCTGATTTACCTTTGGATGCTATTTGGAACCCTGACATAAACCTGAATCTGAAAGCTTCCCAGTTTCCCCCACCCAGTTGAAAGTTCAAGATCTTGACACCATTAGTGTACTTAATACCATCAGCAGAATGTATAGTACACCATGCATTTAAGAGAAACATTGCTTGATTGGGTTGAGGCAGAACATATCCTGGCAGATGATGAGTAAAGGCTGGCTTTAGGGAAGGATGCTCCCATATAGACCATATAAACACCCAATGTCCGCCAGTGTCACCCAGCTGGCTTTCATGTCTAAAATAGAATTAGAACTCACAATCTCCTAGCTTCTAGCCCACAAGAACTACAATTAAAGTAAAAGTCTGAAGAGATTCTCAGTCATCCAGGTCCTGGTTGTCCCAAATTGCTTTTTCAGGAGGAAACTGGACTTTCTTGTTTTTTCGTTGAAGACGTTTTGCTTCTCATCCAAGAAGCTTCATCGGCTCTGACAGGATAGTGGGGAAATGGAAGGATTTATATTCCTTACGCACAGCTGGAAATTTGCATCCTTTTAGAGCAGCACTGTCAAACTCCCGGATGCGTCACGCACTGGCCACACCCACACCCGGTTTAGCGAAGAGGAAAACAGTCCCAAAATGTCATGTGACACTGCCTTGATGACGTGAATTTGACACCCCTGTTTTAGAGGGTTGTTGTTGAAGCACTTGGAGGTTTATCTATGTCCCCAGGGTCACCTGAGTAGTGTACCTAAATAGATTCTCCAGTGAGAATCTCTACAGATTTTTAGCTATATAATTTGGGATGAATACCCTTTGAATGATGTGGGTGTCGCAATGGAGTTCCAGAAAAAAAAATGCAGATTACAGGAAGCAGGAGCACTACTCCGGTGACCCTAAGGACACAGATAAACCTCCAAGTGCTTCAAGGACCCTCTAAAAGTATGCAAAGGGCCAGCTGTCTGCAAGGAACATAAATCCTTCCATTCCCCATTATCCAGTCAGAGCTGAAAAAGCTTCTTGGATGAGAAGCAAAATGTCAAAACGACACTCCAGGTGCCTCCTGAAAAAGCACCTTTGGTACAATTAAAATATTTATTGATAAAAATTGGGTATGCCTTCTGTATGGTATACAGATAGGACCACATAAAACACTTTAATGATGGAATCCCTACACTCTAAAATTTAGAGAAATTTCTTCCAGCTGCTATGATGTGTTCCAAGGTTTACGTCTTCCACAGATACAATTGTCACAATCAGAAACTTTGCATGATGGGTACAAAACTGCAACCTCCAATTTTGGAGTGTCTCCTCAATCCCTCCCTGGCAACCAGAATGTTCTATTGGATGACCTGATCTTGACTCTAGAAAGAGTGCAGAGAAGAGCAACAAAGATGATTAGGGGACTGGAGACTAAAACATATGAAGAATGGTTGCAGGAACTGGGTATGTCTAGTATAATAGAAAGAAGGACTAGGGGAGACATGATAGCAGTCTTCCAATATCTCAGGGGTTGCCACAAAGAAGAGGGAGTCAAACTACTCTCCAAGGCACCTGAGGGTAGGACAAGAAGCAATGGGTGGAAACTAATCAAGGAGAGAAGCAACTTAGAACTGAGGAGAAATTTCATGACAGTTAGAACAATTAATCAGTGGAACAATTTGCCTCCAGAAGTTGTGAATGCCCCAACACTGGAAGTCTTTAAGAAGATGTTGGATAGCCATTTGTCTGAAACGGTATAGGGTTTTCTGCCTAGGCAGGGGGCTGGACTAGAAGACCTCCAAGGTTCCTTCCAACTCTGCTATTGTATTATTGTATTATTGTATTATTGTATTATTGATATAGCTGTGGAGAGTGCATTATGTGGAACCTCTATTTCATTCCAGTTAATTCTTAGACAGAGAATTGCAGGAATTCAAAGGCTTAGCCTAGGTTAAGAAGTCAAAAGCACATCTTGGAAGAAGGCAATGGAAACCATTTGTGTACTGTTCACAAGAAAATGACATGAGTGTGTCAACAGATTTTGGATTCGCTGTCTACCTCAGCTTGGGGTAACAGCCAGCTGACCTTGGGCGATGTCCAAAAATTAAGCAGGGTTGTCCCAGGTTAGTACTTAGATGTGGGATTCCCTGGGGATTCCAAGATTATTGGCTAGACAGGAAACTTAAAAAACAACAATGAAACAGAACACTTCCATTTCACTGCCAAGAAAAACGTATGGATGCAACCACTTGGAATTAAATTTGTTTTGATAGCATCTTGATGAACCTTTGAGGGCACCATGAACAAGTTAAGAGACTCATGTTTATGAGAAGGATGGCTATATACATTTGATAAACAAAATAAATAAAGTTTTAGTGAGACTATATCCAAGCCAGGGATAGGATAGGGTAGGGTAGGATACGATAGGATAGGATAGGATGGTTGGAAGGAACCTTGGAGGTCAAGCAGGAGACTCTATACCATTTCAGACAGAAGGTTGTCCAATTTCTTCTTAAAAACCTTCAGTGATGGAGCACCTACAATTTATAAAGGCAAGTCATTCCACTTGTTAATTGTTAGGTCATGAAATTTCTCCTTATTTCTAGGTTGGTTTCTCCTTGATTAGTTTTCATCTATTGCTCCTTGTCTGTCTTCAGGTGATTTGAAGAATAGGTTGACCCCCTCGTCATTGTGGTTGACCCTTAAATATTGGAGCACTGCTTTCATATCACCCCTAGTCCTTCTTTTCATTAGATTAAACATGCTCAGTTCCTGCAATTGTTTTGTTTTAGCCTCTAGTCCCCTAATCATCTTTGTTGCTCCTCTCTGCACTCTTTCTAGAGTCTTAGCATCTTTTTTTATATTGTGGCAACCAAAACTGGATGCAATATTACAAGTGTAATCTTCCCAAGGCATTATAAAGTGGTGCTAACACTTCATATGATCTTGATTCTGTCCCTCTGTTAATGCAGCCTAGCACTGTGTGGGCTTTTTTGGCAGCTGAAGCACTTTGCTAGCTTATATTTAAGTAGTTGTCCAACAGAAATCCAAGATCCCTCTCACTGCTGCTGAGCCTGGTACCACCTCTTCTATACCTTTATTGATCATTAATGACAGATTGGTGTTTTAATGTTTTGCAAAAGCAACCATAAAATCGCTTACAATAGAAACAAAATACATATAGGAATACATATTCTGGAAATCTATCTGATGTTTATTTCATGCATGTGACTGAAGATCTACTTCATTCATAATATAACTAACACTACCTGGATACCCAAGCTTTGCTACGAAACCATGTGATCGGGCCAGCCCGCAGGCTGGATGAGTCATGCGCTGGCTACGCTCATATAAGACGACTGGCAGTTGGAACAGAGTTCCTTTCAGGTGGGGAGGGGGAGTAGAACGTCTAACTCCTTAGCATCAACACTGTATAAAAATACTGATGATCTGATCATCAATACTGATGGTCATTTCGAAAAATCCTTTCTTAGCAAGCACCTAGAAGCCAAGAGGATCATATGTGCCAAATTTCAAGTTTGTAGGCTTTACACTTCTGGAGATTTCATGATGAGTGAGTGGTACTTGGCTTTTATATATATAGATGAAGTAAATTACTTCCAGACTATCAAAAGAATTGTCAAAGCAGAGACATCTTTTTTGTTTTTGTTCAAAAGTTAAAATGAGAGCTAGCTCGGAAGAGAAGATTAGGGCACCAGGCTAGAAACCAGACAACAATGAATTCTAATTGTGCCCTCGGCTGGGCGACTTTGGGCCAATTCCCTCTCAGCCCTATGAAGAAGACAAGAGGTAAACACATCTGAAAAATGTTGCTAAGAAAACTGCACAAGCTTGTCTGTGAAATCCCTGAATCCTGCACATTTTTCCTTGAAAATGCTGCACATTTTTCCTTGAAAATGCTGCACATTTTTCCTTGAAAATCCTCAAACACTTTTGTAATATTTTAAAAATGCAAATCTGTGAATTTCACCTGGGAATTTATGAATTTGTAAAAGCTCAAAGGACCCCATCTCCTCTGTGTTATCCTAGTGTTTCTAAAAACTAAAATTCCATCACCAGAATATAGTGCAATCCCACATGAATGGGGCTTTTTGTAATTTTAATTAACTGCAATACTTCCACATAATGAGCAGTTATATAGAGACTATGTTATTGTCTAAATGTATTTTAAACAAGCCATTTTAAAAAGGGTTTTCCTGTTTTTCCCCCTTATTGTGGGCTATTTTTAATTAAAAGGAAAGCTTTTAATTAAGTTTGGAACAGCTTAATTCAAGCAATGATTTGGTCCTTTGGTTAGTAAGCCTCTATTAAGATACAAAGCAATTAAGAAGAAATGGATTCGGGGCAACATTTTCTCCTCAAATAATATAATGGAAGGGAAGGATATATCAGGGACAAAGTCAGATCAGGAGACACGTGTTTTAGACAAGTTTGCATTCCCTTTAATAGTATGGTTGTATTTAATTTTCCACCAAAGACTAGCATTTTGGTAAACGAGATGTTCTACAGAATATTGGTTTGGAAAAGATGTAAGCATACTAAAGGGAAAGCAGGATTGAACACCCTCACTGTGTTTGTCCCTCTCTCTGAAATCAAGACCTGCATTTTTGCAACATGATATAAATAGTAGCAGGGGTGGGATTCTACCAGTTCCCCCAAACCGTTCCGAACGCTCAGCAAACCGGTTGTTAAACTGATAGGATCCCACCCCATGAACAGTAGGTTTAAGAGCAAAATAGGAGCAAGAGAACCAAAGCAACTGGATTGACAGCATCCAGTGATAATGAAGAGATCAGGAAGTTCAAAAATGAGGGTGTTTTTTTACTTTATATAAATGTTTTTGTTTATGGAGACCATAGCAAGCTGTGGTGGCCTTGAAAACATGCACTGGGATGTCTTATCTGCCTATTGAAAAATTACTGTCATCACATGGACTGTGCCGAAATGGACAAATTAACAAAAGAAATCCAGGGAAAAGAAGAAACAGAATATTAACAGATATGGGATAAATGGTATAGGTGGATGGAGGAAAGAAACAAGGATCAATGAAATAAGTCAATAAAACCCAAAGAGAGTAGTTAAGGAGAATTATATGCATAGAGCCGAGGTGGTGCAGTGGTTAGAGTGCTGTACTGCAGCCACTTCAGCTGACTGTTATCTGCAGTTCGGCTGTTCAAATCTCACTGGCTCAGGGTTGACTCAGCCTTCCATCCTTCCGAGGTGGGTAAAATGAGGACCCAGACTGTGGGGGTGATATGCTGACTCTGTAAACCACTTAGAGAGGGCTGAAAGCCCTATGAAGCGGTATATAAGTCTAACTGCTATTGCTATTGCTATTGCTATTGCTATTGCTACTCAAGAGAGTTTAAAAGTACTAGAGGTAATCACCCAATATAGCAGATAGATGAGTAAAATAAGAGGGTTAAAAATGGTGAAATGCAAATGAAATATACTAGAAGGGGAAATAACATAAGGAGAATTGTATCGATTGGCAATTGCTAGTAGAAAGAACAGGAAGTTCCTATTCATACTGTATTGTACAAATGTAGTGTACGTCTAAGTTTTGTGTGTGTGTATTTTGTAAATAAATAAAAATATACAGGGCGGGGCATAACCTTTTCCTAGGGGGTCACAGCAACACTTGTAATAACAACACAAATAATTCATACACCATTCGAAAGCCCATCAAAAACTGAGTTTATTGACACGATTTAATAGTCAGTATGACCACCATTAGCCCTTCAAACAGCATTCAAACGAGGTGGATAAGAACACAACAAATCTTCAAACAGTTCCGTTCGATTTTCCAGATTTTTCAACACAGTTTCCAAATTCATTCTCAAAGTTTCAACCGAATATCGACACCTCATTTTAAAGCCCATAAAAAACTGAATTGAATGAGCTATTAAATGTTAAATTTGTTTCGGTTGAAACTTTGAGAATGAATTTGGAAACTGTGTTGAAAAATCTGGAAAATCGAACGGAACTGTTTGAAGATTTGTTGTGTTCTTATCCACCTCGTTTGAATGCTGTTTGAAGGGCTAATGGTGGTCATACTGACTATTAAATCGTGTCAATAAACTCAGTTTTTGATGGGCTTTCGAATGGTGTATGAATTATTTGTGTTGTTATTACAAGTGTTGCTGTGACCCCCTAGGAAAAGGTTATGCCCCACCCTGTATATTAAAAGAAAAGAAAAAGAAAAATTACTATCATCACAAGGAAGCCATCATTAGAACTGGATATGGAATAACTAAATAGTTCATGGCTTGGAAAGGAGCATATGTCGATTGTCAACATATATATGCAGAATATATCATGATAAATACTTGACTAAAAGAAAAAGAAATTGGAATTAAAATTGCTAGGAGGAACATCAACAGTGTCAACTCTCCGTGTTGACATTCCATGCAGAGTGTCAGCCGGAGCCGGATCTCAGATTACAGTAGCTGGGTTGAGATGAATGAAGCTATTGGATAACGTGATTTATTGACAGACTGAAGGGAGGGAAGAAACATGGGCAAAGTTCAAAAGCAGATAAAGAAAGCAAAAAAGATGGCTGCGAATAAGAAATGCCTAATGAAGAATGCCTAATGAAGCTGTTAATAAATCACTGCTTTTTTGTATTACAATATCAGGTTGCTTATAATGAAACAGGCATCATTAGGGTACTTTACAAACAGACATGCTGATGACACCAGTTTGATGCTGGAAATGAAGGAGATTTAAGACTTCATTGTTGGTGAAAGAAGAGATGGGGAAAATCTGCTGCTTAATATTATAGCACACACACAACCTACAATCCCACTGCTATGATAATGTCAAGAGGCAACACTAGCCCACTATATATGGAATCCAACGGTGGGTTTCACATTTTGTTACCACCGGTTCCCTATGTGCTTCCACACAAGCACCTGACCTTCTGCACATGCACTTTGCTTGCACATGCACCTTCTGGCCATGCGCCCGGCCTCAAAAACATGCCTAAATAGGAAGTTATAGAGTCGGGGCAGGTGGGTTTCTACTATCAGTTTGGGTGAACCGGTCCGAACCGCCTGAATACCACCTTTAGCAATAGCAATAGCAGTTAGACTTATATACCGCTTCATAGGGCTTTCAGCCCTCTCTAAGCGGTTTACAGAGTCAGCGTATTGCCCCCACATTCTGGGTCCTCATTTTACCCACCTCGGAAGGATGGAAGGCTGAGTCAACCCTGAGCGGGTGAGTTTTGTACCGCCGAACTGCAACTAGCAGTCAGCTGAAGTGGCTGCAGTACTGCACTCTACCCACTGCGCCACCTCGGCTCTGATCAGATTGATGGGATCAGATGAAAATGAAGTGTTAACATTATCTTCCTAGGCTTTACCAGTACTCTCATGAAGAATATAAAAAAAGATCTATTTTCTCCTTGAGAGGAAGACTATGACAAAACCAAATTAAACATTAAATTGCAGAGTCATACAAGGATGTACATTATCAATGATTTCCCCAATTCTAACATATGGCTGGAAAAGAATCTGAAATTCTGAACAAAGAAAACTAGATGCCTTGGACTTATGATGCTGGAGATGAGGGTTGAGATTGTCTTGGATTACAAGAAGAATAAATCATTCAATGCAGAATGTAACAATATCAGACAGCTTACTGGAAGCATTAATATTGGGGGGAAAAACCTTCAATATTTTTAGATTCATGATGCCAAAGCAAAATCATTAGAGAAAAATCTGAACCTTGGGGGTGGGGAATCAAAATCCATGAAAAGAGTCTAGTAGAAAGCAAAGGAGCTAGAAGATGGCATAATCAGGGGCTTATAAAAACTTTCTTAGAGGCAGAAAGTGATGGTGACTTGATAACTATCAGTGATTTAATTACAAAAGAGCAATGGAGAATATCATTCTTTACATATCCTTGGCTTTTAAAACTTATAATTTCTAAGAGTGGCCCTTAAAGATTAAAGTTATAGCTGATCTTTAGGACCATAAGAAAATAGGCATAGTTTTGTGATTTCTGGCTAATCAGCATTAAATATGGCAGACTAGGAGGAAAAATTGGGACCCGTCTGTGTAACAGAGCTTCCATAGCCAAATCACTCTCTTTGATGGAAATCTCACTAATGTTTCATAGCTTTTCCATTCAGCTATTGTTGTGCTAAGTACATCCACAAGGACAGGCTTTAACACATGTCAGTGAGCTCTGAGGAATACTGGAAAACAACAGTTTAGTGAACTGAAATGAACAAGGTGATTACTAGAAACTAGCATAGGTTTGTTAAAAGCAGGGCATGCCAAAGAAACCTCATTGCTTTCTTTGATAAAGTGACTAAATTAGCAGATTGAGGAAATGCTGTGGCTATAGTTTACTTGGACTTCAGTAAGGCATTCGATAAAGTAAAGATCACAGCTTACTTCTTGGTAAGATACAACAAATCCAGAAGGCTTTGCAGTTGGCTAACCAACAAAATTCAATGTGTAGTAGTCCGTGAGACTACATCTACATGGAGGAAGCATGCAGTTGAGGTCTTGGAACCAATACTCTTCAATATTTTCATAAATGATCTAGATGAGGGGATTAAAAGGGCATCAGATTTGCAAATCACACAAAGGGGGCGGGTGGCGACTCTTTGGAAGATAGACTCAAGATTCATAAGGATTTTGACAGACTTGAATATTGAGACCTATCCAATAAGATGCAGTTCAGTGGTGAGAAAAGTAATGCCCTGTACTTAGGCAGGAAAAACCAAATGCACAGCCACCTGACTCAACAGTAGTAACTTCCAGTGATGGAGCACCCATGATTTCTCAAGGCAAGTTGTTCCACTGGTTTATTGTTCTCACTGTTAGGAAGTTTCTCCTTAATTCCAGGTTGTTTCTCTCCTTGATTAATTTCCAACCATTGTTTCTTGTCCTGCCCTCTGATGCTTTGTAGAATAATCCCCCCCCTTTTTGTGGCAGCCCCTCCAATACTGGAATACTAAATAACTAATTAGGTATGTTTAGCCTAATGAAAAGAACGCTTGGAGTGACATGATAACCTCTTCAAATACTCTAAGGGCTGTCATAGGGAAGATGGGGTTGATTTATTCTCCAAAGCACCTGAGGCCAGGACAAGAAGCAATGGGTGGAAGCTAGTCAGAGATAGATTGAATCTGGAACTAAGGGGAAACTTACTAACAGTGAGAATAATTAGCTTGCCTCACAGAGTTGTGGGAACTACGTCGCTGGTTGTTTTCAATAAAAGATTGGACAACCAGTTGTTTGGGATGGAATAAGGACTAGTACCTTGTGCAGGGGTTGGACTAGAAGACCTCCAAGGTCTCTTCCAGTCCTACGAATCTATGAATCTACTAGTCCAATATTTATTTAGTTAGAGAAGTTAGCTACGACACTGAAACAACCAATCAAAGCAGTTTGAAATACAACAGCAATAAAACCATTGCATAGATCAGTCAATTAATACATACACAGATATAAGAAAACAGAATGAAATAAAACAAAGCAAAACAAAATGGGTGAAACAGATAAAATTGGAATGAAAAAAAGAAGAAGAAGGAAGAAAATATTGCAAATATCCTGCCTATGATTTTTTTCAGTGTGGTTTTCATTCCATGAAATTTTTTTTGAAGGAGCTTTACATTTTAGCTCATTTTGCGAACAGTGCTTCATAGAGAATAAATTGCCAGACTCTCGTTCAAAATCTAAGGGTAGATTCCAACGGGATTACATTTAAGATTTTTTCCTAAAAGATCCAATATAAAAAAAAAACAAATAAAAAATAATCAAGGAAATTAATATTACAGATACACCAGTGGTGGGTTCCTACCGGTTCAGATTGGTTCGGCCAAACCGGTAAAAGCTTGGTGGCCTGGGTTGCTGGAACTGGCAGCGATCCAGGCCTGCCATGCCTCTGAACCGGTTCTATGGCACTACCATCTTGTTTTTTGCTTCTGCACATGCGCAGAGCAATTTTAGTTGTAGCAAAGGATGCAGTTGAGAAAGGTCTCCACCTAACCCAGTGGTTCCCAAACTTGGCAACTTTAAGACTTGTGGACTTCAACTCCCAGAATTCTCTAGCTGGCTGGAGAATTCTGGGAGTTGAAGTCCACAAGTCTTAAAGTTGCCAAGTTTGGGAACCACTGACCTAACCCATTCCTTTCTTTCTTACCAGTGTAGGGGCTATTGTTTGTTTGGAATTGTTTTATTTTATTTTTATTCATTTATTTAGTTTGTAAAACATGTATGAGATAACAGGTGTAAGTATAAACATGGACATGAACACAGGAAATGGGTACGAATAAATGGGGACAATGGGACAGGGATGGGTGCTGGTGCTCTTATGCATGCCCCCTTACAGACCTCTTAGGAATGGGATGAGGCCCACGGTAGACAGTTTAAGGTTAAAGCTATGGGGGTTTGTAACAACAGAGTTGGGTAGAGCATTCCAGCTTTTGATGCTGCTTTCCTTCATTCTGCTCACTTTTGGTGTTCTTTAATTACAAATTCTACTCTGAAACACATCAGGAATAAAATGTCCTCTTTGGAAACAACTGGCAGCTGCTTTATTTTCCTTGTGGGGTTTTCACAGCTGCCTTCAGCCTTGGATTTTAAACACTAGAAGCTGCTGGAGATGCAAGGGAGAATAGAGTTGCACACTCTAGGTTACAAGCTCCCAGCTGCACTTTCCTAGAATAAAACTCTACTAAAACATCCCAGAATGTGGCCAGAATCTGTTGAGAACGGCCAGATTTGCCGTCTTCAGGATCCGTTGGCAGCCCAGAAGTTGAGCTAAGACAGGTCACAGATGCTTGCTTCACATCCAGGAAAAGCTGAGCTCAGAGACATGTCTGAACTATGAAATTTGTTGTCATAAAGAAAACACTGTTTTCACTGCTCCAGAATCAACTTTCCTCCTGACAAACAATAATTATGCCTTGCTGGGTTGTAACGTTGTTAGAAAGAAGAGACAAAGCTCTGGTAAAAGTTGAAGCTTGCTTCTAAAGAGCGTACGTCAGTTCTTCAGATAAAACTACATTATTTGCATCGTTTAGGTGACTGTGATGAGATAGAGTGATGTCCCATGCCTATAAGACTAATATTCAGGACTGGGCTTCAAACATGTCAGCAACGGGTTCTCTGCCCGGTTGCTGGATGGGCATGGCTTTGGTGGACCATGACCAGAGGTGGGTTCCTACCAGTTCGCACCTATTCGGTAGAACCGGTTCATCAAATCTACCGAACCGGTTAGAAGAGGTTCCACCAGTGGACCCGGAAAGCAGGCCACACCTACAGAAGAGGTTCCAAAATTTTTTGAAACCCACCACTGGTCCTTGGATAGGATTATTCTACACTATCATGCTCCTATTTATAAAACTCAGTGCCTCTGGGAAAGGTAAGGATGACTCCTGCGTTTGTGGTGCAATCAGAACATTGCGTGTGTTGAAGTTGTTTTAACGCAAACCAAAGATGCCTTTTAACATCATATTCTTATGCATACCAGTGCTGTGTGTGAGGTAATTTAAGGTGGTTCTGACAAGTGTCGTCGGCATCTTCATATCCAGTCACATGGGCGGCAAGCCACTCCCATCCGGTCACAAGGGCAACAAGCCACTCCCACAAAGGAGGCCACACCCACAGAGTAGGTTCGAACAATTTTTGAAACCCATCACTGGACGTAACCTAGTCGGCCTCCTGCACCATAGCAGAGGGGGCATTTTCACCTTCCCCAGGCTCCGGAGGCTTTCCTTGAGCCTCTGGGAGGGTGAAAACTACCTCCGCAGGCTCCAGAGGCCCTCTAGAGGCCACAAACAGGCCAGTTTCTGGTCTTCCAGAACTTCTGGGAGGCTTGTCCCGCCCCCCCCCCCCCCGAGCCTCTGTGTGGGCCCTGCATTTACCTCCAAAACAGGCCACATGGTAGGGGCAGGGTGGGGTGGAAGGGGCCAGCCAGGGAAGGGATTTGGAGGTTCTCTGAACCGGCCATAACATTAGCTCGGGAGAACCGATAGCAGCTCACTATTGCTAATATTCACCAATCTGAGACTCACTAGGTGTGGTTTTATAATATGGAGTAAGCATCTGTCTACCATGCCTAGATAGCTCAGGATTATGCCTCAAAGTCTTATTTACATTTTAAGAACTTGAGACAGGCAATACTGTATTTAGACCTCATATTTAGACCACAGGATTTAGTTTTGTTAGAAAGGGACGCGGTGGCTCAGTGGCTAAGATGCTGTCAATCAGAAAAGTCGGCAGTTCGGCGGTTTGAATCCCTAGCGCCGCGTAACGGAGTGAGCTCCCGTTACTTGTCCCAGCTTCTGCCAACCTAGCAGTTCGAAAGCACGTAAAAAATGCAAGTAGAAAAATAGGGACCACAGGCCTACTGGAAGTTCTGGAAGTTGGGAAATGGGCCTGTTTATGGCCTCTGGAGGGCCTCCGGAGCCTGAGAGAAGCAGTTTTCACCCTCCTGGAGGCTCGAAGAAAGCCTCCGGAGGGCAAAAAATGGGCCTACCGGAAGTTCTGGAAGTCCAGAAATAGGCCTGTTTCCAGCCTCTGGAGCCCCGGGGAAGCAGTTTTGGTCCTCCCAGAGGCTCAAGGAAAGCCTCCGGAGCCTGGGAAGGGCCATGGTGCAGGAGGCCGACTAGGCCAAGCCCACCAGGGCTACGTCCACCCAGCAATGGGACAGTAAACCTGTTGCTGCAATTTTTGAAGCCCACCTCTGAACTCATCTGCTGGGACAAGAGTACAATGGTACCGATAAGTTCATATCAAGGAAGGAAAAGAGAGATATACAGTATAATGGATTTGAGAAGAAAAGGTTCTGATGAACTCAGGCAGCAGGTCATCTTAAAACCTTGAAGAAGAAAATGAGAAAGACTAGAAATCATATAAACAAAAAGACATACTGAAGGCACAATCACAAACAGTTATGACTAGTCGTCAGAATGAAAGACATCTAAATAGACCCAGGTAGATGCACAATGATTTCTAAATGTTGAAAAGGAAATAGTTGCACTTATCTCTGGTATTCAGTTATTCAAATTCTGAGCTATCTCAGCAATCTCAATCCTTAAAAACCTATCCCCAAAAAGCTTCTTGTGACAAATGATTGGCAGGAATTTTGGTTTCCTCTTCCCTAGCCTTATCCTCAGTTGAATCCAATCCAAGGGAGAGAACAGGACAATTTTCGGCTCCAGTTCAATGTCTTGTCTCATTAAGCAAATACAGTAGTTCATCAATGCATATTCAGTTACAATCTGAATTTGGGGGTGAGGCAGGGGTGGGTTTCAACCGGTTCGTGGTGGTCCCTGCGAACCGGTTGGTTGGCGAACCCGGAAGTAAGTAACTTCCGGGAACGGCGAAGGGTGCGCCCGCCCGCGGTCCTTACCCGGTTTTGATGAGTTCTGCGCTTCCACGCATGTGCAGGACGCATACAGCGCCTGCGCGATCCTCCAGGAGCAGCTGGAGCATCACGCAGACGCTAGTACGCATGCGTGCACCGCGCGCATGCACGAGGACGCCGCCGGCCCCGTTCCAACCGAACCGGTTGGAACGGGGCGAGAAACCCACCCCTGGGGTGAGGGGATAGTCTCCTACCAATTTTTTGAAGATTTATTTTAGGTAGAGAACATCCTCCTTCTAAGAAAATTACATGTCCATATTATTATTATTTTTAAAAAAATCATTACATAATATCTATTGCATTACACTACAATGAAAGGCCCTCTGCACGGTTAGATTTTGTATTTTAGGAAATAAGCAACAAATAAGAAACCTAATTTGGAGCAAACCAATTTAAAGCAGATGGAAAAATTTACTTACAGAAACTTTCTTTCACAGCTATGTCAATTCCTCTTTGGCACAGTTTGTTAAAAAAAAAAAGTCCTCTGTTTTTAGGAACATAACCACAATTTACAAGAATCTGCATTGTGAAATATGCTCTGAAATGGAAATCAATTAATAATGCTGTACAGTTTGAGTCTTGTTATTTTTGTACATTCCACCTCCTAACCAACAGCTTCTACTTCTGTGGAAGAGATACTTCTTTTAAGCTGTGGTCAATTTGCCTTGCACATTGTTTTCTTAACTCTTCAGCATACATCTTCATTAAAAAGGGTGCCCTTATGTTTCCCAATGTTCAAAAGAATTTGTGGGCTTCATAAACCAAAATAGATTTTGTGAGAAGCTGATTTAAGAGCTGTTTTTGGTCTTAAGGCTGTATTTGCTGGTTAATGCCCAATAGTTTAATAATAAACCCATGATCATCTGTCTTGGATAAACAATTTAATCTATTGATACCACAAAGCCTGATAAGAGAAAGGGATGGAATGAATCTCTCTCCAAGTTTTGTCTAGAGCAGTGATGTGTAACCTTTTTGTTGTTGCATGCCAAAAGCGCTAACGCCCAACAGCAGGTGCCCACCTGCCCACACCCATAATGCAATGTGCACGGCCCCGTGCGCCCCCTGTGTGTGCTCTGCCCCCTGTGCATGCATTTGCGATCCCCTGCACATATGTGTGTGACTCCCTGCATGAACACCGCCCGCCCATTATTGGCTTCCAGATTGGTGCAGGAGGCTTTCCAGGCCCAAAATGGACTGCGGGGACGCTGTGTGACCCCCAAAATGCAATGAGAGTATCATCCCATGCATACACCCAGCAGTGTTGGGTTCCGGATCCCGTTCCAACCGGTATGGTTGGAACTGCCCGGCGTCACCCACAGGGACGCATGCGTTGTCCCTGCCTACGATGCCTCCAGAAGCCTCTGCGACGCTCCAGCTGCTCGGCGGAGCATCGCGCAGGGATTGTATGCACCATGCTCATACACAGAGGCGCCAAAGACTTAAAGGATAGGTAAGGAGCTCGGGCGGGCGGGGGGGCCCTCCAGAGCACCATACCGGAACAGTACCCGGTGCTCTGGGCAGGCTCCAGTACACCCGTACCGGGGCATACCGCCTGCAACCCACCACTGATGCCCCGCCCCCTGCACATGAAAAAATAACTTCTGTGGACCACCAAAATTTCCTCGCAGACCACCAGTTGGTGCCCACTGATCTAGAGTACATAATAACCAGAAATTTTTGGTTGAACCTGGATGGAAATTCTCCCTGGTTTAAGAGTTGGTTTGGCCTAAAGAGTTTTGATCACTAGAGGATTTACTAGATAGGATGAGTGCATCCTTAGAGGATCTGCTGGATCTCAGAAGTCGGAGATTTAATCCTGAAATGAGTAGGAAAATCCCACTGCGCATTGAAAAGAATATATTATAGATTTAGATTTAGATTTAGATTTACTTTATTTGTATGCCGCCCTTTTCTCTGGGGGGGACTCAGGGCGGCTCACAATTCAAGGGAAGGGAGGAATAGACAAGTTACAAACATGAAGACAATACACCGTTAAAAGCACAACAGTCATACCATTCGAGTGGGGTTGAAGTCTTTAGCCCCAGGCCTGTCGGAACAGCCAGGTTTTAAGGGCTATGCGGAAGGTCTGGAGGGTGGTGAGGGTGGTGAGGGTGGTATAACACAATGTTGTGCCTGTAAATCCATCTGCGATATAGCTGAGAATATGAGGTATCTTTTCATGATTAATGCAAAGCTAACGTATCACATGTGGACATTCAGAATTCTTGGCTTCTTATTATCTTTCAGGTCACCAAGATTCAATTTTAGCTTCCATTTCTTGCCTATCCACTAGAACGCATTGATGTTTGTCCATCGTGTTTGAAGAGGATCTTGATATCTAACAGATTGTGGGCTGTCCATGATGTGTCTGCAGCAGTGGTGGGTTCCTACCGCTTTGACCCAGTTCGGCTGAACCGGTAGTGGTTTGGCAGCCTGAGTCACAAGCGACCCAGGCCTGCCATGCTCCCGAACCAGTTCTCCAGGCAGTGCCATAGGGACAACCATCTTCTTTTTCACTTCTGTGCATGCACAGAAGCATTTTTATTGTATTGCACATGCGCGCAGAGCACGCATCAAACACATGCACGAAGAGTGCATGAGCGAACTGGCAGTACAGCCTGCCAGAACCCACCCCTGGTCTGCAGGTAAGAACTATACGGGCATGGAATATTCTGCCACATGTTGGACAGACATGTGTGGGCACCATTGTTGTAGCACTTGCAGCTCTGGCTTTGCGGAGCGCTCTCTTCTCTTGTGCTATGGTTGTTCTTATCCTCAGATATCTGGCAGCCTTGATGGATCAGTGTGTGCCATGTCGATCGGTCTTGTGCCAGGGTTTCCCAGAGTGTGGTGTCAATATCCAGGGACTTGAAGGAGGCTTTCAATGTGTCTTTGTATCTCTTCCTTTGTCCCCCGTGCAATCGCTTTCCTCGAGACAGCTCACTATAGAGGAGATGTTTAGGGTTGCGATGGTTTGGCATCCTTGCAACATGGCCTGCTCAGAACGTCTGGGCTTTCATCAGCAAGGTGTGCAAAATTTGAAAAAAGGTTTTGCACTCTGCAGACCTCCCAAAAATGGCCCATTTTTCGCAAAAACGAGTCCATTTTTTTTTCAAAAAAAAAAGAGAGAGATGAATTAGCCTTTAGGAGGCTTGTAAAGTCCTCCTGAGGGGGTGCCCCCCCCCTGAGCAAAAATCAGCCCGTTTTTTGCAAAAACAGGTCCGGTTTTTATTAAAAAAAAGAGGGCATGCATAGCCTTTAGGAGCCTTGCAGAGTG
Source organism: Thamnophis sirtalis (assembly GCF_051295495.1). NCBI lineage: Eukaryota > Metazoa > Chordata > Lepidosauria > Squamata > Natricidae > Thamnophis > Thamnophis sirtalis. The sequence continues at coordinate 68,849,435 of NW_028261389.1, forward strand.
TTCCTGGGGGCTGGGGAGGGGCAAAATTGAGCAAAAAAACAGCCAATTTTTCGCTCATTTCTGCCCTCCCAAGCCCCCAGGAGCACTCTACAAGGCTCCTAAAGGCTATGCATGGCTGTTTTGGTGAAGGGGGCAGGGTTTTGGGAGGCAGAAAATTCTGTATTTGGTGTATAAGACGCACTCAGATTTTCAGCATCTTTTTTGAGAGATATATATCTTATATTCCAAAAAATACGGTAGATTGCATACAGGTTTAACATTAAACAAAGATCAGCATCAAAAATATGAATACTTTTAAGATATAGAAAACCTTTGATGTAGTTACCATGTTTTCCCGAAAATAAAACAGGGTCTTATCTTCTTTTGACTCCTAAATAAGCACTTGGCCTTATTTTTGGGGAGGTCTTATTATTTTTGAGGTGCAGGAGGCAGCAAGCGTGGTCACCTCATGGCTGCTGCTGTGTTGCAATATTTTTGAGGAGGGCTTATTTTGGGGGGAGGGCTTATTTTAGCGCATGCGCTCAAAAGTCCAATTGGGCTTATTTTCCAGGGAGGTCTTATTTTGGGGGGAAGCAGGGTAGCTGGAGTGTGGATGCATGAAAAGTTAAGATTGTGGCTGCTAGCTGACTAACTGAAATTTCCATCTTGGTTTTTTCATTTCATTTTTGCTAGCTAGACTAGCCATGCCAGCCAGCACTGAGGATTCTGCCTTAAATTGCTGCAGATGTAGTTAGATGTTTTTTTCAGAGGATAGGATTGATTCCTTAGATCATATGGGCATGGGAGAAGAGAGAGCTTTTCTCCTTGTCTCTCTGTTTGCAAAGCAGGAAAGCTGACTTCCTTGGCGATTGAAGCTTTCCAACTTTTGAGACATGGAAACCGTGACCTTAGAACAAATCCGAGCCAAATATAAAAATAAAAGACAAACCGCAAAAACGTTCGACAGGCACACAAACAAGTCGTGACCAAACAGTTTCAGCGCCCTTCGAGACTATTAAATTTCACTGTTTTGCTATTGAATTATTTAAAATAAATAATATTCCGATCTTCAATCTTTTTTTAATGGACTGACTTTGTATTGTGCCAAATATTTCAAATACAATTTGCCCTGCAATTCAAAAAGCATTTAGAAAAAAACACTGACTTCATTTATGAGTGAAGCAACCCACATGTTTTATTTATAAAGTAGTGTGTTGGTTTTGGTGTTAGCGTTCACTAAATGCAAAGATATCTGCGTCCAAATATGACTGTGGAGAAGTCAAGTAATATACGCACGATCCAAATGATGATGCATGCAAAGTCTTTGCGTAGGGATATTTTTAGTACAACTGGAACAAAAGTGGGACACCCAGTTTAGCATCTGGGGATGTTACCTTTAAAATTGCAAAATAGGAGCACAACTATTGATTTCAAAATGGAAAACAATTCCAGAAATAGCTCTAATGACAGACCTGGTCAGAGAAAGTGAGATAAGCTCTCTTTGTCCAAGATCCAAAATAATATGACCTCCACCAGAATATTTTATGTGCCTTTCTACCAGTCTGTCAAATTTCTGCCAAGTTAAGTAAGAACTGTAGGAAGTTAGCACCACCCGGAAAATTTCTCCTAGGAAAATGAAATATTTTACAAAATATTAAAAGGGCAGAATATTTCCCCTAAAAGGGAGTCAGAAACTCATTCCCCCTCCACCTTTGTCAATGGGTCATTAAGGCCTGAGCCAGTCTATTCTACATAACAAAGATCTATCTCCTTTAGGCAGAGCCATAATAGAAATTGCCAAAAGCCCTTTCATTACATCACCCAGCAAATGTCAACTGAGCTTGGGACTCAGGACAGCCTACAGAGTTTCCCCTGCATGGCTCCGTGGGAGTTTGACAACCAATCAGAATACAAGCTCAAATTCAAAGCCCAATAGGGCTCTCTCTCTCTCTCTCTCTCTCTCTCTCTCTCTCTCTCTCTCTCTCTCTCTCTCTCCCTCTTTCCCTCCCTCCCTCCCTCCCTCTCTCCCTCTCTCCCTGTCCCATGTGCCTTTTTCCCAGGACTTCAAACCACGTGGCCCTGTCCACCATTAAGAACCATCTTTCTAAACAGCTGCCATGTTTCCAGTGTCTTTCTCCTCACTTGGAACTGAACCCAGTTGGACTTTTCTTCCAACAGAACTTTAAAAATAAATAAATAAATGCATCTATACCAGGAGTATCAAACTCAAGGCCCGCGGCCGGATCCAATCCACAGGATGCTTAAATCTGGCCCACAGGGCCAGCCTGGAAATAGCAGAGGACCGGCCCACAGTGCCTCTAGAAGACAAAATGAGGTGCAGGGCTCCCCCACGCCCCGTTTTGGCTGGCAAAGTGCTGCAGGAAGCATCCGTTCCCCCCCACCCCAGCCAGCCCGCAGAGGAGAACTACAATGCTGATCCAGCCCTTGAAGAAATCCAGTTTAACATCCCTGATCTATATCTAAGTTCTAACCATACCAGGCACAGAATCTTTTGTTGGTCCTGGTGATAGCCCAAGGACAGGAATCCCGGTGCAATTGGTATGGTGCAATGGGGCCTGGCGTCCACCACATGAACGTGTGCAGCATGCACATGCGTCCTTACCTCCTGTGATGCTCCACGATGCTGCAGTTGCAGGGCAGGGGGGACCTCTGGAACACCATATCAGAATGGTACCCGGTGCTCCCGGCAGGCACCGGTACACTCGTACCGGGGTGTACCGCCTGCAACCCACCCCTGCCCAAGGACCTCAATTAAACATGAAGGCACCCAGGTTTTCTGCTGCTCTCTTGGACTCTGTCCATAACTGATCCAATGCTACCTTGCAAATGAGTCAGCTAGCATTATGTAAGCACAGCCACGAAACAAGGCTGCCTGGGGAGAACTGAAAGTGAATTCCACACATCTGAAGCTGCCAAGGTTGAGAAACACAGTGCTAGAGTATTATCTGCATAGTATGGGAGTTACTGAGAGAAGGCAGTCAACAAACAAGCATCAGGAGAAAACAGTGGCCAGTGGCCAGGTAAGGAAAGTCATCCCACATCCCACTGGGCAACTCTACCAGTGGTGAGTTCCTACCAGTTCAGACCGGTTCGGCTGAACCGGTAGTAGCTTGACAGCCTGGGCCGCTGGAACCGGCAGCGACCCAGGCCTGCCACACCCCCAAACTGGTTCTCCCGGTGGTGCCATAGGTGCCGCCATCTTGTTTTTTGCTTCTGCACATGCACAGAGCAATTTTTGTTGTACTGCGCACAGAGTGCGTGCGGTGAGTCCCTGAGCGAACCAGCAGTAGCTGCTGTTGGAACCCACCACTGAACTCTACCAGTGAAAACCACAAACTACCAATCACTATTAGATCTTCACAACTCTGACACTGATTCTGAACACACACACACACACACACACACACACACACACACACACACCTAATTGGCTGACATTGCTTCCTCATACAGTTTTACCACTGCCCTGTTTGATCCTACAAACGATAATAATAAAGACTCACATAAAATAAATGATAATAATACTCACATATCAGTTGCCAGAAAATCAGAAATCCATGCAAACAGACCCCTTGACAAGACTACTAAAGCATGATCAAGCAAAAAAATAAAAAAGCTACATGGTGTAGATTCATATTTTCCCTGTTATTCAAAGAGTTGGAATGGGAAAATATTCTTTAGATTCTTCCCCATCCAGTTTATCTCAAGTAGAAAATTGAAAATATATTGGAAAGAATATAGAGCTCAATTTTTCTAATCACAAGTTTTGGAGGATTCAGAATAAACAGTTTTTGACTGTGAATGAAGAATGTTTTTTTTAACAGAATGTATATTTGAATAACTATATTTGTGAACATGGTCTGTCTGTCTTTCTTTCTCACTCTCTCCTCCTACCTACCTGAATTACATTTCATTTGTTTGTTCAGGAAAATACTCAATGTTTGTTTAGCAACACTCAAGAAAGCAAAACAGCGTAAAACAGAAGCAGAATATAACAAGCTAATAATATCAAACAAAAAGAAAATATAAAAAATAAGTAGCCAACTTGAATACTAAATAAAATATATAATTATTTCCTCCTTCTTTTCCTCCTTTTCTCCTTCCAACAACAGCTGATTTTATCACCAAGGCCAGTTCTTTGGCAGCATGCTTTCCAGATTTGAATGGCAGCAACTAGGAATGGGGTCTATTTAAGCTCACATCACCGAAGCTGTAGGAGAGAGCTTAAATGGACTCCAGAGGATGGTAGAGGACAGGAAGGCCTGGAGGAATGTTGTCTATGAGGTTCAGTGGTGGGTTTCAAAAATTGTTTGAACCTACTCTGTGGGTGTGGCCTCCTTTGTGGGAGTGGCTTGCTGCCCATGTGACCGGATATGAAGATGCCGACGACACCTGTCAGAACCACCTTAAATTACCTCACACACAGCACTGGCATGCATAAGAATGTGATGTAAACTTGTTTTTTAAAAGGCATCTTTGGTTTGCGTTAAAACAACTTCAACACATGCAATGTTCTGATTGCTCCACAAACGCAGTAGTCATCCTTACCTTTCACAGAGGCACTGAGTTTTATAAATATGAGCATGATAGTGTAGAATAATCATATCCAAGGACCAGTGGTGGGTTTCAAAAAAATTTGGAACCTCTTCTGTAGGTGTGGCCTGCTTTCCGGGTCCACTGGTGGAACCTCTTCTAACCGGTTCGGTAGATTTGACGAACCGGTTCTACCGAATAGGTGCGAACTGGTAGGAACCCACCTCTGATGGGGTTGCAATGGGTTGGACACAACTTCGCAACTAACACAACAACTAGGAATGGAAAAAGATGATCTTTGGATGACTGTGCACTAGCCTGGGAATAAAAATCTTGACAATTGTCATTTTTGGTAAGAGCAATAAGAGCTTTGGGTCTCCATCTTTTTCTGTCAAAGTTTTGTTTTTAGGCGCAACTTGGTTTTAACATCACGTTTTGTATTTTTCTTTTGTTTTTGTTTACATCTTTAACTGTCAATTGTCTGGTTGAATTCTGGCTTATTTTATACCCTTGCTAGATTATATATGTGAATTTTTACCTCTTTTTACTCATTTATCTTGGAGTTGTGAAGCACTTTAGCTTTTGCCGCATAGTAGTCAATGGGGTAAAATATTTCCCCTTGTCAATGAAAGTGATCTGATCTGATTTACAGTCGGGTCAAATTTCTCCTGCAAGGATTTTGTATTTTACTAGTTTTTAAGGGAGCTGCCTTCCTTTGTTTTCCTTTTGAATATATTTCTGGTCTTTTTCTTTCTTCTTAAAGAAACAGGAGCTTTTCTTTTTCTTTTTCCCCTACTCATTTTCTATTGTGGGAAATATTAGCCTAATTTTTCCTGCGGTCATTTTATTATAGCATATCTACTTTTTTTTTTGTCCCTAAGAGGAATTACCTACATTTCATTGTGAAAGACCGGCCATAATTTAGAGATTTAGACTGTACTAAAAATGGAAACAACGATAAATTAAGGATTTGGAACATTATATATCATATCTTTTTTATAAAGTAAAGGTAAAGGTTCCCTTTACACATATGTGCTAGTCATTTCTGGCTCTAGGGGGCAGTGCTCATTTCCATTTCAAAGCCGAAGAGCCAGTGCTGTCCGAAGACATCTCCATGGTCACATGGCCAGCATGACAAAATGGCGAAGGCACACAGAACGCTGTTACCTTCCCACCAGAGATGGTTCCTATATTTCTAATTGCAGTTTTAACTTGCTTTTGAATTGCTAGGTTGACAGAAGCTGGGATAAGTAACGGGAGCTCACTCCATTACGTGGCGCTAGCGATTCAGACCGCCGAACTGCCGACATTTCTAATCGATAAGCTCAGCATCTTCGCCACTGAGCCAACGCGTCCCTTCATCTTTTTTACAATGCACACAAAAAGAGGTAGAAAAGAAAGCGAGAGCCAGATTAATGTAAATGTTAAAGTCTTCTTGGAAGCCTTTTCAGTTTAAAAGCTCTAAATGAAAATTTAGATAAAAGGTTTGATGAATTGACAACAGTTACAAATCAACCTAAGGATGACACACAGATACAGGTAACAGCATCTAAATCAGACTTGCAATTGGGTGGATTGAGTGAGTTAATTTGTTGCTGACAAGAGTTGAAGGAGAAGAAGCTTTGCTTGAGAATTAGCAATAGCAATAGCAGTTAGACTTATATACCGCTTCATAGGGCTTTTAGCCCTCTCTAAGCGGTTTACAGAGTCAGCATATTGCCCCCAACAACAATCCGGGTCCTCATTTTACCCACCTCAGAAGGATGGAAGGCTGAGTCAACCCTGAGCCGGTGAGATTTGAACAGCCGAACTGCAGAACAGCAGTCAGCTGAAGTAGCCTGCAGTGCTGCATTTAACCACTGCGCCACCTCGGCTCTTGCAAGCTGATTGGAGAAAATTGAAAGGGGCATGCATTTAAAAGGCTTAGAAATGACAGAATGGATCGGTGGTGAACTGGACTTTAAGAAAACTGATGGAGACTATGGAATAGACTTATTATAGTCAACTGCCAAGTGATGCTGTGTTTCAACTTGTAGGAAGATTCCTTGAACAAAAAAGTCTGTGGAGATATTTATAAGTGAGATCTATGATTTTGGGGAATGAAATGCAATTTTATGGAAATATCATAATTCTAAGGAAAATTTTCATTATTAAGAATCATATTTGAGGATATTTGATCCTGGATGAATCACATATACTGACTGGGTTACGTTAGTTTAAAAACTGTTGTGTAAATAAATTTAAATAATTGTGTGAAAATAAATTTACATAATGCCCTTTCAAAAGACTATACCCATTTCTGACACCAACCTATTTAATTAGACATTAGTATATTAATGCCTAATTAAATAGGTTGGTGTCAGAAATGGGTGTAATCTTTTGAAAGGGCATTATGTAAATTTATTCATGTTCTTTCAAGTAGGAGTTTCACAAAAGAGTGCCAAAAAGCCAAGATGGCAGCTATGATCACACAATGGAAAGCTCATCTATCTTTTTACATGCGTGAATACACATAACATTCATTAAATATGTTCTCAGCGTTAAATTTTAGGCCATGTTAATTATCTGAACAAATCTGTTTGATCTATATTCCTGTCTACATATTGCTTACTTTTTTTTCTCTGTCTACATTTTTAAACAATACACAAAGTGAATGAAATTGACCATCACTTGTTGGTGTCAATTCAGTTTGGGGTGGGTGGGATGTATTTAAAACAAAACAATACTAAACCATTGGATACAATGACTCTCTGAAAGAGCTTAACTCTCTAAAGGATAGCAAAAAGGTATGTGCAAAGAAATTAAAGTTATAATTCCAAACATTTAAGAGCCTCAAGGTACCTTCCAGCCCTATGATTCTATGCCTAAATCCTCATGTGAGAAGGTTTTCTGTACTGGATAATAAACAGATGATAACAGAGGGCTTTGAAAGTTGACTAGAGGGAAGCAGAAAGAAAAAAAGATAACACCATACAACAAATTTCAATTTAGTTTTTGTTCCTCAGTACAAAGTGTGTTTTCCCAATCCTTTATGCCTAAAAAAATAGAAACTAAGTATTGTTCCACAAAAACTGTACTTCTGTGGTCAGGACAATGATATTTTGAAATTGATCTCTTTTTGAGAACATTCTCAATTCATATGCAACGCTGAGTAGACTTCCAGAATATTCTAAACTGTGGGAACTTGCCAGAAGTGTCTAGAATGGGCAGGAATTTTCTAGAACTTTCTGGAATCTTTTAGAACTTTCTAGCATTTTTCTGGGACTATCCAGTAATATCCATAGAAGTATTAAAGTATAAGTGCCTTAAACCAACATTTTGTTGTCTAATTGCTGAGTAAGAGAATAGTGAATAGCAATATTTGACTTAGATGGCATCCAGCAGATGCCTTTTGCTATGTGTGTGAATTTATCGAGACAAAAGTGAAAAAGTACTCTGTGACCGACATTTGTCTTGTTAAGATGTGCAAGGCCTACAAAGCATACTTTGGCATGGGGTCAAGACAAGCCCTGGACACCCATTTCACATGCAAGCACTGCAACAACACTCTTGGTGAACAATTGCTGTTTGCTAGATGGGATTTCGGTGATTTACCACAGTTTAAAAGAATTGCAATTAAGAATTTTTTTCACTGTTTTCAGTGTTCTAGGAAAATATGGACTGCAATATATATTTTATGCCCCATGGTAATATCTTGCACATTAGATAATGTATGAAATATCTTTTTTTTAAATTTATATAATGCTACTACGCTTATAGGTTGCTACATGGAAGAAAAGAGACGTGAAGTTTGATATCCCAAGAATTTGAGGGGAACCAACTGACTACTTAAGCAACTGCATGATGGACTCTTCTAAACATTGAACTGGCAAGAGTGCGCCTCCCATCATGTACCAAGACATTCCTTCATCTATTGCCCTGGTACCACATTGCCCTGAGCTCCTTGCTCTCACCTCTCTGGAGGGGGATTCGCAGCCATTTTGCACGAGCCAACTCACTACAGGACAATTCACCATGGCCAATTCACTGCAATAAAGAATTTGCCTTATTTGCCATTGCATCTTGCTGCAAATTCATGTTTGTGAATGTTTGTCCTTAGAGCTCTTTGAGTTTGGCTGTTTGCTTCCTAATGTTTCTTTACCCAACAAGGTAACATCATCAGTGCTGAGTGTGGGGTTTGTTCCCATTTATATACAATACTGTATTTTTCGGAGTATAAGACGTACCGGAGTACAAGACGCACCAAGGTTTTGAAGAGGCAAATTGAAAAAAAATTGGTAGGTAAGTAGATAGAGGGAGGGAGGGAGGGAGGGAGGGAAGGAGGGAGGGAGGGAGGGAGGGAGGGAGAGAGAGAGAGAGAGAGAGAGAGAGAGAGAGAGAGAGAGAGAGAGAGAGAGAGAGAGAGAGAGAGAGAAATACAGTAGATAGGTAGGGAGAGAGAGAGAGTAGGTAGATAGGTAGATGTTTCCAGGTGTATTTATCCATGTGCTGGAGAAGGAAATCGCTGACAATCTGCAGCACCTAAGACTTTGTTTCTGCTGCCACAGCACTTGATCAATGGAATTCTCATCAATCAGTTAAAGAGCTTTCCAAAAGGGGAAAAAAAAGTTTTTGCACTCTGCAAACCTCCCAAAAACAGCCCGTTTCTCATGAAAATGGGCCCGTTTTTTAAAAAAAGGCATGAATAGCCTGGGGGGGGGGGCTTGCATAGTGCTCCTGGTGAAGTGGGGGGGGGGAAATGAGCAAAAAAGGCCAGTTTTTCACAAAAACGGGCCCATTTTCTGTCAAAGAAATTGCATGCATAGCCTTATGCAGGCTTATAGAGTGTTGTTAGGGGTTGGGGGGGCAAAAATGGCCCGTTTTTTGCTCATTTCTGCCCTTCCCAGCACCCAGGAGCTCTTTGAAAGCCTCCATAAGGGTATGCATGGCTATATTGGTGAAGGGGCATGGGTTCAGCAGGCAAAAAATGCTGTATTCGGTGTATAAGACACACCCAGATTTCCAGCCTCTTTTTTGAGGAAAAAGGTGCATCTTATACTCCGAAAAATATGGTAGCTTGCCTTCTGGTGCTGGTGGGGATGTGATTTTCTCCTTGGTAGTTCCTTGATTAGTCTGCTTGATTGTTTGTCTGGTGTTAACCCCTGCTTATCTGGGTGTTGCTACTGAAGAGCATGTCCTCTGGCCATTTTGTTTCCAAGTTATGTTTATGGTCAAGCAAGATATAATGTTCAGGGACAAAAATGGCAGATTTTGCTAAACAAAATATACATGTCTTCTATGGAAGTAAATTATTTCTTAGAAATATTTTTGAGCACTAAATGAAAAGATTTTTAAAAAATCACCTCACATGGTTAGTTTAAGAACAGGAAGTAAAGAGTAAGACTAAAATACAAACTGACGGTGAAGAAATGTAAGAAACCAAGTTCCTTGGAGATATGTTTAGGGACCAGGGCTTTTAACTTGTTCATATGTGCTCAGAGCTTATAAAACTCCAGTGTACAATATGCAAATTTGCTAGAGAAATCAACTTATTATTTTATTCTTGCAGAATATAGATATATACTCCACTTTTCCCCAAATTGAGAGAAATGGTCAGTTCAAAAAATATGAATATGCAAATAAACCATAAAGTAAATGAAGTTATTTAAAAAGAGCTCACAAAGTTTGGTAGCATCTTTTCTAATCCACTTTATTTATTTACTTATTTACTTTATTTATTTATTTGTTTACTTTGTTTTTAATGTAATTAATTGTTTCCTTATTGACAGGGGGTCCTTACAATCAAGTGGGTCAGAGTTCAGAGCAACTAAGATTATTAAGGGCCTGGAGACAAAAAGATATGAAGAATGGTTGCATGAATTAGCTATGCCCAGTCTAGAGAAAAGAAAGATTAGGGGTGACATAATATTTTTCCAGTAGTGACAGATTTTATTTTCCTGGGTTCCAAGATCATCACAGACAGGGACTGCAGCCAAGAAATTAAAAGAAGGGAGGAAAGCTATGGCAAATCTAGACAGCATAATAAAAAGCAGAGACATCACCCTGCCAAGAAAAGTGTGTATGGTGAAGGCTATGGTTTTCCCAGTTGCAATGTATGGCTGTGAAAGTTGGACCATAAGAAAGACTGAGCACCAAAGAATTGAGGCCTTTGAACCATGGTCCTGGAGAAGACTCCTGCGAGTCCCTTGGACTGCAAGGTGATCAAACTGGTCAGTCCTAGAGGAGATCAACCCTGATTGCTCTTTAGAAGGCCGGATCCTGAAGATGAAACTCAAATACTTTGGCCACCTAATGAGAAGGAAGGACTCACTGGAGAAGAGCCTCATGCTGGGAAAGACTGAGGGCAAAAGAAGAAGTGGATGGCAGAGAATGAGGTGGCTGGATGGAGTCACTGAAGCAGTCGACATGAGCTTAAATGGACTTCAGAGGATGGTAGAGGACAGGAAAGCCTGGAGTAACATTGTCCATGGAGTCACAATGGGTTGGACACGATTTTGCAACTAACAACAACAATATTTTTCCAGTATTTGAGGTGCTGCCACAAAGAAGAGGGGGGGTCAACCTACTTCCAAAGCACCAGAAGGCAAGACAAGAAACAATGGATGGAAACTAATCAAGCACAAAAGCAACCTGGAATTAAGGAGAAATTTCTTAACAATGAGGACAATTAACCAGTGGAACAGCTTGCCTTCAAAAGTTGTGGGTGCTTCATCACTGGAGGTTTTTAAGAGAAGTCTGGACAGCTACCTGTCTGATATGATATAAGGTCTCCTGCTTGAGCAGGGGTTGGACTAGAACAGTGTTTCTCAACCTTGGCAACTTGAAGATATCTGGACTTCAACTCCCAGAATTCCCCAGCCAGCATTCGCTGGCTGGGGAATTCTGGGAGTTGAAGTCCGGACATCTTCAAGTTGCCAAGGTTGAGAAACACTGGACTAGAAGACCTGCAAGGTCCCTTCCAGCTCTATTCTGATTGGAGAGTTATGACAGAGAGGGCATAAGTCTAGTTCACAAAGTGGTGGCCAATGCAGCATCCATGCAATCATTTGGCACTTGGCTTGCGATGACAATGGTTGTAGCATCCCGTAGTCACATGATCCCCTTTTTAAACATCCCCTGCCAGTTTCCCCCAAGCAAATCAATGGGACAACCAGCAGGAGTTGCTCCTGCTGCCTTTTTGCCTACTTCCCCACTGCATCTACTCACAGCCTATGCTCCATAGCAACTCCTCCTCGCAACTCTCCCCCACCAGTCGGCTTGGCTGGGACTCCCACCTCTTCCCACTTAGCAACATGCATGGTCTTGAATGTATGTTTGTTTGAATGTTTATTTCATTTGTATGCCGCCCTTTTCCCCTGAAGAGGGACTCAGGGCGGCCTCACAACTCAAACCAGGGAAGGGGGATACAGACAAATTAACAACAAACACAAAACAATACATAATTTAAAACATGCAACAATCATACCATTCGAGATAGGGGCAACGGTTCTTTAGCCCCAGGCCTGTCGGAACAGCCAGGTTTTAAGGGCTTTGCGGAAGGCCTGGAGGGTGGTGAGGGTTCGAATCTCCACAGGGAGCTCATTCCAGAGGGTCGGAGCAGCCACAGAGAAGGCTCTCCTCCGGGTAGTTGCCAGTCGACACTGGCCGGCGGATGGAATTCGGAGAAGGCCTAGTCTGTGGGATCTAATTGGTCTGGTGGAGGTAATTGGCAGCAGGCGGTCTCTCAAGTACCCAGGTCCAATACCATGAAGGGCTTTATAAGTGACGACTAGCGCCTTGAAGCGTATCCGGAGACCAATAGGCAGCCAGTGCAGCTCGCGGAGGATAGGTGTTACGTGGGTGAACCAAGGTGCACCCACGATCGCTCACGCGGCTGCATTCTGGACAAGCTGAAGTCGCTGAATGCTCTTCAAGGGCTGCCCCACGTAGAGCACGTTGCAGTAGTCCAGTCTTGGGGTTATGACAATAGCTGGAACTGCTGGGATTGATGTTGCTAATGGATACAGGCACACAATGTTGTGCTTTATGACTGCATCAGTTAGCAATGGAAATTCCATTGCAACCCAAGGAATACTTGTAATTTTATTAAAAAGCATAGGTTTCCGTGAGTTGCCCCTTCTGATGTTTGGATACCACCAACTAGCATGGCTGTTCTACAATGTCTGAAGAACCTTTGCTATCACAGGCAGACCGAGAGGGCATCAGGAAAAAACAGATATACTTCCATTTGCAGCCCATTCCAAATGCAGTTTCAAAACAGAGCAAGACTTGTATAGAAAAGGCACCTAATCCACACACTTCTTTCCCTTTGAGGTTCAAATGCCCCCAAACACAGCCCAAAAGATGGCATAGAGAGAGCCACAGCAGGCACCCAGAAAATCATGCTTAAATAAAAGAGAATCTCTAAATTTAGCTTCCTGCATTAAAGCCAGCTCAGTTTTCAAGAAACAGCTCACAGAAAGTGGGCACTACAGTTCAAGCCAGAGGTGGTATTCAGCCGGTTCTCTCTGGTTCAGGCAAACTGGTAGCGGCAGCTATGGGAGGCTCTTCCCTGCCCCCCAGCCCAACATAATGTGCCACCTTCTGTGCATCTGCGCGCATCAGTGGTGAGTTCTGGGCGGTATGCCCCAGTATGAGCATACCAGTGGCATCTGGGGGCAGCTGCCACAGTACCAGAATGGTGTTTCCTTGGGCCCACCCACTTGCCCTCATTCCTTACCTCTTTTTAAGCTAGCGGACCATTTGTGCATGCACGCACTGTGTACGGCGCCTGCCCGACTTCCACCGAGCAGCTGGAGCATCGCAGGTAGTAGCGTGTGCACATGCACAAGGTGGACTCCCGGCCCCGTTATAGCGTACCAGTTGCGACAGGATCCAGAACCCACCACTGGTGCATGCGCTCACCTTTGTGAACCGATAGGGAAGGTAAGTGAATCCCACCGCTGGTTCAAGCACTCAACAACGATCAGGAGCAGTAGGACATCATTCCTAATAAACTGCCACAAACTGAGATTAACCAGAGGTTAGCTAGCTTCAGCCAGCATCATTTCAGAGGAGATATATAGGCCGAAGTAGAAGAGCTGCTAATCTTACCTTCACACTGCTTTCCTTCTCCCTTATAACCTGGCTTGCAAATGCATTTGAATGACTTAGGTGTGTTCTGACAAATTGCATCAATGTGGCAGTCATCTGTCCCTTCTGTACATTCATCAGCATCTGTGCAACAAAACATTTGTTTTTAAAGAAAGTAAAACATAGCAAGCGATTTCATGACAACCTTGAGCAGAACTGGTGAAACCACTCAACTGAGCAAGGCAAAATCAAATCTAACCTAATCCTTGCAGTGGATCTTGAGCTACGGTGGCCCAGTAGTCAGAATGCAGTACTGCAGGCTACTTCTGCTGACTGCTGGCTGCCTGCAGTTTGGCAGTTCAGATCTCACCAGGCTCAAGGTTGACTCAGCCTTCCATCCTTCCGAGGTGGGTAAAATGAGGACCCAGATTGTTGGAGGCAATATGCTTAGAGGGGGGTTTAAAGCACTGTAAAGCTGTATACAAGCCTAAGTGCTATTGCTATCTTCCATAGCTATGACACAAATCTCCTTGATTTAGAAAAGACATCCCAAATATGTCCCTCAACTGGACATTTCAATCCAGCTCCCAAGTGATATAGACAGACAGAAAAAAAGCGTGACCTGACAAATGCGCAAACATCAAAAGCGCACCGACAAAACCGCGGTGCTAAATCCGCGATGTCGAAAGTGCGCCGACAACAGCGCGCCGACAAAACCGCGCCAACAGAAGCACGATTTAAGTTAAGATAAGGGTTAGGGTTAGGGTTAGGTTTAGGGTTAGGTTTAGGGTTACGTTTAGGGTTAGGTTTAGGGTTAGGTTTAGGGTTAGGTTTAGGGTTTGGTTTAGAGTTAGGGTTACAGTGCGCTTCTGTCAGCGCGCTGTTGTCGGTGCGCTTCAGCGGTCATTCGTCGGCGCGGTTTTGGCGCGGTTTTGTCACCGCAGTTTAGTAAGGTGCGCTTTTGTCATTCGCGCATTTGTGGTGGAACTGAAAAAAAGATGTGGTCAAAAAAAAAAAGTCCAGATGGGGGCACAATGCAACCTAACACACACACAAAAGGCAGAACTCTTATAGCCACTTCTGGATATCCCAAAGAGAAGATTGTCTAGTTTTCTGGCAACCAATATTTAACTTCCTCCCAGATGTTACTTCATCATGGCCTAACTTACAGTCTTTGGATTTCTTAGAGCAGGTCCTCAACCCCTGGTCCGTGGACCGGCACTGGTCCGTGGCACATTAGAAACCAGGCTGCACAAACAAGGAAAGCCCCATTCTCAGGATGCAGGCAGCATGTGAAACCACGCCCCCTCAGGTCCACGGAAAAATCTCTCTTCACAGAACCAATCCCTGGTACCCAAAAGGTTGCGGGCCACTATCTTAGAGGTCTCCCATGATCATGTGTTAATCATGCCCAACACTGTTTAGTTTGTTCAATGTCAGCTAGAGTTTCATCACAGAAACTTTGCCTTTTGTTCCCAATAAACTCACATCTTCTGCCTTTTAATATCGCGTTTCCCTGAAAATATGACCTACCCAAAAAGTAAGCCCTAGCTTAATTTTTACATGTGTGCCCAACACAAGCCCTACCCCCTCAAATTAAGCCCTAGTTTGGCCTTTAGAAATGATGCCAAGTGTGAGATAATTTCTCAAACAGTATATTTTGAGAGACCCAAATGCAGGAAACACCACCTAATATCATTCTCTTTCAGCAAATTTTATATTTGAAGGTAAGTGTCAAATCACAAAAAGGCCAGTGTGGTGGAGTGGTTCAAGTGCTGGATAATGACTGGGGAAACCCAGGTTAAAATCCTCCCTTCGACAGAGAAACACACAGGGGACTTTGGGCCACTCACTCTCTCTGATGCCAGCTGATCCACCAAGAAAACTGCAGTTTCCTGAACTGGAAATAAATAAGACTGTAAGGAAAAGCCTACAAGAGGAATGCAGTAGCTCAGTGGCTAAGACGCTGAGCTTGTAGATCAGAAAGGTGGGCACTTTGGCGGTTCGAATCCCTAGCCTCGCGTAACAGAGTGAGCTCCCATTACTTGTCCCAGCTTCTGCCAATCTAGCAGTTCAAAAACAGGTAAAAATGCAAGTAGAAAAATAGGAACCACCTTTGGTGGGAAGATTACAGTATTCCGTGCGCCTTTGGCATTTAGTCATGCCGGCCACATGACCACGGAGACGTCTTCGGACAGCGCTGGCTCTTCAGCTTTGAAACAGAGATGAGCACCGCCCCCTAGAGTCGGGAACAACTAGCACATATGTGGGAGGGGAACCTTTACCTTTAAGGGAAGGCTTTGACTTCTGTGGTAAGTCATTGGTAGCCCCGACCCAATGGAACGATCTCCCCGTGGAGCTTCGTACCCTCACCACCCTCCAGTCCTTCCGCACAGCCCTTAGAATCTGGCTATCCCGTCAGGCCTGGGGCTAAAGATTGTTACCCGCCCGAATGGTATGAATGTTGCGTTTTTTAATCATGTACTGTCTTATATGTAAAAGTCTGTCCCCCCTTCCCTTTTGATTGTGAGCCGCCCTGAGTCCCCCCAGGGAAAAGGGCGGCATATAAATAAACTATCTATCTATCTATCTATCTATCTATCTATCTATCTATCTATCTATCTATCTATCTATCTGACTCTTAGCACCTAGCTAATTTTTTTTCTGCTTTCAAAAAGTTTATCACATAAAAGCAAGAAAAGCGTTGATTATATTTGCCTTTCCCCCAAGTCTCCACTTTTTGTGTTCTATGGGGAGGAAGAAAAATTGTTTGAAATATTCATAATTTGTTTTCCCATTCTTGTTTTGGAATGATGATGGCAATTAGCATTTATTCTGCATTTCCGCGATGGGGAGTGTAAAATGTAGACAGCATAAAAATGAGGCCCCTTTCCATCACGGCAGGGAAAATATTATTTTCCTGATTGCAGTATATGGAGAGACATTGGACAATCCCCACCCCACCCCCCCAAAAAAGACATAGAGGAAAGAAAGGAAAATAGCTCGGGTGAAATATCTTCATCAGACTCAAATGTGTCACTGAAATACTGTATATCTCTTCAAGAGGATTGCATCCTCTAGTTAGTACTTGGATGGAGTGCCATTAGGAAATCCTGGGTGGTGGGCAACAGTGGGATTCATTTACCCTCCCTACTGAGCGTGCTTGCTTCGCTTGCATGTGCCACACCTGAGCATTGCCTTTTCCATATGTGCAGTGCTCGCACATTACGTTGGGGCGGGTGGGCAGAGCCTCCTGCAGCCGCTGCTACTGGTTCCCCCAAACTGGAGAAAACCAGTTGAATACCACCTTTGGTGATGGGATAGACTGGGAAGCTTTAAAAACATCTTCTGGAAAGGTTGCCAATCACTGTCACATTCCTCCCAGGAAAATATATGGGATGAATCCTGGAAGTCTACAGGTATAATGACTTTACGTTTTCTCATACTGTGTTTCCTCGAAAATAAGACAGGGTCTAATAAGAGCCGAGGTGGCGCAGTGGTTAAATGCAGCACTGCAGGCTACTTCAGCTGACTGCAGTTCTGCAGTTCGGCGGTTCAAATCTCACTGGCTCAAGGTTGACTCAGCCTTCCATCCTTCCGAGGTGGGTAAAATGAGGACCCAGATTGTGGGGGCGATATGCTGACTCTGTAAACTGCTTAGAGAGGGCTGAAAGCCCTATGAAGCGGTATATAAGTCTAACTGCTATTGCTATTGCTATTTTCTTTTGACCCCGGAATAAGTGCTTGGTCTTATTTTCGGGGAGATCTTATTATTTTTGAGGTGCAGGAGGTGGTGAGCGTGGTCACCTCATGGCTGCTGCTGTGTGGCAATATTTTTGAGGAGGGCTTATTTTGGGGGCAGGTCTTGTTTTAGTGCATGTGCTGAAAAGCCCAATTGGGCTTATTATCCAAGGAGGTCTTATTTTCGGGGAAACAGGGTAGTAGGTAGCAGTAATATATACAGATATATATTGATAGCGCTGTATGAGAGTCACTTTTAAATAGCTTCAAGCGGTGCGCATTAGTGCCCTTCAAAGGGCCACGGCTCTTAACCTAGGTGGCAACTCACAGCAGACATATTTGTGACTGCATGAAAATCCTATTTTCTAGCCATATGGTCAAAAAGAACCCGCGGTGTTCCCCTTCCCTGGGTTTCTAAATGGATGCAGATTTAAGGAGCGGAGATCATTCAGCTGTATTGCCAGGGGTTACATAAGACCAGATTTCTGCAGAGTGACAATCACGGCAACTCCGGGCTCTGCAAGCAATAACCAGAGCATAAATAAATAAATTAACCTGGTTCTTTCGCTACAGGGATTGCCGTTAAAGAACAATGCTGCTTTTCTGCTACTTGTCACATTTTCGGCAGTTTTATACACTTCATCCCTTTCTATTGTTGTTGTTGGAAGGTATTTCCTCAATAAGACCTACTTTTCTAAGAGGGCTGTTTGAGCTTCTTGCTCTTTATTATTCATTCCCAAAGCGGACAGCATGCTAATGTGATTCTCCTACACTCCTTGCCCTTCCTAATGTGTAAAGTTCCCTTTAATTACAAAAAAACCCCCAAACTTAGCTTTAATTAGAGTTTATCCTTTTGAAATTACCGTTAGGCTCAAGACAGACCCTGGTGGATTTTCTCTTCAACCCTCCAGATCTCATTTTAGGGCAAGAGTTCAAAGTAAAGTTAAAGGTTCCCCTCACACATATATGCTAGTCGTTCCCGACTCTAGGGGGCGGTGCTCATCTCCGTTTTAAAGACAAAGAGCCAGTGCTGTCCAAAGACATCTCATGGTCATGTGGCCGGCATGACTAAACGCCAAAGGTGCACAGAACGCTGTTACTTTCCCACCAAAGGTAACCGTTCCTATTTTTCTATTTGCATTTTTACATGCTTTCGAACTGCTAGGTTGGCAGAAACTGGGAGAACTAACAGGAACTCACTCTGGCGGCGCTAGGGATTCGAACTGTGGACCTTTCTGATCGACAAACTCAGTGTCTTAGCCACTGAGCCACTGCATCCCTGAAGAGTTCAAAAGATGTACTCAAAATCCCAAAGGCATCAAATTTCCTGAAAGTGAAATGTTTCATTGCCATGGAGAAAGTCAAAATGGAAGTAGTGACCCTGAAACCAAACCTCTGCTTCTGTTTTACAGGCAACACTGACCCTGAGGGCCCCTGACTTTAAGGCAACCTAACCCTAACCCACCCATCACCAGAAAGATGTGTTAGCGGAAAAAATCTCCTCTTCCTCTCCTTCCATATTCTTAGCAAATATAAACTTACATTATAAAGGGGGGGGGGAATTCTTTCAAAAGAAATATGGGGCCATTATCATACATGATATTTCTCCCTAGACAACATCATTTCCAAAAGAACTACAAGTCTTTCCCGGAGAATTGTGATATCATTCACAATTACAAACTACAGAGGAATTATTGAGTCTGTTATTTGCACCTCCATAACTGTCTGGTTTGGCTCTGCAGCCCAACAAGACGGAAACGGTCTTCAGAGGATAATTAGAACTGCAGAAAAAACAATTGCTACCAACCTGCCTTCCATTGAGGACCTGTACACTGCACGAGTCAAAAAGAGGGCTGTGAAAATATCTATAGACCCCTCACATCCTGGACATAAATTGTTTTTACCCAAATGCCATCATTCTGCTAAACAACTAATTCCTACAACACTGTCAAATTATCTATTAAGAATGTATTACTGTTGTTCTTTTCTTCCTTTCTAGTACCTATTTCTTCCCACTTATGAGTATAACCATGTTACTTATATCTTTATGATTTATATTGTTTTATTTGTTTCCTAGAATGATTTGATTGCTTATTAGTAACCTATGACTATCACTAAGTGTTGTATCTAATGGTTCTTGATGAATATGTTCTATTTTATTTTTCTTTATGTATACTGAGAGTATATGCACCAAAGACAAATTCCTTGTGTGTCCAATCACACTTGGACAATAAAGACTTCTATTCTATTCTATTCTATTCTATTCTATTCTACTCTATTCTATTCTAATTAAACTCTATGCTGGTAAATCTGATAACTTTAAAAGGACAATGGGAATGCAGGTATTATTATAATAAAGACCCGAATGAAGACTATAGAAGAATAAACTAACATTTTTCCTTCCTGGTGGAAGAATCACTGTATACAATAATAATGCAATTTCAGCTTATCATTTTCTGCAAACTCAGCAAGAGTTACTGAGGCTTGAAACCACAGTTAAGCCATAAATGTAATAACTCTGCAAACTCACCCAGTGATTACATGAAAAAGGTACTAACCAAATCCTGGTTAAGTGTGATTTGTGAGCTCAGTCATTGAATCAGTTCTTTCTCTAAACAATTATCAATAGAATAGAATTGGAAGGAACCTTGGAACTCAACTAGTCCAACCCCTTGCTCAAGCAGGAGACCCCAAACTTGGCAACTTTAAGACTTGTGGACTTCAACTCCCAGAATTCTCCAGCCAGCTATGGGAACTAAAGTCCACAAGTCTTAAAGTTGCCAAGTTTGAAGACCTCTGCTCTATACCATTTCAAACAAGTAGCTGTCCAGTCCCTTCTTAAAAACCTCCAGTGATGAAGCACCAACAACTTCTGTAGGCAAGCTGTACCACTGGTTAATTGTCCTTGCTGTTTGGAAGTTTCTTCTTAATTCCAGGTTGCTTCTCTCCTTGATTAATTTCCATCCATTTTTTTTTCTTGTCCTGCCCTCTGTTGTAACTAAAATAACTATAATGTAATCTTACTGGCCCTGGAATTGCTGGTGGACTTCTGCAGCCCTTCTATTTGAGGTTCTTTAAGGTTAAATGTTAGGGTGGGAGTTAGGGTTAGGGTTAAGGTTAGGGTGAATCTGCTTGAATCTTCTTTCTATCTTTAATCAAAGAAATTCCTTTTTTCCCCTTGTTCCTATGGATAATGACAAATGTTTGATTTGTGGCTTCCATAGAATATTTTTTTAAATTGTCGAGTGGTTTAATAATGTATTAGGTCAAGCTCATCTTCCAAAGCTATACTAGAAAAGTTATTTATTTGCTTGTTTATTTCTTTGTTTGTTTATATTGAATTTAGTGATCACACTATCTCATTCACACAGCAAGGAGATTCCTCTAGAATCTCTTCATTGCTTCATCCTTCAAATGTTTATCTTTTGTTTCCCCACAAAGTATTTCAAGATGACAGTTTTTAACCATTAGGCTACTAAATTATTTTACTTTGCATTATGATCCATCTGCCAGACAAAAAGGAATGAAATGCCCTAACTAAATAATGTTAGTTATGTTAGTTAGTTAAGCGCCAAGCATGGCGATTTGGTTGCAAACATTTCATCCCTGTTTCGAGGAGACATCTTCAGTGCCCTTTGGATTGGGCTCATCTGGCGGAGCACTGGCCTTAAAATACCTTTCTGAGTCCTGGTCTGATTTCAGGTTGTGTAATTGGCTGGCTGTAGTTGCTGAGTCATAGTCCTTGGTTTTCGTGACCCGACAAAAGCGCGCACGACAAAAGCGCGCTGACAAAACCGCATTGCTAAAACTGTGACATCATCAATGCGCCGACAACAGCGCGGCAACAACAGCGCGGCGACAGAAAGCCGATTTAAGTTAAGGTAAGGGTTAGGGTTAGGGTTAGGGTTAGGGTTAGGTTTAGGGTTAGGTTTCAGATTATGTTTAGGGTTAGGGTTAGCGTTACATTTAGGGTTAGGTTTAGAGTTAGGGTTAGGTTTAGTTTTACAGCGCGTTTCTGTCACCGCGCTGTTGTTGGCGCGATTCAGCGCTCATTCGTTGGAGCGCTTTAGAACTCACGGTTTTGTCACCGCGGTTTAGTCGGGTGCGGTTTTGTCGTTCGCCCTTTTGTTGGTGAACCCTTGGTTTTAAGTACCGTATGTATAATATAAATTAGTGCTACTCTTGTTGAGTAAATTAGTGATGGGATTCAGTTTTTTTTTACTACCGGTTCTGTGGGCATAGCTTGGTAGGCATGGTGTGGCATGGCATAACTTGGTAGGTTTGACTTGGTGAGCGTGGCAACAGGAAGGATACTATAACATCTCCATTCCCTCCCCACTCCAGGGGAAGGTTACTGAAAAATCCCCATTTCCTCCCTATCAGCTGGGACTCCGGAGGCAGAGAATAGATGGGGGCAGGGCCAGTCAGCGGTGATATTTACTGGTTCTCTGAACTACTCAAAATTTCTGCTATCGGTTCTCCAGAACTGGTCAGAACCTGCTGAATACCACCTCTGGTTTAGATGTCTTCTGATGAGGTCATTGTCTGGTTTCATCATCGGAAGACATATAAACAACAAAACCAGCACTAATTTACATCACACAGACAGTACTTAAAACCAAGGACTATGACTCAGCAACTACCGCCAGCTTACCACACAACCCGAAATCAGACCAGGACTCAGACGGAAAGGTATTTAAAGGCCAATGTTCTGACAGATGAGCACAATCCAAATTGCACTGAAGATGTCTCCTCGAATGGGGATGAAACATTTGCAACCAAATCGCCAAGCTCAGAGTTCAAACCAACAACATAATCAACCCAAGCTACTAATATTCAAAGATATTTAAATAATGTTAGCCCTGGTACAGAGGTGGTATTCAGCCAGTTCTGACAGGTTCTGGGGAACCAGTAGCGGAAACTTTGAGTAGTTTGGAGAACCAGCAAATAGGCTGCCCCTCACCTCCCCGCTTTCTCCCTGCCTCCCAGCCTATCTTCTTTCATTGCCCTGAACAGGAGAATGGAGCTGGAAAGCAGGTTAGTGGGGTGGGAAGGGAATGGGGATTTTGCAGTAACTTTCCCCCAGGAGTGGGGAGGGGATGGGGATTTTGCAGTATCCTTCCCCTGCCATGCCCACAAAGCCACGCCACACCCACAAAGCCACGCCTACAGGGCCAGTAGTAAAAAAAATGTGAATCCCACCACTGCCCTGCTACAACTCTTCAAATTGACAAATATCAATCCTTGTTGACACCGTGCAACATAATGGAGCAGCGTTATGCAAGATTTGGGGTTTTATTCCAAAAACCATGCTTCAGAATGAGCAGGGATCTGAGTTTCCCAAGCCCATAAGACAGCTGTTGAAGAGAGCTATGTGCTTGCAGGAAAAACACAGAAATTTTAAAGAAATGCAAACAAGGCTGCATCTATGTGTCTGCATACTGCAAAGTATGTCTTTTTAATATAATTCAAAGCATTGCATTTCTCTATAGCCAGTGGTGGGATTCAGCAAGTTCGCACCTATTCAGGAGAACCGGTTGTTGGAAGAAATCTTATTTTGTTTTATTCCACTTTACAGGGCTAATCCTGTAAGGAAGGCAGGAAGGAAATATTCTGGTGTTGTTTCTAGCCTAATCTTTATTGCCCTGCTTACAGAAACTGCCTCTCTGGTTAACCCTTATTACATGTAACAGCTAAGGCAAAGCGCCCATCCACATGAGTGATGTTGAGTTGGCCACGCCCATCCAGTCACATGACCACCGAGCCACACTACACAGCTGGTCATTAGGGCAGAGAACTGGTTGTTAATGACAATATACTGCCAATAGTATATTGTGTGTTGTTTGTGGACTAGAAAATGTTTTGAAAATCATGGAAGAGTCCCTTGAGTCAAATTAACCTTTTAGTAATTTAGTAGTTTTCTTAGCAAAATATTTCAACACTAAAAAGCGCTATTGCTTTTTAACTAATAACCCTTCTGAATATTTTTGACCATTAGGTCTTAAAAACAGATGGATAATTTTTCATTAACCTTACATTAGCCCTTACTTTCAACAGGAAAAATAATTGCTCGTGTTGAAAAAAAAACACTTTATTTTAAAAAGCCCATATTATGTAGAAAAAATAATCAAGTCAACAATATGCAATAAAGAACTAAAAGAAAATTCATTAATTTTGGGTTTGTAGCATTGATTTTTTTTTTTTTTTTTTTTGCAAACCACCCTTGTTCAGAGAAAGCCGATCACTGCTAGAAGCATCTGGAAGAGCATTTTCCATGGGAATCAGTTTGGTGTTTAGGGAAGAAAGTGGCAAACATCTATTGATTGTGGCCGAAATGTCAATCGGCTAATTTTGCCTCACAGCCAGAAGAGCCTTAAGCCATTTTGTTTTAAAACTTAATACCAGCAGCCCATCTGGGACTCATAGAAACCATGAATAATAATACATCTAGCAATTGGCTAACAAAAAGTAGGAGTTTGATTAATGCTATTTATGGACTCGGCAAGGGGAGGGAAAGGGGGGGGGAGGCAAACCACACACCTGCACCATCCTTGGGTAGATTTATTTTTATGCCACTTAAAACGTAAAGACCTCAAGAAAATATGCCCCAGAATGAAAACCACTTTGATTGTTAGCTTAAAAGCCTCACGCTCAATGTTTCAGAAATGTTCCAATGAGAAATTAAAAAAAGGCTCCATCAAGCATCAAGCAAGAGAGGGTGAGCAGCTGTGAAGAGGCAGCAATAATAACCAGACATTGTCACTGCACCTCAGAGGATTTTGCAAAGGGAAAGATATGAGGTATATGGGGAGGAGGGGAACAGTTATTTCCGTAAACTATCTGAGAACCTTAGATTATTAGCACAGACATATAAAGAGACAGACAATACTTTGCTTTGCTCATATCTGTTGGGAGAATAAAATTTGTCCTCTTCCATCAAAATGTCTGTGTGTAGGGATATGGAATAGCACCAACTCTTTTCTTTTTCTTTTTAATTTATTTTACTTGCTTCCACAAAGAGGAGTAAATTTGCTTGAGGATTTGAAGGGAGGGAGGGAGAGGTAACTATTTAGTCCGTCCTCAAGTAGGACACCCATAATAAGTTTTTTTTTTGTCTCAACTGCCTAAATTTCAAACTTTTGACTCAAAAAGGCCTCTGTTCCCATCACGAACAGCAGAAGTGACAACTGGACCCAAGGATAGGGTGGAAATATTCAAGATGGCGGCTGCCATAGTGCCACCGAAGCTCTGTCCATTTTGTGCGCGTGCAGATTTTATCATACCGTTGTAGGAAGGGTGAAATTCAGCAGGTTCTGACAGGTTCTGGAGAACTAGTAGTGGAAATTTTGAGTAGTGCGGAGAACTGGCAAACACCACCTCTGACTGGCCCCAGAGTGGGGTGGGTGGGAATGCAGTTTTTGCAGTATCCTTCCCCCAGGGGTGGGGAGGGAATGGGGATTTTGCAGTATCCTTCCCCTGCCATGCCCACCAAGCCACACCCACAGAACCGGTAATAAAAAAAAATGAATTTCACCATCTTGACATTTTGGTCACGTTCTGCACACCTTTGTCGAAGCCTTCCTTAATGGACCATTTCACAACAACTAAAGGACATCTGCAGGTCACATGTGGAAATGCCCAGTGTCAGAGCTGGAACATGCCAACTCACTCTACTCATTTCTTGGGAAATTACCTACTTTCCTTAGAGTAAGAGACAAATACAATTTCATTGATTTTTGTCAATCTTCCGATAGCCCAAATACTTGATGAATCTCCCCAAAGTAAATTCAAAAGCACATTTCAGTACCAGACCTGGGAAAAGTTTACTATTCAGAACATGGAAAGAATAAGAATTACTAAAAGATGGAGTAGACCTATCTTGGTTAAGCTATCTTGGAAGTCAGATAATTGGAGTTTTCTCAGTTTGGCGCAGGAAAGGGGGGAAATCTGCACTCTTCGGTGGGGACCCACAGAACAAAAGTCAAATCCAGCCCAACGGATCAAGCAGAAACCCAGCGAGTCAGCTTTCAAATAATGTTATTTCTTTCGTTAAGAGCTTCAAAGTCACCATCCAGGGATATAATTCACTAGAAAGGCTTGAGGCAATGGTGGCTTGTCTTTTCCAATCACTTTGCACCTATTTCTACATCAAAATAAATGGATTAAAACCTCACACGCGTGGACAGATCTCTCCAGGTGCACAATATTTTGCTTGGGGAAAGGCAAGGCATTTCCTCCCCCAGCCCAAACCCAGATATGGGCTGAACAAACTATCAGCATCCTCTAAAAGGAGAAAGGAGAGGATGAAGCCTATCATTACCATCGCACATCCCATTTAACAGTTAAACTGCCAGACTCAAAAAAAAAATCTGAAGAGGGAACTTCACATCTCCAAGCATACAATATCTTTAAAAAGTAATAAGGGAACCCTGTGAAAGTCGGATTAAAAAGGGGAAGCTGGCTGGGGAAAACCAGAACATAAATTGAAGTTAATACACGTTGTAATTAATGGCTTGTATTGATGCAGGGCAACTCCTGTACTTTTCTGTCTAGACAGGTTGTCCCTAAACAACGTTTCATCCTAAGAGTCGCCTTTTTCTCTTTGCGGAAAAGTGAACTTTTATTTCAGTCTCAGAATCCACAGAAAACCAACCCTGGGAAGGTAACTTTTTTCAGCCTTCCCAGGGAAAACTAAGCCCTTATCTCCCCTTTGGTGGCATCCAGAGAGAGAGAGATCAGAAAGGCAAGCCTCAGACTCCCAGGGCAAGCCAGGGCTGGTGCTCGGGGAGGGAAGAAGGGGAGAGAGAGAGGGCGAGAAGGGAAGCCAGCTCCGGACAGCCCCGGCTGCTGCTGCGGCTGCTTTTGCTTGCTCGCTTGCTCTTACCTGGCACCCCGTTGCCGCCGGTCAACCTGTCAAGCTGGAGGATCGCCAGAGTCAGACACAAGCGCCGCGCAAAGTCACCAGTCCCCATGCTCCGGGTCGGGATTCCGCGCAACCTGGCGGGGTGGTGTTTTTTTTTTTTTTTTCCACCCCCGTCCCTCTCCCCTTCGCTTAAAGAAGACGCGCTCCGGGCTGGCAGAGGGCAGCCACAGACAACTGACGCGCTGACAGCATCCCGCTGATTCGCAGATGGGACAGCAAGGTGGGCGGGACCGGAGGGGCGGAATGCCAATCGCTCCTCGCGGGAGGGGAGGGGGGTGGAGGGGAGGGGAGGGGGGGAGGGGCGGGCGGCCGCCGTCTGGGTCTCCCCTCCCTCGGTTCGGAGGCCCGAGGAACGCGGCGGGACGGGACGCTTCGCGCACCCGGGGATGGGTGGGTGGAGAAGAAGAAGAAGAAGGGAGACCCGCAGCCTTGAGGGCTTTCGTCTCACACAGATGCACCCCGTTGGCTGTGGAGGGGAGGGGAGAATCGTGTGGGGGGGGAGGTGAGGTGTGTGTGTGGGAAGATGCAAATCCTTTGCATGCCACAGACTGAGGGAAGCCAACAATTAACTCTTCCTCGGGACAAGCTGGACTTAATCGTTAGGTTAGGAGGAAGGTGTCCCGGTCTCCTCCCCCTTCACGTCTAAAGAGAAAACAATGCCACCCCACACACACACACCAAGAAAGAGGGGAGGAAAAGCTCACTGACTGCCCAAGGAGCTGCTGATTCAGTTCTACAGAGGAATCATTGAGTCTGTCATCTGCGCCTCTATAACTGTCTGGTTTGGCTCTGCAACCCAATAAGACAGACACGGACTTCAGAGGATAATCAGAACGGCAGAAAAAAACAATTCGTGTCAACCTGCCTTCCATTGAGGACCACTACAATTTTCCTCACAGGGAGACTGCCATAAAGGCATTTGTAGTCTTAAAAGTTGCTGTTTTGTTTATCTGGTAAATGAGCTACTTTCTGAGATAAAAATCAAGGGTTTTTATTGTAAATTCAACTACTAAAATCAATGCTAAATTTCAGTCTGTGTCATGACACATTATATTGTTATATTGTTTATTATTATTATTCTATTCTATTGTATTGTATTATTTGTATGCCGCCCTTCTCCGGGAGGACTCAGGGTGGTGAACAATTCAAGGGGGGAAAAAGGGGGGGAACATAAAAGACAAAATACAAATAATAAAAGTATTATATTGAAAAAGAGGGCTGTGAAAATATTTACAGACCCCTCACATCCTGGACATAAATTATTTCAACTCCTTCCCTCAAAACGATGCTATAGGGCACCTCACACCACAACAACTAGACACAAGGGCAATTTTTTTTCCCTGAATGCCATCACTCTGCTAAACAAATAATTCCCTCAGCACTGTCAAACCATTCACTACGGCTGCATTGCTATTACTATTAGTCTTCTCATCCTTCCTATCACCCATCTCCTCCAGCTTGTGACTGTATGACTGTAACTTTGTTGCTTTTATCCTTACAATTTATACTAATTGTTTCCTCATTGCTTATTTGTACCTATGACTATCATTAAGTGCTGTACCTTATGATTCATAACAAATGTATCATTTCTTTGATGTACACTGAGAGCATCTGCGCCAAAGACAAATTCCTTGTGTGTCCAATCACACTTGGCCAATAAAGAATTCTGTTCTAGTCTATCTGTTCTAATTTCTCTGCAAGCCATGTTCCAGTGGCCTTAATCTCACCAGGAGGAGGACTAGCCTCAGGCAAGGTCCCTTTCCTCCTGTTATTCTGGTTGCAAGGCATGAGGAGGGGGGTTGGGGGGGAAGAGGTCATAAAAGTCAACATGGCGACTGTGACCATGCACTTGGAGCTGCACCCCTCCCCTTTTAGGAGATGGTGAGGTGTTTGTCTCCCCCACCCCCACCCCCTGGGACAACCTAAATAGAATAGAATAGAATTCTTTATTGGCCAAGTGTGATTGGCACACCCAAGGAATTGGTCTTTGGTGCATATGCTCTCAGTGTACATAAAGAAAAATAAAATAGAATACGTTCATCAAGAATCATAAGATACAACACTCAGTGATAGTCATAGGTTGCTAATAAGCAATCAAAAAATTCTACGAAATAAATAAAACAATATAAATTGTAAAGATACAAGCAACATGGTTATAGTCATAAGTGGGAAGAGATAGGTACTAGGAAGGAATATAATAATAATAATGAGGAGGAGGAGGAGGAGGAGCATATTAACAGTAACCCAGTTCCTGAGTTGGGAAGGTATCCCTTTTTGTGTGTGATTGTTGACATCAAGAAAAGATGCTTTTCCTGGCACAGAAAATACCTCCCACCAGCCAAGTGTGGCTGAAGAACCAAAAGTAGCAAAAGTGGGCACCCTTGTGTGGGAAAGGCTTTGTGGGTTGTAGAAAGCCTTCCATAAGATGGAAGGACAAGAGCATTTTTCCTAATCAAACACTCCGCACTCCCATCCTCTCCTTACTCCAGAGAGCCTCCTTCTTCTTTTGAAGCGGATTCCCACAATCAGACCAGCATTTCCACAACCGGACAGCGTTCATTGATTTCCCTTGGTTTTTTTGTAGGCTAAATGTCACACCAAGGACTCCTGTTCAGATCCAGTGGGTCTCTTTTTCGACAGGATTTAGAGTGGGACCACTCCTATTTTCAGGGGGCTCTTCAACTTCTGCCCCCCACCCCCTCCCTTAGGTTTCAGTGACAGCCCAGATTTGTAAAAAGAAAAAAAAAATGCTCCTTACAGGCTAAAGGGAGAGGGGCTTTGAAGCCTGCAGAGTCCAGAAACTCAACAGCAAATCTCCTTGACAACAGTAAGAGGGATTCCCCTCCCCCCTCATGGCGCAGACTAAAAGAAAACTTTTTCTATTCTTTCTTTCTTTTTTTTTTTGCTTTGCCTTCAGGCTCATCTAAGCTGGAGCTGCTGCCTTTTCCACTTGCTTTGGGTCATTACCATTAATAGCAGCTACTAGATTTCCATAACATTTGGAGAGAGAGAGCCAAAAGGAAAGTGGGGGGCGTGTTTTAAATGTCCTAAGTTATTCTTATTAATTTTAATGAGGATATATCAAATTGCCAAGTTTAATTGGCCGTTGATCGATAAAATAATTCTGTCAAGTAAAGGAGAGAGAGAGAGAGACTTCAAACAAGCACTTATCTTTTAAATAACCCTGGGTCCAAATGCCACCAAAATGGACAGGCATTCTGTTGCTTTTCATTCTTTCCTTACCCGCTTTTTTGGCACTTTCTACACTGGAATATATACCTAGATTATTTTTAGAAATATGCTGGGAAATATATATTTTTTTAAAATGGAAAGAAGCTGAGATAGGCAAAATAGAATAGAATAAAATGACCCTCTGATACCCGGATGCCTTGAAAAAAAAAGTTTTAAGAGTACTTGTATGAAATTGACAATTTCCAAATATATTGAATATTTTAGAGACATATAATGCATATTCTTCCTTTCTTGTCTTAATTTATATTTCTGCCTCTAACTCAAGACACTTTTCCAAATGCATCAACTTCTCTTTGGTAATACAAGAATATATATATATATTTAAAATTCTTTTCAAATGCTTTCTATTCTGCATTATTCTCTACATTGGTGCAAAAGTGCACAAAGGAACACTTGTGAGTTTATGGCTGACTTACCACACTGAAAATGTTCAGCCTAGCCCCCTGGGATGATTCCCTGATACCTTAGAGCTCCATCTAGTGAATTTCAAGGCATAAGCAAGAAGTTCATGGTTTCAAAATATATGTTTAATTGCATCTATTATCTATTAATTATCTATCTAATTAACAGATGTCAAAATGAAGTCTGGTTATGAATTGGAGGTTATGATAATCAAGTTGGAATATGCTACAGAGAAAGGGCATTTTAGGCTCTCCCAGTTCGACTAACTTAAAATGTGATGGTACTTGAAAAGTTCTAAGTGTTGAGTGCCAAATCAATTAATGGCAAAATGATCACCCAGGACGAGATTAGGAAATTGGTACATATGCTGATCTGGTTTGTGGTATGGTGACTGATAAATTGTTTAGTAAAAACAATTACCTTATGTACGACCAGAATCTGAAAACAATATTTAACACAGCATAGTACTTAAGCAAAATGGTTTGGTTGAGATGGGCCAATGTGGGGCTGATTGGGGTAGATTGTAGGGGTGACACCGAAATATACTTTTATCATAGTTTATTTATCTATGTATTAAATTATTATACTTTATTCCATCTTCATTTTAAACTGTGTTTTATTCCATTTTCATTTTAAATCGTATTTTATTCCGATTCCATTTTCAATTGTTTTTATCAGATTTTAGTAATAATTTATGTCTGGAACTCTGCACTTTGGTATGGCCCAAGGGCTGAACAATAAAGTAAAGTTTAGTAAGAGTCTTTATCTATCACTTTCAGGGGTCTCTCAAGGGAGGGGCTAAAGAATTCAAAGTAACAGCCACAACCTTGTGATAGAAAATTCTTTACATAAAAACCTCAGGCTTTGATTGCAGGGCCGTGATCATCACCTTGCTTAATATTTAGGATGGAATATGGATCTGTATTATTTAATGCATATTTATCTCCCCAGTTTGATTGTATGCAAGTGAAGGTGGATTCTCAGGATAAAGTACAGTCCATTCAGCTGTTTATTAGTTTCTCTTCCTGTATGTATGTATATAGTGTGTGTGTGTGTGTGTGTGTGTGTGTGTGTGTGTGTGTGTGTGTGTGTATGCTGGTCTTATTGTATTCGTGTGTTTTCCCATGTAAAATTGATATAGTCTTGGCAACGTTTACACACAAACACACATACACACACACACATCTCTATATCTATCTATCTGTCTGTCTATCTGTCTATCTGTCTATATCTATATCTATATCTATATCTATATCTATATCTATATCTATATCTATATCTATATCTATATCTATATCTATATCTATATCTATATCTATATCTATATCTATATCTATATCTATATCTATATCTATATCTATATCTATATCTATATCTATATCTATATCTATATCTATATCTATATCTATATCTATATCTATATCTATATCATCTATATCTATATCTATATCTATATCTATATCTTCAATAATGCTTCCAGTTGACCAATTCATCGGAGTTGCCTTGCAGTGTATTCGTATCTCACTATATCTCTCTTTGATTTTCTGTGGATTCACTTTATTATCTATCAGTCTGAAATTTCAGTTTTGGCTTCAATTACGTTCTCTGCATAACTGTGTACCTGATTTATCTATGTGAAGAGTGAGGAACTGGATCCTGGGTAGCTAGCTACTATGGCTTATACCTCTTCAAGCGGTGATTGCAAAATGACCAAACACTGTCATTGCTCTAACATCATTGATTTTTGTCAGAGTTGTATTAGGGCAATGGAAATATCAGGGGCTGCCACAAAGAAGAGGGAGTCAAGCTATTCTCCAAAGTACCTGAGGGTAAGACAAGAAGCAATGGGTGGAAACTAATCAAGGAGAGAAGCAACTTAGAACTGAGGAGAAATTTCATGACCGTTAGAACAATTAATCAGTGGAACAACTTGCCTCCAGAAGTTGAGAATGCTCCAACACTGGACGTTTTTATGAAGATGCTGGATAATCATTTGTCTGAAGTGGTGTAGGGTTTCCTGCCTAGGCAAGGGGTTGAACTAGAAGACCTCTAAGGTCCCTTCCAATTCTGTTATTCTGTTCTGTTCTATTCTATTCTAAATATCTTTTTTGGTTTAAATGAATTTTTACGTAAAGCAAATAGGATCTACTTTTTATTCATCTTCATTCAAACTGTGAAGAAATCTGGAGCAAGTTTTAATTGACTTCTAATCAGATATGTAGGAAAATAGTGATTTTTATTTGGAAACACTTAGATTACATTCCCATTTATTTTCCCTACATAAGGTGCATGCATAGAAGAAATAAGGCTCAGGGCCTGTAAGAACAAGCTAAGAGACCATAGATGCATTTGAAGTGTTAAATTATATACTGGGGCTAGAGTAAGCATGCAGTGAAATACAGTTAGTCTTAAGTTTCATAGACTGCTCATTGGCATGGAAACTATAAGTAGTGTCTATTTTGACATTTCAGCAGTTTTACAGTCTGCTCTATTTTATTGAACTTCCTTGCAACTACCATCAGAGATATAAAAGAAATCTATGGCATGGTTGATATCCTGAAGTCCACCACTGGCTGTCTTTTTTTTAAGCAAATGTTTAATTTGCTTAATAATTGATCAATAAGGTATGCTTCTAATGCAGCATTTGAAAAGAGTTTACATTGGGGATTATTATTTTTTTTACTTTTAAAGCATAAAGCAGGGGTGGGTTCTGGCAGGCACTACTGCCGGTTTGCATGTGGGCATTCCTCTTCGCTCTTCCTGGATTCACTCAGACGTTTTTAAAACTCACAGCCTGTGCACAGCACACACACTTCCAGCCCCTCTGCCTCTTCCCTCTTCCTGGATTCACTCAGATGTTTTTAAAAGAGTGAAAGAGTGTTCCAGGAATCAGGAATCAGGAATCAGATCTATCTTGATGATGATGTAGCAGAAGTAAAAAGAAACCATTGGTACCCTAAATGAAATTATTCACATATCACAGCATGTTTGGTTTTGATTCTGCTTGATTGTAAAACTAGACTTTATAGGCCTTAAGCCGTGGCTTTTGAAGGCCCCAATCACTGACTGAGACATTAAAAACTAAATGCAGATTAGGGTTAAAAATAAAAAAAGGCAAAGGATTCCCTGTGGATTTTATTCCTCTAGTCGTTGTCAACTATAGGGAATAGGGATCATCTCGGTTTCAAAGTCATTGAACCAGTGCTGTCTGAAGACATTTCTGCAGTCATGTGGCCAGCATGGCATTTTGAAGTTCTGTTACCTTCCCACTGAATTGGTACCTATTTATCTACTTGCATTTGCATGCTGTCGAACTGCTAGAGGGACAGGAGATGGGGCAAGGAAGGGAGGTCGCATGTCGCTCAGGTCTTGAACCTGGGCTCCCAGGTTTCAATCCAGCATCTTAACCAGTAGTGGGTTTCAGTTTATTTTACTATTGGTTTGCTCATGCTCGTGTGATACTTCTGCACATGTGCAGAAGCTTCTGCGCATGTGCAAAAGCTTCTGGGTATGTGCAGAAGCGGATGAGCAAAGCCTCCCGCTGTTGTTACTACTGGTTCACCTGATCCGTGGTGAACCAGCAGAAACCCATCTCTGTTCTTAACCACCGAGCCGCTGCGCAGACACCAAAAGTAGATTAGCTCAGACCTGAATTACATGTTTGGATGATGAAACACCTAGAACAGGGATGTCAAACTCACGTAATCATGTCTTCACATGATGTATTGTGACTTTTTCCCCCTTCAATAAGGTGGGGGTGGGGGTGATCAACACATGAAACATCCAGCCTGCGGCCCGTGAGTTTGACACCCGTGAGCTAGAACATAAAATGTACACTACTAATGTTGGAATGGACCTTGAGGTCTTCTAGTCCAACCCTTGCTCGTGCAGGAGATCCTATACCATTCCAGACAAATACTGTCCAATATCTTCTTGAAAACCTCCAGCGATGGAGCACTTACAACTTCTGGAGGTAGGGCATTCTACTGATTAATTGTTCTCATTGTCAGGAAATTTCTCCTTAACTCTAGGTTGGATCTCTAATGATCTTCCACCCATTACTACTTGTCCTGGCCTCAGATACTTTAGAGAATATGTTGTATTTTTCTTCTCTTTGACAATCCCTCATGTATTGGAAGGCTGCTATCATATCAACAATGGTACTTCTCTTTATTAGACTAGACTAGCGATTCTCCTCAATTCTCCTCCTTGTGACCTCTAGACTGGACTACTGCAACATGCTCTACATGGGGCAGCCCTTGAAGAGCATTCGGAGACTTCAGCTTGTCCAGAATGCAGCCGCGGTTCACCCACGTAACACCTATCCTCCGCGAGCTGCACTGGCTGCCTATTGGTCTTCGGATGCGCTTCAAGGCGCTAGTCGTCACTTATAAAGCCCTTCATGGTATTGGACCTGGGTACTTGAGAGACCGCCTGCTGCCAATTACCTCCAATAGCCGATCAGATCCCACAGATTAGGCCTCCTCCGAATTCCATCCGCCAGCCAATGCCGACTGGCGACTACCCGGAGGAGAGCCTTCTCTGTGGCTGCTCCGACCCTCTGGAATGAGCTCCTCGTGGAGATTCGAACCCTCACCACCCTCCAGGCCTTCCGCAAAGCCCTTAAAACCTGGCTGTTCCGACAGGCCTGGAGCTAAAGAGCTTTTGCCCCCCCCCCTCGAATGGTATGGTTGTTGTGTGCTTTTAAATTATGTATTGTTATGTTCGTTTTTTTTTATCCCTTGTCTGTACCCCCTTCCCTGTCTTGGATTGTGAGCCGCCCTGAGTCCCCTTGGGGGAAAAGGGCGGCATATAAATGCAATAAATTCCAATTCCAATTCCAATTCCAATTATATTTATTGTACGGTTTGGCCTCTACATCCCTTGTCTTTGTTGTTCTTCTCTGCGTTGTTTCGAATACCTCAACATTTTTGTATTATGGTGACCAGAATTGGATGCAGTATTTCAAGTGTGATCTTATTTTTGTCAACTAGACCCAGAAGAGCTACAAAGACACATACAAGAGCTGCACAAAGCAAGGAGAACCATTTGGTTTAAAAATAAATCTGAAAAAGAGGCAGGTTATGTTTAATAAATTCACCAAAGGAAGAGAAGTTTTTATATCTGAAGAAGAACTACCGTATTTTTAGGACTATAAGACACACTGGTGTATAAGACGCACCAAGATTTTGAAGAGGTAAGTAAGAAAAAAAGTTTTTGCCTTCCCCCACCCCCCCAGACGCACTCTGCGGGCTTCAGCAGGGTTGGGGTAAGGCAAAAACACCCCTGTTTTTCATCACAATGGGGGCATTTTTCCCTTTCCCCAACCCTGCTGAAGCCTGCAGAGTGCTTTTTGGAGGGGGGAGGCAAAACCACCCCCATTTTGGTGGAAAACGGTCTGTTTTTTTGCCCATTTTTCATAAAAATGGGATGCAGGGGTGGGACTTCTGGAGGCCAAAAATGGCTGCATTTGGTGTATAAGATGCACCAACATTTCCACGCTCTTTTGGGGGGGGGAAAGGAGTATCTTATACTCCGAAATATATGGTACATGTAGTAGACCATTACATATACCTTGGCTAATGGATCTCAATGGGCGGTGATACAATAAAGGAAATTGAACAGTGTGTTAAATGTGGTTGGTGGTAGGCATTTGGCAAGCTAAGCTTAATTTTCAAGCACAACCTCCCTCTATGCCTGAAGAGAAAAGTTTTCAATCAGGGTGTGAGCTAACTGCTCTAACATATGCCAGCCAGGGAAATATGGACACTAACCTCACTATTGATGCAAAAGCTACGAGTGGCACAAGGAGCCATGGAAAGATGCAAACTCGGCATTACAAGACAAGGTAGAAAGACCTGCACATGGATTAGAGAACAAACAAAAGTATATGATGTCATCAGGAGGGTAAAAGAATAGAAGTGGAAATGGGTTGGTTATAGAGGAAGAAGAACTGATGGCAGGTGGACCAAGGCAGTCATAAAATGGATTCCGCTTGATCACAAGCATCCACCAAGGAGACCTAAAACAAGATGGATCGACAACATCAGCATGTACTGTGGGCCCAATTGGCAAAAGAAAGCTCAGGACCATTTATTTATTTATTTATTTATTTATTTATTTATTTATTTATTTATTTATTTATTATTTATTTATTTATTTATTTATTTATTTATTATTTATTTATTTATTTATTTATTTATTTATTTATTTATTTATTTATTTATTTATTTATTTATTTATTTATTTATTTATTTATTTGTCTTGTATGCCGCCCACTCCCGGAGGACTCCGGGCGGCTCACAAAAGACAAGGGAAAGGGGGGAACGAGACAAAGACAACATATTAAAAACAATCAACATTCACAATTTCTGTGGAGGTAGATGCTTCTCAGCTCCCCCCAGCCTGCTGGAACAGCCAGGACTTGGTGGCTTTGCGGAAGGCCTGGAGGGTAGTAAGGGTCTGGATCTCAACAGGGAGCTCGTTTCAGAGGGCCGGAGCTGCAACAGAGAAGGCTCTCTCCCAGGGAGTCGCCAGCCGACATTGGCTGGCAGATGGAATCCGGAGGAGACCTAACCTGTGCGATCTAATTGGTCTGAGAGAGGTAATCGGCAGGAGGCGGTCTCTCAGGTACCCAGGTCCGATGCCATGTAGGGCTTTATAGGTAGCGACCAGCACCTTGAAGCGGATTCGGAGACTAATAGGTAGCCAGTGCAGCTCGCGGAGGATAGGTTGGAAAAATGCGGAAGAGGCCTTCATCCTGCAATAGATAGAAAAAGAAGGAGGAGGAGGAGGAGAAGGAGAAGAAGAAAAGAAGAAGAAGGAGGAGGAGGAGGAGGAGGAGGAGGAGGAGGAGGAGGAGGAGGAGGAGGAGGAGGAGGAGGAGGAGGAGAAAGGAGGCGGAGGAGAAGGAGAAGGAGAAGGAGAAAAAGAATTCCCACGTGAATAGAAACTTTATACTTTGATTTCCCTGCTGAAGGTTTATAAGTAAGGAAGCCTATATTTAAAAAAGGCAGATGTAGCTCAAAAATGCAAGCTCAGGACATCGGCACTCTTTTTGTACCACCCCCATCCCCAATAAGCCCACAGAGTGTATAAAGGCAAACATTTCGTCTCTCCCCCTTTTTTTCATTGTTTGGGGATTTGAGAGGTCTTTAAAGAGCAAAAAGACAGCCTTGAATTTGTAGGGAACCCAATTCAGCCTTAAAATTCCTGAACTCCTTCTGGTGGGCCTTCATCCGAACCAGTTTATAAATACATCCATGAGATCTGGAGAAATTCTGGTGTAATTTTAGAACCAATGGAAGTTGTACATTTCTACCTTAAAGCATAAAATATTCTGCACCTTCAGAGCAATCTCATTGTAATCAGTTATGGTTCCTTGAGCCACTTATGGTATACCCCCCCAAAAAAGTTGCAATGGTTTTAGAGATTTAATTCCTTTTTTAAAACAATTTTTATTACACAGGGTTTTTTTTAAAGAAAAAAGAAAAAAACTTTGACAATTTCCTTCTATGCAACATTTCCATATCAGTATACATCCATTATATCCATGCATTTCCTCCAGTGGTGGGTTTCAAAAATTGTTCGAACCTATTCTGTGGGTGTGGCCTCCTTTGTGGGAGTGGCTTGCTGCCCATGTGACAGGATGGGAGTGGCTTGCCACCCATGTGACCAGATATGAAGATGCCAACGACACTTGTCAGAACCACCTTAAATTACCTCACACACAGCACTGGCATGCATAAGAATAAGATGTAAACTTGTTTTTTAAAAGGCATCTTTGGTTTGCTTTAAAACAACTTCAACACACGCAATGTTCTGATTGCACCACAAACACAGTAGTCATCCTTACCTTTCACAGAGGCACTGAGTTTTATAAATACGAGCATGATAGTGTAGAATAATCATATCCAAGGACCAGTGGTGGGTTTCAAAATTTTTTGGAACCTCTTTTGTAGGTGTGGCCTGCTTTCTGGGTCCACTGGTGGAACCTCTTCTAACCGGTTCGATAGATTTGACGAACTGGTTCTACCGAATAGGTGCGAACTGGTAGGAACCCACCTCTGATTTCCTCCCCCTCCCA
The DNA here is from genome assembly GCF_051295495.1 of Thamnophis sirtalis. NCBI lineage: Eukaryota > Metazoa > Chordata > Lepidosauria > Squamata > Natricidae > Thamnophis > Thamnophis sirtalis. The sequence continues at coordinate 68,887,444 of NW_028261389.1, forward strand.
CACTCCAATATCTCATTAACTATACATGTAATTCCAGTGTTTTAATACATACATTCATTTCTTGAGTTACAATCATTCATTGTATGTCGTTTCCATTTATATATATTTATTACTAATTTCTAACTTCTATATCTTCTTTGTTTTAATCTTTCCTTAAGCTTTACACCTGTCCTCTAACCATTTATACCATTCATTCCATACTGTGTAATAGTCTCTTTCTCCTTTATCTTTGATCTCTTTTGTGAGTCTATCCATCTCTGCACACTCTAAGACTTTCCTTATCACCTCTTCCTCTGATGGAATGATATTATTCTTCAACTTTAGTACATACATAATTCTGGCTGCCATTGTGATATGTAAAATTAGATATTGTTGTTTTTTTATCATACTTCCCTGTAAATATTCCCAATTAAAAAAAATATCTGGTTTTATGTCTATTTGTTGCTTGGTTATTTCTTCAAGCCATTTTCTTAATCTATTCCAATATTGTTTTACTTTTGGCCACGTCCACCACATATGGTAGAATGTTCCCTGATTTTGTCTGCATTTCCAGAAGTCTGGTGATATGTTTGGGTACATTTTGGCCAATCTCACCGAGGGGAGGTGCCATCTGTAGAACATTTTATACATATTTTCCTTATAAGCTGCTGACATTGTCAATTTATAATTTTCATTCCAAAGTTTCCCCCATTTCTCCAATTCAATATTGTAGCTAAAGTTTTTGGCCCAAGTTATCATATTTTCTTTAACTTCCACTTCCTCCTTTCTATAATTCAATAAATAATTGTATACTTTCTTAATCAATTTGTCCTCTGTACCATGTAGAATCTTATCTAATTCTTGCAGTTCTTTTCACAATATGTATTGCTCTATGTCTTTCCTATATCTAGCCTAAATTTGCATGCATAACCACTAATCAATGTCTATGCCTTGCTCTTATAGTTCTGGTCTTGTTTTCAATTCCCGCTGATCATTTAGTAAATCTTTGTATCTCTTTATTTTATCTATATCTAATATGTTTGGATAAATTAATGCTTCCATCATTGAAGCCTATTTGGTATTTTAGTGTAGTGTTAACTTTGTTTTTTTTTTTTACCATACTTGTAGCAATGCATCCCTAATTAAATGCTTCTGGAAGTAACTATGAATTTTATTTTTCCCATCCCATATAAACGCACGCCATCCTAATTCCTAATTTCCTTTTTTCATCCAGGAATGAAAACTGTATATATAAAAAGTCTGCATCAGAGTCAAGTTAGGGTTTGTTCAAGTGTCACGTGGGCTGTTTTTGCTAGAAGTAGAATTCAAGCTGCAAGAAATCAGATTGAATTCTCGGATGCTCAAAACAGATCCCAGCATCAAAATGAGTTCATATATGCATGTTTGTGGGTGTAACATAAGTGTAACAGTAAGGCCCTTTCCACATTTCCTTGATTTTTCATATCTGGCATTGTTCAAGAGAGAGATGGTAATTATTAAAATACAGTAGCTGCTAATTAAGGTCGAACTATATTCTTAACAAAGGAAATTTTTGAAATTTCAGAACTTACATCTCTTGAAACACGCTTGTCTTTCAGAGATATTTTTATCCTTGTTTACAGCAGTAAATCTGACAGAATGTAGAGATTTTTTTCGCCAAAATAAATGGTATGCTAAAAAAAATATTTTGCCCAAAATAACACAGTTACAGCTGGTTCCAAAAATATCAATTGTTTTACAAAGGCAGACATTATAGTTTCTTCTAATTTTTACTGGGACTTAGCCAAACAGACATCTTTTTACCAGCTCTGCATAATCAAGATGATAAATGTGATTTCAGTTGCTAAAGCCAAGATACAATGTGCTACAAATTAAAATGGAGGACTAAATAAAAGAAGTATAACCAGCCCAAGAGAACATGAAAGCTAATAAAAAAATGAAAAGCAGACATTTCTTTTTCTCTCCATTGTTCCAGCTTTATTTATTGTTTCTCACCAGTGTGGCTTGTCTTACATAAGAATTTTATCATGTGAATTATAATTCAAAATTTGAAAAGTTTTATAGATCACGCAGGAATATTATTTATCTAGCGCAGAGATCTTCAAGGTTCTGGAGAAGAAAATATATTGTGACTAATTTAAAAAAAAAATCAATTTTAGATTTGTGGGCAATGGAAAGAGGAGGATCGCTATGACACTTCTGCCAAAAAGAAGAAGAAAAATAATCAGATCCCAACGTGACAAATGTTAAAATGCTTCTATTCCATTAATCACTCCTGCTGACAATACCAAAATGCTGTGATTCCATCAAATTCAGTATGATATATTAACACAGAGCTGCAATCTGTGAGAAATCGGAGAAGAAAACGTTAATCAGGAATAAAACAATCACTCATGAAATCAAGTATTATTAATATGAAATGCCTCAAAGTATGTAAAACAATAGATACTGCAGTTAGTATAAACTTGCCAACCAGCCATACATAAATAATACTGGTGCTTGGTTTCAGGTTCCAACAACATTATTTAACTATCAGTTACACCACCCACCTAATCCATCTCCCCACTCTGTTTTTACAAACTGGATATTTATGAGACATTTTAATTTTCAAAGACAGAGCCAACATTTCTCTTTGCTGAGCGTTTCTCTGCTTTTCAATATGTGCTGTTATTTTACACAGCATTCACTGTCATCCCTTTATTTACATCTAGCAGTTTTGCCTCTCTTCTCCATGTCATTGCTCCCTTGTCTCTCTCTTTTCCTTTTCCTTTATAAGAATGTTGTTTTGAAGTTGGCCAACGAAACATGTTTTATTTAAGCACAGTATTCCTGGAGCAATAGGTTCTTTACAGAGCTAAAGGCTGCCGAGCACTTCATTAGTTCCAGATAATGAAAGAATGGTGCAATTGAAGGAGATCTCTAAGGGAGAATGGCGTGAAAATTAGAGATCCGTCTGCTCATTTGCAAAAAAAAAAAAAAAAAGTGGATTTGCTAAATAAAACACACCGTCTCCATTCAGGTCCACTGAGAAAAGAGTGCCCCCGCTCAGTATAATAAAACCAGAGGGGCTTTTTTGAAGTAGATCTGTGCATTCCACATTTGGATTCAGAAGCAATGAACTGTTGAAATTGCTATTTACATTTCCAGCTGTTTTACCAGTGATTTGCCCATCTTAATAGCTCTTTAAGCTTTTAAGGAAGAAAATAGCTATTCTCATGACTCAAAGAAGAAACCGTGGTTATTTCAGTCGGCTTCTATTGTGAAGGGCTTAGTTCCCTCTGCCTTTATGTGTGTCTTTCTCTTTATGTTACTACATCCCCTTTTTTTTCAATTCCTTGCTCGTTTCTAAAATTCATTCCTTTCACTTTTTAAATTTTACCTTATGTATTTTAGTACAAGTTGTTCTTGATACTCTTAGTTCAAGGAAGAAGAAATCTAAGGGCTCTAAGTGGGGAGCTGAAACATTAAATCTGCTAGTTATTGGAAACTTAAGACTAGTATTAAACCCTCAGGGATGATGGAAGTATTAAAATAAGCTTCCATACATTTCTCTGGAGATTCATCAAATATAGAAATTGATTGTGGCATGGTATTTTTTCTTATTTTAAAGGATTTTGAGAGAAGAGAATCCTAGCATTTACTAATTACTTTAAAAAAAAACTTCTTTCAAGATAGATCTGTAAAGCTCTGAAGCTGCTTCTAACAAAACAATCTTTTATTTCTATTCATTCATTTTGGAGGGCAACTACCTCACCCATTATCTACACAGATCAAAGCTTTAGCACTTTAAAAAAATTAACATGTTTTTTTTGTCTAATACGTATCATGCAATCAATCAAAGTTGAATCCTTTAAATACTATTTGCTTACCTTAGTATTTCTTTAAAAAAAAAATCTTGAATCTAGCCATACTAGATTCCTTGTCTGGGCAATATCAGTCTGGGCTAAATATTGAAAATCCCAAACATTGGACATTGCTAAATATATTGATCTGCATCAAGGTTTAGGAACCATTCACTTAAAAACACTATTCTGCCTGAGGATGTCTCAAAGACTGTAGGAAGCCTACAAGATTACTTGAGAGTAAGTGGATTTGAAGTGTGTGGACAAAAGATTGACAGTTGTATATAGCCTGCAATTATGTACCTACTTAAGCAGTTAAATAACCCTCGCTAGGCTCAGTGAGATTACTCTGAA